>NC_059430.1:18623360-18964610 GCF_021028975.2 Sphaerodactylus townsendi
CCTGAGCTGTGGAGGCTTATCTGGGGAATTCAGATTAGCCTGTACACTCCCACCTGCACCAGCTAGGGTGACCTTGGGCTAGTCATAGCTCTTGGAGCTCTCTCAGCTCCACCCACCTCACAGGGTGGGCAGTGGTAAAGAGCAGGTGCATTGGGCAGCAGTGGCGCAGTGGTTAAGAGCAGGTGCACTCTGATCTGGAGGAACCGGGTTTGATTCCCTTGCTCTGTCAGCTTGGAGGCTGTGGGAGGCTTATCTGGGGAATTCAGATTAGCCTGTGCACTCCCACACACGCCAGCTGGGTGACCTTGGGCTAGTCACAGCTTTCTGGAGCTCTCTCAGCTCCACCCACCTCACAGAGGGTGTTTGATGAGCAGAGGGGGGGGAAGGCAAGAGAGATTGTAACCCCTTTGAGTCTCCTTCAGGAGAGAAAGGGGGGATATAAGTCCAAACTCCTCCACCTCCACCTCCACCTCCTCCTCCTCCCTCCTCCTCCTCTCCTCCTCCTCCTCCTCCTCCTCCTCTTCTTCTTCTTCTTCTTTCTCTTCTTTCTTCTTCTTCTTTTTCTTCTTCTTCTTCTTCTTCTTCTGCTTCTTCGTCTTCTTCTTCTTCTTCTTCTTCTTCTTCTTCTTCTTCTTCTTCTTCTTCTTCTTCTTCTTCTTCTTCTTCTTCTTCTTCCAACAGAGAATTCCCTGGAGAAAATGGCTGCTTTGGAGGCTGGACTCTATGGCATTATAAACTGCTTAGGTCCCTCCTGTCCTCAAAACCCACCATCTCCAGTTATTTTCCAACCCAAACATGGCAGTCCTAGGGCATCTCCCCCAATGAAGGCAGAGATTCTAGAATTCCCCTTGCAGCATGGGGAACAAGCTACACTCCCCTACTGCAAACATAACATCAGAGGAGGCCTTTTATTCCTCCAATCTTCAGCAATAGTATTATATAGTTAGACCCTTGGGTCATGGGCAAGTCAGATAATTGGAATTCTCTGTCTCCCATCTACGCTCCTTCAGTTTTCATGTACACAAAGGAAATATATTATGTTGAATGTATATCCCTATTTAAATGCATGCTCAATCTTCCCTTCCATCTACTGTTGCCAGCCTAAAGGTGGTGGCTGAAGATCTCCCAGAATTCCAACTGTTCTCTAGATGACAGAGCTCAGTTCCCTTAGAGGAAATGGCAGCATTAGAGCATAGACTCTAGGAATCATGTCCCAGTTGAGCAACCTCTCCTTCCCAAATTCTGCTTTCCCCAGGCTCTGCCCCCAAATATCCAGGGATTTCCCAAGCCAGAGCTGGCAACCCCATTTCCATCCCTCTCTGCCACTCCACGCCAACTTCTTTCAATTTTCTGGCACTACTTTGTGGTTGAAGAGTGCCAGACATTCTGTAGCTCTTGATAGACTGACCTGCTACAAGTTTCTGGAGTGGATTGTCAGCCTAAGAACATTAAGGAACACTTAAGAACCCAAGCCTGCTGCTGGATCAGACCCAGACTCCATCCTGGTCCAGCACTCTGCTACTTGCAGTGGCCCACCAGGTGCCTTTGGGAGCTCACGTGCAGGAGGTGAAAGCAATGGCCTTCTGCTGCTCCTGCTCCTGAGCCTATATCCCCTGGAACTGGCTGAACCAATTGACCACAAGACTAGCTGCTCTGGCTTTGATGCTCAACTTCTTGGCAGCCAGGTCTGGATTCACAGCACCTCTACCGGTGGGGGAGAGTCATTGCAGGGAAGAAATATGGATGCACTCCAAACAGCTGCTGCTGCAATCAGACAGGAAAAGCCCGAGGCACCTATAATTCTAGGATAAGTTTCCCAGGGGTCCACAAGTTCTGATGTACCATGGCTACCCAATAGGGAAACACCCAGTGGTACAGTTCTGTAGTCTGTAACAATATTCTGCTCCTCCAGTTTTGCTTCAACAGAAGGAAAGAGAGGAAATACATTGTTGTTGTTCTGGATCTATTTGACACTGTCTCTTTAAAATACAGAAGGGCTCATCAGGCAAATACTTATGGAGATGTCCTGCATGGAGAAAACTGGCTCATCCTTCCTTCCAGCCATAAATTTGTTGGTGATAAGGAAAAGAGCGCTACCAACAGAAAATAAAGATGACGTCTCAAGTAAATGCATCTTAATGGTGCAATTAAAAAAACAACCTTATCAGCATGACCGGCACTAAAGAGTATCTTGCTTAAATGGAGGCGTTTCACCTGAAGTCCTGGTAACCTAGAACCTATGATCTGCTGAAACATGAAAATGTCCACATCCTAACCCACCCACTTACCCAGGCATCACAGAATTCCAGGTTGAAGACCTCTGCTTGTCTATTTACTCACCACCGTGCTTCTCCGGGTCACCGAGTCACCACATGGGAAGATTTCTGTTGTCTTGTGACGTATTTGCTCATTTAGAAGAATCACCACAGTGTGTATTTGATATGTTGAGCGATGGCACCTCAGGAAGCCAACTGAGGAATTTCCTAACATGTGATCTTTTTGGCCCATAGCAATGACAACATGGTATGGGGGACCATAAACTATATGCTGTGATCTGTTAGGGTCTGTCGATCTCCCTCAATAATCACACTTTTGGGTTCAGAAATCAGTTTATTGAAAGGACACTGTGAACAGGATACAAGCAAGTTCTTGCTGGAACTGAGTTTCACCACACAGCTACCGATTAATATCCCTTTTCCAACCACCCCCTCCAGCCCCCTTTCTTGGCATTCCAGCAGGGTGAAAACACTAGATGCAGTCTCAGGTTGTGTGGAGCCTCCCAGGTTAAGGCAGAAGAGAAGGATCAGGTGCAAACTGCCTTGAAGGGTGAAAAGAGCTGCTGCACACCTAGAAGTGAAAGTATACAAGCACAGGAAACAGCAGCAAAACAAACTTAGCATAACAAGCTAGATTCTCATGGTACCCCCTTCTCCTGCCCCACCCCACAGTCCCAAGAACTGCAGGGAATAACTGCAATCTTGACAAGGTATTGACATTTGGCTCCCGAAAACACCCCTCCCCTTCCCCCAGTCCAGGTTTATCAAGATACTGGCAGTGGTGGGATTCAGCCGGTTCGCACCACTTCGGCAAAACTGATTGTTAAAATGGTGCTTGTAAACAACCAGTGGTAAAATTATTTGAATCCCACCACCGGAACCGGTTGTTAAATTATTTGAATCCCAACACTGGGTACCGGTGATGGAACTCCTGAACTACAGAGGGAGCAAAGACATGTTAAGAATTGCCCCATTCATTTTCACTAGGGGAAAATGCTTCCAGCTTACAAAACATTGCGACTGTCCTCTATGACATCATGGGTCCAGGATCCAGGATATTTTGTAGTGAACTCTCTTGTCCACCATGACTGGCCCAGAACTTGCCAGAAGGGGTGGGAGGATGCCACTTGTTTGGGAGAAGCACTTTCTTTAATAAACTGCAATGAAAGAGTGGGGTGTTCAGATTTGTAGGTCTGAGGAAGCTCCACCTTGACAGTCACCTCATTTATTAGTTTTTTTACCCTAAAGGTAAAATTTTCATCCCCATTTAATCCATCCATCCATCCATCCATCCATCCATCCATCCATCCATCCATCCATCCATCCATCCATCCATCCATCCATCCATCCATCCATCCATCCATCCATCCATCCATCCATCCATCCATCCATCCATTTTGGTTGTGCGTAAGCCCTTGCATGGGATAAAGTGTGACTGCTTAGCGAAAGCATCAGTAACAACCCAGATATGGGTTACCCACACTGGGTAACAAATCAGTTATGAAATCCATTGTAATTATTGACCAAGGGGCCTTTGGCGTGACCAGAGGTCTCAAAAGTTTGTAAGGTTTCCCCACGCCCACACTTGGCCATGGAGCAAACATTGGAGTCTGTGATACAATTTTCCACACCACTCCTTAGACTTTCCCTCCAAAATTGACATCACACAAAGGCCCACTTTGCACGGGCCAAAAACAGCACCCCTGGAATGGTAAAAACACAATTCCAGGGGAGCGCTATGTACGGCTACCGCCTTTGCAACAAGGCAGCACCATGTTCCCCCCCCCCCAACCGGCGGGGAAACACTGTTTTTGAAACCTCATTTAGGTGCCTCATTTTGTATGCAAACTTACCTTCTCTTCCCTGCGCAACTCTGCAGGGACAAAGGGACATGACTCCTGCCCTCCAACCCCCGAGGCGTTGCCGTGGCCATGGGGGCATGTCCCCTCGTCCCTGTGGAGCTGTGCAGGGAAGAGAAGGTAAGTTTGCAAACAAAACAGTGGCTGGCCCCCTTCCTCTCTCAGGCAGACCTAGCCACTGTGATCCATGCAACGGTCACCTCCAGGCTAGACTATTGTAACTCACTCTATGCGGAAACAAACTGGTCCAACTTGCAGCAGCACGCTTGCTCACAGGAGGCGCCTTTCATGATCATATTCAGCCTGGGTTGCGCCAGCTGCATTGGCTCCCCGTGGAATTCCGTGGAATTCCGAATCATCTTCAAGGTGTGGGTTTTGACCTTTAAGGCCTGGGACCCTCATATCTTAGAGAACGCATTACCCCATATGCCCCTACTCGGCCTCTGCGTTCAGCAGAGGTCAATTTGCTGGTGGTTCCTGGCCCCTCAATGATGCGGCTGGCCTCCACACAGACCAGGGCCTTTACAGCCCTGGCCCCAGCCTGGTGGAACACTCTTTCTCCAGCTGTCCGGGGCCTGCGGGACCTTGGTGAATTCCACAGGGCCTGCAAGACTGAGTTGTTCCGCTGGGCCTTTGGAGTGTCCAGTTGCTGAGTAGGGCGCCCCCCCTACTCACTTTTTACCACTCTATTTTTGTCTACATCTATGTTACCCTCCTAGGGAGGAGTCCAGCCGTTCTCCCCTTTTGGGGAGGCTTTTTAATAAATTGGGTTATGGGATGCCTGTTATTATTGTATTGACCACTGTTTTCATGGATTTTAATGGATTTTAGTAAATGTAATAACTGTTTACGTGGTCACTTATTGTGATCTCTTGTTACAAATTGTATATGCGTTGACTTTGTTGTGCACCGCCCAGAGCCCCTTGGGGATGGGGCGGTATACAAATCTAAACAATAAATAAAATAAATAAACTCCAGGGCCACTCTCAAGAGAGCATGCAAACGGTCCCGGGGCTCCACCGGCATCATGTAGGCTGGTGTGCCACCGCTTCACAGGCTCATGCAGAGTGGGCCCAAGTGCTAAGTTTTTTTACAAAACACCCTGTCACTTTAACATAATGGCACAAATGTAATACTTTCCCTCACAATGTTTCTGACACATAAAGGCAGTCCTCCTTGTATAGCAAGCCATCCTTTTCTTCTCACTCCCCGCTCAGTGTTTTAACTTACTGATCCACAATCACAGCGTCTTTCATGAGTTGTTGCACCAATGAGGTTATTTTTGTTGTTGGCTTAAAGCAGAGTAGCTTTTCAGAGGTGACTTCCCCCCCCCCCTCCAATAGCTTTTGCTGTGCTCCAGGTCATTACCCCCAGTCCCAGCTGCTGATGGGAGAAAACCATATCAGTCACCTCCTTTTGTCTATTTTCAGGTAAGAAATTGCTCCTTCCCAGCAGGTGTTTGAAGACAACGTCCAATTTGGAGAAGAATTCCACCCATCACAGTTGCTTAGCATCTAGTTTTCATGGTCTTAAGGGCTTCTAAAATTGATGATCTGTCCAGACCTCAAAGGGTTCATCGGCTCCTTCCAACCAATGTCTTCATGTGGTCAGCACCAGTCTAATAGCAACTGTCTCCATCTCCCGAATAGACCTGTTATGGTCAGTCTCAGGGGTGAAACTGCTCTCCTTCCCCTGCTTGCAGAATGACTGCTCCAGTTACCCTGTCACTAGCATCTGCTGGGAGCACGAACTTCTTTGTGGGATCTGCAGGTTGCAGTACTGGCTTCATGGTAAATGGGTTTTTTTGAGATTATCAAATGCTTGCTGAATGGCGGCACTCAACGCTGCTTAATTTTCTTGCTAGGTTGTTTTGCGTCGTTCCCCTTCCCTCTTGTTTTTAGTAAATCTGTGAGAGGGAGTGCCACCTGGGCGAAATTGGGGACGAACGTGCAGTAGAAATTTGTGAACCCCAGGAAGCTGTGTAATTGTACGGGTTTGTGGCCGTGCCCACCGCAACACATTTTGGATCTTCGCTGGGTCCATTTCAAGGTCTGCTGCCAAGACCCAGTATCCCAAAAAGTCCGACTTACCCTTGCGAAATCCACACTTAGATAATTTTGCATGGAGATGATTCTTTTTAAATCTGGTTAGCATTGTCCTTCCTAGTTCTACACACTTTGCATATTTTTTCTGTACAAATCAGAACATCTCCTAGATCTACGACCACTTCCTGATATAGATGTTCATGGAGCACTTCATTGATTAAATTCATAAACTCCCTTGGGGCATCAAAAGGCAATGACCTGATATTCAAACTGCCCCAGGAGTGTATTACAGGTGGATTTCCATTCATACCCTGCTTTAATGCACATTCTGTAGTAGGCTTCATGCAAATCTAGTTTGGTAAAGATTTTCCCCTTTGCCAGCTAGCATAGCATGTTATCGGTCAGTGGGAGTGGTGGTTGTTGGACGTTGAAATGGCATTTAATCTCCAGTAATCTGTGCATAGTCTGAAAGTTCTATCCTGCTTCTCCCCGAAAATCTCTGGGGCAGCCGAGGAAAAGGAAGTGGGGTGGATGAACCTGCATTCTAAGTTCTTGTCCACAAACTCCCTGAGTGTTTTCATCTCCCTGGAACTCACTGAATATAATTTCTCTTTAGAGCTGTGATTCTCATATTGCGATGTCACAGTTTTGAAGATATCTCATCTGAAACGGAAAAAAGGAACAAAAATGACACGTGCATTGGATTGCCAGGAAAAAAACTACTTTTAAAATGAACTTAATATACTGAAAGGACATGTGGATGAGCTGCAAGCAGAGGAAACTCTGTAGGGACATTCTGCAAATGGCGGCAGCACAGAGCCTCCCGAAGAGGTCAGAAAATGGTGGGTGCGAGCTGCTCAGTGGAAACGTAAAGAGCTGAGGTAGGGGAGAAGGCGGGGAAATAAAATGATTTCCTGCCAATGCTTTATTTGCCCGCATTATGCTACTGTGACCAGACGTCCCGCTTTTGGCGGGACAGTCCCACTTTTAACCAATTTGTCCCGCGTCCCGCGGGGTTTTTTAAAATGTCCCGATTTTTGGAAGGCTGCCGCACTGCCTTCTGGGGTGCTCCCCTTTTCCCGCCCTGTGACAGGGCGGGAAACCAGGGAGCGCCCCAGAAGGCAGTGTGCTCCTTTGGCCGCGTGCGCGAGCGTCCCGCCTTAAAAAGGTGAAAATCTGGTCACCTTACATTATGCAGACAAAAAAAGTCAAAACAGATCCTTTTAAAACATTGGCAAGACATTTCATTTGTGCTGGACAAAAAGGCCAGAGGTTGATAATCCTGGTCGAGTTTCCATCTACAAGAGGAGTGTTGCGGACATGATGTGCCCCCCCCCCCAGGAGATCCTTCTGAGTCACTGCCAGACCACCCAATGTCCTAATTAAGTTCTGTTTCAAGGTTTGCATGCATTTCATCATAGTTGTGAAGGGAAGCCATTCATTTGTATGAGATAATGTAAATAAGGACACATAGGGGAACTAATGCCATGAATTCTCTCCTCTGTGACTCTGACATTTTACCGAGGGAGAGTTTGAACCATCTCCCAGCTCTGTCGCACACTGTAGTTTGTTCCATTGAGCTTAAGGGCAGCCACTGAGGACTGCATAGCCCAGCCCCATTCATTTGCATATCCCTTCCCAAGCATCCCTTTTTCAGTGCGACACTTAAGAATATTGGAAGTAGATTGCCTATTGATTATATATTGGCTGTTTGACAAATTCTTCAACTTTTTTGTTTGCCTGTCCTTTATGGATAACAGTGGGAGATGAGATGTGGGTTTTTTCCTTGTTGTTGTTATAGAAAAAGACACCGCCGTCCCTCCTCCACGCACAGAAGCAAGATATCTGCAGCCAACCCAACAGCTGAATGCATTGTAGATAAATTCATAGTGCACCGGTAGAGTGTAAAGATTCCATTAATGCAGCTGTGATATCATCAATAAAGCAAGGCAGAGCAAAATGGATCCTCCGTTTTTCCTCTACTGAGCTTCTAATGAAACAGCAGCATCACAAGAGACAACCTTCTGGGGGGAGAGGGCCTTGCATTTCTGTCTGGGAGGCAGCGCTTTCCAAATACTCCCCTGACAATTCTCTACTCCTCATTCCCTTTCTGACTCTCCTCCTGTATATTTTTTGGGGGGCTGGTGAGAGGGAGAACCGTTGCATTTTTGTATTGTCAAAGGCTTTCACAACTGGAATTGACTGGCTGTTGTGGGTTTTCCGGGCTGTGCAGCTGAGAGCTGGCAGTTTTGGCTCCTAGAAGATGATGAAGAAGAAGAAGAAGAAGAAGAAGAAGAAGAAGAAGAAGAAGAAGAAGAAGAAGAAGAAGAAGAAGAAGAAGAAGAAGAAGAGGAGGAGGAGGAGGAGGAGTTTGGATTTATATCCCCCCCTTTCTCTCCTGTAGGAGACTCAAAGGGGCTGACAATCTCCTTGCCCTTCCCCTCTCACAGCAAACACCCTGTGAGGTAGGTGGGGCTGAGAGAGCTCAGAAGAACTGTGACTAGCCCAAGGTCACCCAGCTGGCGTGTGTGGGCGTGCACAGGCTAATCCAGTGTGTTCCAACCTTTTTGACGTCACGGTACCCTTGACCTCACTCTTCATATCTCACGGTACCCCTGCCACCCTCCCCCCACCTTCCCCTCCCAGGGTGAAGGGAAGCATGGGGGGTGGGGGGGAGTGGAAAGTGGCAGGCCCTGCCCCCTGGCCCAGCTCCATACCCTTGCTGGTGCCAGTGGGAGACACCGCAAAAGTGAGGGGGGCCAGTAGCAGTGCTGTGGTAGCCCTGGGACATGCTCACGGCACCCCAGGGTACCACGGAACCCGGGTTGGGAATTGCTGGGCTAATCTGAATTCCCCAGATAAGCCTCCACAGCTCAAGCGGCAGAGCGGGGAATCAAACCCGGCTCCTCCAGATTAGAGTGCACCTGCTCTTAGCCACTATGCCACTGCTGCTCCTAATGTTTTGTCCACATCTATGCCTGGCAGCTTTAGAGGCATGTCACGGTGAGATGTGTTTCTCTTTGTGGCATGGTGTGGAGTGATTGTGTGGTGGGGTATGTGTTTTTTCCGCTTCACAGGTGGGAGTGAGTGAGCTGCATTTGCATGTGTCTGGTTGCAAACGTGTCTTGCAAATGTGCCTCACCCACCCTCCTGTGAAGTGGACAAAACATGTGCCCCAGCACACAATCACTCCATAACGTGCCACGGAGGGCACTTTCGCACATGCAGAATAATGCACTTCCAATCCCCTTTCAATACACTTTGCGGCTGGATTTTACTGTGCAAAGTAGCAAAATCCACTTTCGAACAATTGTGAAAGTGCATTGAAAGTGCATTATTCTGCATGTGCAAAAGTGCCCGGAGAGAAGCATATCTTACCCTGACAGGCCTCTGAACAGTTCCAGTTAACAGATGCGGGTGAAATGTTAGGAGCAAAAACTATCAGACCGTGGCCACACAGCCTGGAAAACCCACAACAGCCAGTCGCAAGTCACTTTGGTCCCCTCCACACCTGCAGAATAATGCACTTTCAATCCACTTTATTATTTATTTATTTATTTATTTAATTATTTAATTAATTAATTAATTAATTAATTAATTAATTAGGCTTTTATACCGCCCCATCCCCGAAGGGCTCTGGTCATGCAACTTTATGGAAGCTGGTCATGCAACTTTATGGAAGTCTCAGTTACCAGCATGTCAGTTAACAGTCATAGTAGGGCCCCTTCCGCACCTGAAGAATAATGCACTTTCAATCCACACTCAATGCACTTTACAGCTGTATTTCACTATGTGGAATAGCAAAATCCACTTGCAAACAATTGTGAAAGTGGATTGAATGTGAATTTTTCTGCGGGTGCAGAAGGGGCCTTTGTGGCCCTATGAAATGCTTATACCAACAAATGCTCCGTGATTGACATGGAAAAGCAATATAGAACTTGTGCTTAATGCTATAAAGGTTGGTGTTGGGAGGTGGGAAAAAATTGGTTTTGACCTGACATCAGAGCAATTGTTGAATGTTATCGGTCGCAGCACGGCTCATTATTTCACCGAGGCTCTCAGGAAGTTGCCAACCCAGTGATGAGTTTTTGTATCATGCAGGGGCTGTCTGTATGTATCCAGTCCTGGCCACTTTTGAATATCAAAGTCCCGTAATTATTTGTAAACCGGCCCCCATAGATCGCCCCTCATTTCCCTGTCATCTGTAGCTTCTCTGCCCATGTGGTAATTTGGGTTGCTATTTTATTTGGGAGCTTTGTGTGGGAGAGGGGACGGCACGTGGCAAGGTAGAGCGGCAGACTGGGAATTTGCAAACTGTCAGCTCTGCACTTTGTTTATTTTCTCTGCCATTGCTTGTGCAATGCTCATTAATGATAATAGAGTTTAGTTCAAAGCAAGAAAATAGCCTTCCTCTCAAGGAATAAAATGCTTGTAGGCATGCAACCTTTGAGTCTTCGATTTAATCAGGGAGCTTAATGCCGTACAAAATGCGGATCTTCTTGCAAATCCTAGGTGCATCACCATGAACTGCAAAGTGGTGGTCTATAAATGTTCTGCTTTTGGGGAAACCTTTCAATATTGTCTCGTCTGCAGAGGACCCCCTGCCTATTGGTTTTAGCATTGTGTTAGGTCTTGCACCTTGAATCAATAAACAAACTCTGTATTGGGTGCTGTGTGGTTTCCGGGCTGTATGGCCATGTTCTAGCAGCATTCTCTCCTGACGTTTTGCCTGCATCTGTGGCTGGCATCTTCAGAGGATCTGATGTTGGGAAAGCAAGTGGAGTATATATACCTGTTGGAGTGTCCAGGGTGGGTGAAGAAACATTGTCTGTGAGTAACAAAGAAGACAGCCAGGTCAATAGGTGAGGGCATCTGAATAGAAGTATGAGTAACAATGAAGTCTATAGCATGGGAGTAACAATGGAGATAGCAAGGTGGGAGCATCTGAATAGAAGTATCCTGGTCTCTTTGTTTCCTTTGTCTATAGTCATCCTATGTTTGCGTGGAGCTGGTTAGACTCTGTCTTGACTCTAGTATTTTTCAACACTGGCAACCAAAGTTCTGTTCATTTTCATGGTTTCTTCCTTTCTGTTGAAAGAATTCATCCATGCTTGTGGATTTCAATGGCTTCTCTGTGTAGTCTGACGTAGTGGTTGTCAAGGAGTGGTCCAGAATTTCTGTGTTTTCAAATAATATTCTATGTCCAGGTTGGTTTATCATGTGTTCTCCTATTGCTGATTTTTCTGGCTGAAATAGCTCTTGCAGTGCCTGCTTCGTCGGTTCTCTTTTGATACGGTTCGCATGGGCGCTACGCGTTTGGTGGTTCCTATGTAGACTTGTCCACAGCTGCATGGTATGCCGTAGATTCCTGCAGTAGCTAAAGGATCCCTCTTATCCTTTGCTGAATGTAGCATCTGTTGAATTTTCTTAGTGGGTCTGTAGATTGTTTGTAGGTTATGCTTCTTCATCAGTTTTCCTATGCGGTCAGTGGTTCCCTTGATGTATGGTAAGATTGTATTGTTGATCAGCAGTATTTATTGGCAGGCAATAAAGCGCACAACTTGGTAAAGCCAGTTCTGGTGAACCCAGCTTTTGCTATCCCCCTTATCCAGAAGTCAGCCCCCACCCCTCCCATTTTCTAAAATAATGTATGAGAGAGTTATCTCGAAGCTGAGGCACCCCAAGGTTGGTGGCAGATAAAGCCACCTGGCCTCCTGCCCCCACAGAGCAATGGAAACATCCTGTTTCCCGTGGGAGCAGAAGGTGTCAGGGGTAAGCCTACTTATCTATTCAGCATGTGAAACCATAAAGAAAAGATCAAGGAAAGAATGACCCATTGCAGTAGTGGTAACATATAGGCAGGCTGGTTACATATATCTTGTAGCGATTACATTGAGGTAAGAATGCATCTCAATCAACTAGATACAATCACCGCCAATATATTTTGTAACAAATACATCAAGCTAGGAATGCATTTCAATTAATCAGGCACAACCTCTGACACTCTGGGTCCTTCCTGGCCATTGGTGAAAGATGGGGTGTTAGGTTGGGAAACTCATGGAGATTTGGGAATAAATCCTGGAGAAGACAAGGATCTCAGCTGGGTACGATGCCATAGAACAGTGGTGGCGAACCTATGGCACAGGTGCCAGATGTGGCACTCAGAGCCCTCTCTGTGGGCACACGCAAACAGAGTCGTTCCCGCCACACACATCTAGGCTGGCCTGAGCCACTGGGCTCAATTATTAGCATTAAACCAAAGACCTAGTTTTGGGGAAGCAGTGTAGGTAACCCTGTTAAGCGCTGTTAAGCCCCACTGATTTTCATGCGAAGAACTAAAGTGTGATCCTTTACCTGGGAGTAAGCTCGGTTGCTGGCAATGGAGCTTGCTTCTAAGTAAACCCTCCTCTAGGATCACCCATTGGAAGAGTGGACAGTTTATTCAAAGCAAAACCACCAACTGCCACCAAGCTTACTACCGAATAACACACACCTCGGAGTCAACCGTTTTTTCTAAACTAAAACCTCAGTATTCGGGTTAAATTGCTGTGTTGGCACTTTGCGATAAATAAGTGGGTTTTGGGTTGCAATTTGGGCACTCGGTCTCGAAAAGGTTCACCATCACTGCCATAGAGTCTGCTCTGCAGCTATTGCTTGGAAGTTGGGGGTGAGGCTGAGTGGAAGAGCTTTGTCATGCAGAAGGTCCCCAGTTCAGTCCCTCTCTAGCTAAATGGTCCAGGTGGCAGGTAATGTAAAAGACCTCTGTCTGAGACCCTGGAGAGCCACTGCCAGTCTGTAGACAGTGCTTTGATGGACCGATGGTCTGATTCAGTAGAAATCTGCTTTGAGTGTGCGTTCCTCCACTTTGCAAAAAGGAAGTCCCAGGCTCAATCCACAACAATAGGCCCTCTAATCTTTCCCCACCGCTGTGCCGAACTTCCTAGCCACTATGTGGAACTGCGACACCTGGGAGAGCTCCCCCTGCTGCGTGGCCCTTCACATCCCGAGATTGGCTGCTCAACGAACGGCAACATTTTTATGTGCATGGCACAAACACAGCGATTGCGTGGCCACACACCCATGTGGCTTACAGGGAACATCGATCCTCAGGATCTCTAGTTAAAAGGGCCAGAAAGCAGGTTATGTGATTAGATAGACCAGGGGTCTGCAACCTGTGGCTCTCCAGATATTCATGGACTAGAAATCCCATCAGCCCCTGCCAGCATGGCCAATTGACCATGATGGCAGGGGATGATGGGAATTGTAGGCCATGAACATCTGGAGAGCCACAGGTTGCAGACCCCTGAGATAGACTGATCTTGATAGACTAACAGTGTTATCATAGGTAGCGTTATGCCCATTTTGACTTAGAAGGGCATAGTTCTGTCTAGGAGAGTACTACAACACTGGATCAGTAGCTGTGTTTAGAAGCGTAAGTGCATGTTCAATCCATGTTCAGCATATGCTTGATTTTCTTTTGTGTAATTCTCAACACACATTCAACACATGTACAACTGAATGTGTGATTGAAACCTTATATTTATCCAGGCACTGGTCCATAGGTTCATTTGTAAAGCGTTCTAATGTTTGTACTTTCTTACAAACAGATATATGTAGTGGTGGGATTCACCCGGTTCGCACCATTTCGCCAGAAACAGTTGTTAAAATGGTGCTTGTAAACAACCAGTTGTTAAATTATTTGAATCTCACCACTGGATATATGCATGTACATGCAGATTAGTATATGCATTCTGTCATGATATATTTAAAAAGAGTGAAAAGTTCACAAAAGGGTCATCTTCTAAGTTAGCAGGAGTTTGCAAAAACCCAGAGGATGGAGACAGTCAGTCTAGGGCAGGGGTCAGGAACCTTTTCCCCTCAAAGAGCCATTTGGCTCAAACCCCTCACCCCACCCACCCACTCGCACGCCCCCCTCCGCTCCCCTGCCCACTTGCTCGCTCGCGACCCCCCCGCCCGCTCACACACACCCCGCGCCTGCAGGGCAGGCAAAGATGGGCCCGGCGGCGGGGCCTGGCCGGCCGCCGGAAGAGCGCCCGCCTCGCAACCAGCGGGGCGGGCAGGAGGCAAAGCCTGCGGCGCGGCCTGGCCGGCCACGGGCGAAGGATGTGCCCGCCCTGCTGCTTGCAGGGCGGGCGAAGACGGGCCCGGCCAGCTGCTGGGAAAGCACCCGCCTCGCAACCAGCGAGGCGGGCAGGAGGCTGGGCCCGCGGCGCGGCCTGGCTGGCCTCGGGCGAGGGATGCGCCTGCCCTGCTGCTTGCAGGGCGGGCGAAGATGGGTCCGGCGGCTCGGCCTGGCCGGCTGCCGGCAAAGCGCCCGCCTCACAACCAGCGAGGCGGGCAGGAGGCTGGGCCCGCGGCGCGGCCTGGCTGGCCACGGGCGAGGGATGCGCCTGCCCTGCTGCTTGCAGGGCGGGCGAAGACGGGTCTGGCGGCCTGGCCGACCGCCGGCAAAGCGCCCGCCTCGCAACCAGCGAGGTGGGCATGAGGCTGGGCCCGCGGCACAGCCTGGCCGGCCGCGGGCAAGGGATGCGCCCGCCCTGCTGCTTGCAGGTCGGGCGAAGATGGGCCCAGTGGCTCGGCTCATGGAGCCGCAGAACAGCAGCGGAAGAGCCGCATGCGGCTCGCGAGCCGCGGGTTCCCGACCCCTGGTCTAGGGGCAAAAGTAGCAAAAATTGACCTTTAACATGATTGGTTAGTTCAACTGTAATTCTAGACCAATGAGAGGCTGTTGCGTGGGCAGGGAAAAGTATCCCTGATGTATGTATTGTATATGCTATGCTAAGTAGAGATAGAGATAGAGTCTGAGTGTTGAGTTCAGGATGTGTTCAACTTTGTTGTAGCTGAAGAGTTCTGTATAGTATTATAGTCTTGTATAGAATAGACTTGTGTAACCTTGCAACTGCTAAAGTAAAAACCTTCCTATGGAAAGAACATCTTGAGCGGAGAGTATTCTTTTCCAAGTGTGCTAGAAGGTTGCAGTGAGCGCAAGAAGACTAAAGCCTTCTCATCTTACCAGAGTGACTCTGTTTTAAACTCTGCTGATACATTCAATGTAACACATGAACAGTAGAACCATAGGACAATTTCTCATGCTCGTTTTGCAGGAACGTAAGTCCCTATTTTTTATATATATGGGCACTTTTGCACATGCAGAATAATGCACTTTCAATCCACTTTCAATGCACTTTGCGGCTGGATTTTACTGTGCGGTGTAGCGAAATCCATTTGCAAACAATTGTGAAAGTGGACTGAAAGTGCATTATTCTGCATGCATGAAAGTATCCTACGTGATGAAAGCTCTCTATCCCACTCCACCTTAAGCTGTTGTAACTTTTATTATGAAGAAACTTTAACATTTACTCGGCTAAAAGTACTGAAGTTTGTCGTATATTTGGAGAGGGTTATTTGCCAGGTTTTGAGCAAAACAGTTCACTTCCACTCAACAATTTATTTAATTAATGCTCTTCATCTCATTAGTAGGGATCTATCTTAGCCATCTCCCATTATAAAGTAAATTGCTTTAATGAATTCCACATTTCTCTCAAAAGTCCCAATCAGATGAGAGGTCTTGCTAATGTAATAAGTCAAGGACGGGCTGCTTTGGAGATTCATTAAATTTTATTTCTCTGGCATTGTCTCTGGAAATGCTAAAGGAATCGCAGCACTGAATGAGACCATTATTATACCTGCGAGCTGTAGATAAACCTCAGCTGCAAAGTTCCCTGGGCGTCTGAGCTTTGCAGAAATGTTAAGATCTTTTAGCGTCATCTTCAGTCTTTTGTTGAGGGATGAAGGCCAGCCATGTCATGCAGCATTCCAATCTGAACTGCATACACCTGGATGTGAAAAACCTGGAATTATACTTTGGGCTTGCTTATTATGATTTTTGGCAAACAGTCAATGCATATGAAGAGAACCAGGTTTGATTCCCCACTCCTCCACCTGAGTGACAGAGGTTTTTCTGCATTCCTGTGTTTCCGCATTCCTACATGCCTGCTGGGTGACCTTGGGCTAGTCACAGTTCTTCAGAACTCTCTCAGCCCCACCACAAGGTGTCTGTTGTGGGGAGAGGAAGGGAAAGGAGCTTGTGAGCCACCTTGAGTCTCCTTACAGGAGAGAAAGGTGGGGTGTCTGTTGTGGGGAAAGGAAGGGAAGGAGTTTGTAAGCTGCTTTGGACTCCTTATGGTTGAGAAAAGGAGGGTATAAATCCAAACTACTCCTCCTCCCTCCTCCTCCTCCTCCTCCTCCTCCTCCTCCTCCTCCTCCTCCTCTTCTTCTTCTTCTTCTTCTTCTTCTTCTTCTTCTTCTTCTTCTTCTTCTTCTTCTTCTTCTTCTTCAATAGAAGGAACAAACAATCCTATAGGGAAAACAAAGGCTGAGGAGGAAAGGAGCAGTGTCCTTATGGCTACCAATCTTGATCCTCCTTGATCTCAGATTGCAAATGCCTTAGCAGACCAGGTGCTCGGGAGCAGCAGCAGCAGAAGGCCATTGCTTTCACATCCTGCATGTGAGCTCCCAAAGGCACCTGGTGGGCCACTGCGAGTAGCAGAGAGCTGGACTAGATGGACTCTGGTCTGATCCAGCAGGCTTGTTCTTATGTTCTTATGATGTGATTAATTGTTTAGTAGCTCTTCTTTTTCAGCTTTCCTTTTTGTTCAGCATGTGGAGAGTGAGGTTACCCTGTTTCCCCTAATATAAGACATCCCCGAAAAATAAGACATAGTAGAGGTTTTGCTGAAGTGCGAAATGTAAGGCATCCCCCGAAAGTAAGACATAGCAAAGTTTTTGTTTGGAAGCATGCCCGACGAACAGAACACAGGAAAAATAAGACATCCCCTGAAAATAAGACATAGCACATATTTGGGAGCAAAAAGTAATATAAGACACTGTCTTATATTCGGGGAAACACGGTAGCATTGTTTGAAGAGTTATCATTGACCCAGGAAGGCCCCAGCTACAGATGTAGGTTTGACACAGGCAGATGGTTAAGTTGGAACTGATTGGCAAACAGCTGGACAAATCTAAGAACAAAAGACTGTTACCACGCCAGCCCATCTAGTGGCTGACAACCACCAATTGATGGCTGGAGATCTCCCACTATTACAACTAATCTTGGGGTGACAACTTCCTCCCCTCCCTAAAACCCTCCTTAGGATCCATCCCCCTAAATTTCCAGGTATTTCCCAACCCAGACCTGGCAACTTTAGAGAGGATACCCTCGGTAGAATGGCATCGACCGTGCTCCATGCTCCTACTTGCTGGACTGGCACATTTGAGGAGTAAAAGAAGGAGGCTTCGCCCCTGTATTATAAGCAGGCTGGCATAAATGAAACCAGAGAGATTTCAGGTCTTGGTCGAAGCCAAGATGGAGCTGGTAGGCCCCTTGCTAGCACCGGCCTGCATTAGATGTATATATGTTTATTTGAAAATAAATAAATGCATGCAAGATTAAAAAGGACGACTGCTAGCATTTCCCCTGGGGAAGAAAATAAGCGGTTTTAACTGTTCCTTGCTATTTTTACATACGGCAAGCTGCCGTGGTTATCATTCTGTAAGCAGGAAGAGTGTAAATATTGTGAACAAAGTAAACTAGTAGACAAATGCCGGTGCTTGAACACATAGGCCCCACGTTGTGCACAACCTGCCGTTCGCCGTGCTGCAGTTTGTTTTGAACCGTTGTTTCAGACCAGAGATTGTTTCCCCCCCCCCTAGTATATGGTTAGCCAAAAGAACAAACACCCTCCTTGCTTTTCAATTAGCGCAAGGCAGGCTATTTCAGAGCAAATGGATCCAGCCTACAGCGGGGGGTCGAGAGCCTTAAGCAATGTGCAGTGGAGGAGAGGAAGGCAGAACTAGAGCAGCAGAGAGTGATCCTGGGAATTAGATTAGCCGTGTAACAAGCATGCAAGAGCCTCACTGGGGCTTTCCGCACTGACAGAGTTGTACTGGTTTCTATCTAGGTTCACCATATCCACACTGCAACTGAGCTCAACGTTGTTGTGTCTCAGTTCCCCTCCCTCAGAACTAACTGCACCTTTCTGCTGGAACAAGGTCGATACCGCTTCGAAGCTTCGAAGTGTGGATGCATCGAAATGACACCTTCTCTGTTCAACCAATCAGGAGCAGCTTTTGTGGCATGCGCAGAATGGGAGAGTCGTGGTGGGCATGTAACTGTAAACTGTAAAAAAACACACGCTCCCGTTTCCCATGGTAACACAAGCTCCAATCACGATCGAGGAGCGAAACAGGCACCAAGATGATCTTGCCCACTTAGCTCGGTTCCAGGGGGCCAAGTAAGTTGCTGTGCGGACAGCCTGGAATCGCCCCCCACTGAAGGGAACCGAGTAGACCTTAGCTCCCTTCTGTAGTGCGGAAAGCCCCACTGTCTTCATCAATGAAAGGGCACGCAAGCAGCTTACGTGCCACAGTAAGCGTGGGGCTACACGTGATCCAAAACGCGGGGGTGCCACCCAAAATGGTGGCTTTGTGTCAAATGTCCTTTATCTCTGCACAGTCTGCCAATATTTGTTTATGTTTATGAAGTTCAACTTCCCCTGATGACACCAGGGCAGGGACATTCCCTCCCCCCTCAGTTCATGGGTTAGGAAAGGCAGGGAAGGGCCCAGGATATTGAAATCACCTACAGCACAGGTGTCAAACTTGCGACCCTCCAGATGTTATGGACTACAGTTTCCATCATGATGCTGGCAAGGGATGATGGGAACTGTAGTCCATAACATTTGGAGGGCCGCGAGTTTGACACCTATGACCTACAGCAGTGATGGCGAACCTTTTCGAGGCCGAGTGCCCAAACTGCAACCCAAAATCCACTTATTTATTGCAAAGTGCCAATGTAACCTCAGCTTGTGGGTTCTGTGGGGCAGTACTTGGAAGGAGTTGCAAAGAACCAAATTTAAACAAAACAGTTTACTTCTCTTTACAAATAACATTAAACATCAACATTTAACATTACAATTCAAGGTCCTGTTCAGGTTGCATTTCAAGTCCTTCTAGTTACAGTCTACTGATACTGCCAAGTCCAATTCTTCTTTGCAAGTGGGTTGGCTCCTGAAGACTCCAAGGGCTTGATGAACAGGATTTAACATAATGAAGGTTTCCAGGAGAACTCTCACCCATTACAACCACAAAAAGAAACCCTGAAACAATAAACTCCAACATTTACAACATAGCAAAAATAAACTACCTTCCCAGTAGTTCCCAACAATATTGCAGTTTACCTTAACAAGGTGTCAAGGGCTTATACAACCAAGGTCCGAGTCTGGTAGCCTTGTCTTCTCCAAAGAGCTCTGCAGCCTTTCTGCTGCTCTGAGTCTCCACCCCCTTACTGGTTCAACCCATTCTGGGCATGGGGGTTACACCAACACGGCAATTTAACCTGAATACTGAGGTTTTAGTATAGAAAAAACGGTTGGCTCCAAGGCACGCGTTTCTCGGGAGTAAGCTTGGTGGTAGTCGGTGGCTTCGCTTTGAAGCAACTGTGCAACGCTTTGAACGGGTGAATCACAGCCCTAGGAGGGTTTACTCAGAAGCAAACCCCATTGCTAGAAACCGAGCTTACTCCCAGGTAAAGGATCATGCTTTCGTTCTTCCCATGAAAATCAATGGGGTTTAACAGTGCTTAACAGGGTAAACTACACTGCTTCCCCAAAACTAGGTCTTAGTTTAATGCTAATAATCTCCATGAATTGTTTCTATTATCACATGACGAACTCTGTGCACATGTGCCCACAGAGAGGGCTCTGAGTGCCACCTCTGGCACGCGTGCCATAGGTTCGCCACCACTGACCTACAGTGTAAACTGGGCTAGATTAAACAGAGAGGATCTGCCATTTGGGCATCTGCCCTCACTTGCAGTGTGGTGTAGTGCTTAAGAGCAGGTGTACTCTAATCTGGAGGACTGGGTTTGATTCCCCACTCCTCCACATGAGCAGCGGACTATTATCTGAGGAACCCCATTTGCTTCCTCATTCCTACATTCCTGCTGGGTGCCCTTGTGCCAGCCACAGTTCTCTTAGAAGTCTCTCAGCCCCACCTGCCTCACAAGATGTCGGTTGTGGGGAGGAGAAGGGAAAGGAGGAGGAGGGAAAGGAGGAGGTTGTGGGGAGGAGAAGGGAAAGGAGGAGAAGGGAAAGGAGGAGGGAAAGGAGGAGGTTGTGGGGAGGAGAAGGGAAAGGAGGAGAAGGGAAAGGAGGAGGGAAAGGAGGAGGTTGTGGGGAGGAGAAGGGAAAGGAGGAGAAGGGAAAGGAGGAGGGAAAGGAGGAGAAGGGAAAGGAGGAGGTTGTGGGGAGGAGAAGGGAAAGGAGTTTGTCAGCCTCTTTGAGTCGTCTTTCAGGAGAGAATAAATCCAAACTCCTCCTCCTCCTCCTCCTCCTCCTCCTCCTCCTCTTCTTGCTGGAAAATACCAGTCAGTAAATGGTGTGTATGTCAGCATGACATTTGGTAATGCATCTCTTTGCTCGCGCTAAGGCGTACAGAAGTTGAGGCGCTGCTTCCCCTCACCCCCGCCGTGTTCAGCGCCCGGTTTGTGGAGCTCTTTGAAACTCTTCATTTTTTCGGGCGGGGAGAATGATGTTCCCGAGTCATAGCATAATTTCCTTTCAGCAGCAGGAGACATTCTGCCGTATATTATGCCCTTCAGCTAAAAGAAAAATTGATTCTGTCATGTATACATTTATATCTCATCTATTTTTTTAAAGCATTTTTAACACTTCTTACAAGGCTTGGGCAGGAAATAATAATCTCTCTCTCTCTCTCTCTCTCTCTCTCTCTTTCAGACACACACACACACACACACACACACACCCCGATTCTATCATCTAAGGTAAATCATTCATCTCCGAGAACAAGCAAAGCAAAAGCTGTAGTTAACAGCCCAGGTTTGTTTTCTCACTTCACAATATCTTCTTTTCCCCACGTGCCAAAAAAAAAAAAACCTAAAACAAAACAACCCCCTTCAGCCAATTGAGCAAGGTGACAAATTGAACCAGCAGTTTTCCATGCTACCTTTCGACAAAAGGCCATCTGTAGAATCCGAGGGATGGCTTCTGAATTCTTCCCATTTGCTGTGTAGATCGAAAGATCTGTTTCCATTTTGCTCCTCTTGTGCAAATGGGTATGTAACCTCAGCTTGTGGGTTCTGTGGGGCAGTACTTGGAAGGAGTTGCAAAGAACCAAATTTAAACAAAACAGTTTACTTCTCTTTACAAATAACATTAAACATCAACATTTAACATTACAATTCAAGGTCCTGTTCAGGTTGCATTTCAAGTCCTTCTCGTTACAGTCTACTGATACTGCCAAGTCCAATTCTTCTTTGCAAGTGGGTTGGCTCCTCAAGACTCCAAGGGCTTGATGAACAGGATGCAACATGATGAAGGTTTCCAGGAGAACTCTCACCCATTACAACCACAAAAAGAAACCCTGAAACAATAAACTCCAACATTTACAACATAGCAAAAACAAACAACTACCTTCCCAGTAGTTCCCAATAATATTGCAGTTTACCTTAACAAGGTGTTAAGGGCTTATAGAACCAAGGTCCGAGTCTGGTAGCCTTGTCTTCTCCAAAGAGCTCTGCAACCTTTCTGCTGCTCTGAGTCTCCACCCCCTTACTGGTTCAACCCATTCTGGGCATGGGGGTTACAGGTACTTTTCATGGCATTCCCTGTTTCCTCTCAACAAATGCTTCATATGAAATGGACATAACTGGTGATATCCTGTATGCGATAAACTGGTCTTACATGGACCCTGGACATCTAAATGACATATGTCATGTGTATAACTGTCATGGACATTGCACACAGCAAGTGAATCAAATCTACTATCAGGGAAAAGTGGACAGCCCAAATGCTGAACAACAGTGGATGTTTGTGTGGCTTTAGTATGCAATTCACACGGCATTCGGATATTTATTTCCTTTGTTGTCATAAAAAGTTAGAGACATGCAGAGCTGATCATTGACTTGGAATGAAGAAGACTGATTCATTGCTCAATAATAGCACTGCAAAATAGGTATATTTTTACTGTGAAAATCAGTGCAAGGAAGTGGGGGGAAATGGCCTAGAAATAAGGAATCATGGGAAATCAGAACACGGATTCTCAAGTTTGAAATGGAAATCATCCCCACTGGTGGCCTTTAATGGCTGCCTGTTGTGCAGAAATGAGTGGACGAAGCTTTTAAAGATGTGGACATTTGCCCATCTACTGGAGGCTAACTGATGCTCAACCAAAATGGACCCTCCAGGCCCCTCCTATTGTTACAACACTAGAGAGATAAACAATGCTCAATCCCCCCCATAATCCTATGGATTTAGAATCTTACATCCTCATCAACAGTTAAATATATGGCATATAGACAACAATTCCATATGGGCATCATTTTATTTGGCAACCTTTTAAAAATGTTTTTGTGTTGTCTCACCCACCATTGTTGTTATATTTTCTAATTTTTTTTCCTGTTTTTTAACCCATGAATGTAAAAGCTGAGCACCCTGTATTGTCTGTATGTCAAACTGCTGTTTGAAGAACAGCTGTTGTGGCCAGGTGGAAACACGGCAACTCTGAAGCCATTGCAGGCTTAAACCATTCATTTTTAATGCGAGTTGCCTGAAGGATGGATGCATCCCCCTCCCTAGCTGGAAGATTCTCTTCCTTAACCAATGGTTTTCCTTTGTTTTCAAGGGGAGGGGCTGTAGCTTATTGGTAGTTGAGTTGAGTTAATTTGTTAATTTTACATGCCATCCTGCCCCTTGTAGACTCAAGGAGACTTCCAATGGCTTACAAAATATGATTAAAACAATTGAAACATAACCTAAACCCAGGTGGTGTCTAAACACATAAATCAGTATCCAAGGGAAGTAAAGAGTGGGAAACAGAAAGACCAAACGATGTGAAATCGTAGCTTCCTCAGCCACATGCCTGGTGCAACATTGCTCAACCATTTTACAGGCCCTGCAGGACTGCATTAAGTCCTATGGGGTCTGGATCTCACTAGACAGTTCCACCAGAAAATGCCCTGGCCCTGGTTGAGACCAGCAAGACCTCTTTTGGGCCAAGGATCACCAGTAGATTTGCTGAACATAGCACTCTTCAGGGGACAGACCAGGAGAGGTGGTTCCTTAAGTACACAGGGGCCATGACTGCTTAGGGTTTTGAAGGTTAGTACCAGAACCTTCAACCTGACTTGATATACCACCTGAAGCCAATGCAGCTGATGGAGCACAGGTCGAACAGGTGCCTGCTATGGGGTTCCAGGAGTGCATCTGCTTTGCATTCCAAAAGTCCCAACTTTAATCCTTAGCATCTCCAGTTAAAAGATCTGGTCGCAGGTGGTGTGAAAGACCTCTGGTTGAGATGCTGGAGAGATACTGCTGGTTTGAGAAGACAATAATGACCTTGGTTGACCAAGGGCCCAATTCAGCAGATAAGGCAGCTTCATATGTTCATGTAGGATCTAGACCAGGGGTCTGCAACCTGCAGCTCTCCAGATGTTGATGGACTACAATTCCCATGAGCCCCTGCCAGCATGGTCAATTGACCGTTTGGCAGGGGCTGATGGGAATTGTAGTCCACGAACATCTGCAGACCCCTGATCTAGACTTTACTGATCGCATCCAACCCGCTGGTTAAACTGCTGTGAATGAAACCCACCTTATGGGATCGGGATGCTGATCACTTTCTTTCCAGAAAACAACTTCGGTCTCTGTGTGTTTTTGTTTGAAAGGGAAACGTTTAAAGAAGGGGGGGGGGGGGGATCAAAATTAATTTATTGCAAAGCCTCAGGGGCAGGAACCACATGTCACAGGTAACTAAATTAGAAGTCCACAGGTTATAAGATCACCAGCCCCCTGGAGAAATATTTAGCTGTATGTTTACTTAATATCTAACACCATGTGAAGTTTATTTATTAATATGCCTGCAGGTTTTTCCTCTAATCCCACTTCTCTGAGATCCTCACACACATATAGAAAAGTCAGGAGGGGGTGAAATGCCCTGGTTCTATTTCCATCAGGTGGAATAGTATATCTGTTTTTCAGGTGTTTTTTTTAAAATGAAGTTACCATTCCCTGAGGAAGACTAAAAAAGTAACATTTTATACATTTGCGGTACAGATCAACAATGTGCGAAACCTTGGAAATTGTGCGTAATAACCACAAATGCTTGAAAAAAAATAGTTTCAAGTGGGTATCTGTTTTAGTCTGCAGTAGAAGAGCAAGATTCAAGACCAGTAGAAGAAGAGAAGATTTATACCCCATTTTTCCCAAGTTGTATATTTATCTCACATCCCTTTCTTCTCCCCACAACAGGCATCTTGTGAAATAAGTGGGGCTGAATGTGTTTGGAGGACAGTGACTAGTCCAAGGTCACCCAGCAGGCTTCATGTGAAGGAGTGGGGGTAACAAACCTAGTTCACCAGATAAGAGTCCATTGTTCATGTGGAGGAGTGGGGAATCAAACCCAGTTCTCCAGATTAACATCCACTGCACTTAGCCACTACACCATGCAATAGAAGCTTAAAAACCAGCAACATTTCCAGGGTATAAGCTCTCAAGCTCCCTTCATCAGATACCCAACAAAAAGGGTTTTTGACTCTTGAAAACTTATACCATGGAAATTGTATTGGTCTCTAAAGTGCTACCAGACTTGAATCTTCTATGCAGACCAACATGGCAGGAGTCAACCCCAAAGTGACTTCTTCAAGTGGTGGAGTAAACCACAATTTCACAGAATAAGGTCAGGTATAACTAATAGTAACTCTAATGTATTGTCAAAGGCTTTCACGGCCGGTATCACTGGGGTGCTGTGCGGTTTCCAGGCGGTGTGGTCTGTGTTCTAGCAGCATTCTCTCCTGACGTTTCGCCTGCATCTGTGGCTGGCATCTTCAGAGGATCAGATCCTCTGAAGATGCCAGCCACAGATGCAGGCAAAAGGTCAGGAGAGAATGCTGCTAGAACACGGCCATACAGCCCGGAAACCACACAGCACCCCAGTAACTCCAACGTTTTAAGCAGATAACATTTCAACTGGATACCTTTTTAGGCAAAGATATGCAAAACATATTTTCCTTGTCTTATCTTCAGTCACACACTGCAGAGCCTTGTGGAGGTCACTGCATCTGAAGCAACTTTTGTAAAATCTGGAGAGCCAACTGGATTTCCAGTGGCCAAACAGGAGTGCTGCTGGGTAAATGACCACTTCCTAAAGACAGTTGGCAAGTGCTAGGAAAGGTGGGCTCCATGATTTGGGGACCCTGGAACTATTTGCACTCATTTAATTGTTGGAAACAGGAGAAGACCCAGTTTGGAGCCAATAGGCTGAATCCAACAAACAATCAGGGGCGTAATGCCCATTGGGCAAGGTGGGCAGCTGCCCAACAATCCAACAATATGTGCAAGAGGGATCTCTCTCTCTCGCTCTCTCTCTCCTGCCCTCCCTTTTCCCTCAGAAGCCCTCAATACCTCTGTGGAACAAAAAGTCGTGTAGCCCAGAAGAATTGTCTCATCATCCTCTTCTACTAGCAGTACTTTTAGGGGGTAATTCATCCTCACTACAGGTCTCTCTCAGGACCCACATTGCTTTGATCAACACAGTCCTATGCTCTGAATTAACTTTGGCATTTCTCCTTCAGGTAAAATGTGGTGACAGCTAGGATGGTAACCTCCAGGTAGTGGCTTGAGTTCTCTTGGGATTACAACCGATCTTCAGGTGACAGAGATCAGTTCACTGGGAGAAAATGGCTTCCTTGAAAGGTGGACTCTGTGGCATTATACCCCTCTCCTTATGAAACCCTGTCCTCCTCAGGTCCTCTCCTAACATCTCCAGGTATTTCCCAGCCTTAGTGGCATCTCTCTTATGGAATTCATCCTGTCTCTTGAGGCCAACAACTCTACAAAGTGAGTGGGCCAGTATGGTGAAGTGGTGAAGAACAGCAGACTGTAAGCTGGAGAACCCAGGTTTGATTCCCCACTTCTCCACATGAGACTCTAAACTGGTAAATTGGATTTGTTTTCCTTCCATGCCACATGAAGCCTCCTCGGTGACCTTGAGCCAGTCACAGTTCTCTAAGGTCGTTTCCTCACTTACCTCAACCCCAGGTTGCTGCGTGCTACTCCCAGTGCGTGTCATTTCTGGCGTGATTCCGGGCTTCCCCATGACCCCCGAAGTCATCAAAAGGCGCGGAGTCATCAAAAGGTGCCATTTCGAGGAGCGCCAGGAATGACGTTGCTGAGGGGGCGCGACAGCGGCAGCGACGGGGCAGCTGCGTTGTCACCGCCCCTGCAGTGGGGAGTGCCGGGGAACCCTGCACTACTTGGGGAGAGTAGCGCGCAGCAGCAAGTAAGTGGGAAAACGACCTAAGATCCCTCTCAGCCCCAGCCTGCCTCACCAGGTGTCTGTTGTGGGGAGGGGAAGGGAAGGTGATTGTAAGATGCTTTGAGACTCCTTAAAGGTAGAGAAACGTGGAGTATAATAACCCACTCTTCTTCTTCTGAATAGAAACAGAGTTATTATTCACAGAGCAAAAAAAGAATAGCGTTTTAGACCAAAACATCTATATTATTAAACAAGAGGCCAAGGATATGCTTCTGGCAAAGTAAAGAAGAAGTAGAACTCAAAGAAATGACTGAGGGGGATGAGGACTCAGATTCTCTTGGTGGTGGTGACTGGAACAAACAGCGATACAGGAGCCAGAAGACAGATTTCATCATGCTCCTATCTGTAAGAAGCTGCAGCGCTTGCATCTGGATTGCATTCTGAACCTTAATGTGGTATTTTATAAACATTAGCAGGCCTGATTTTTTGCAGTGGTCAGCAAAGGCAAAAAGAAGAAGACTTTTGGAAAACAAATAAAAGCCAAATTGGAGCTGTCTCTGTAAGGAGCAAAAATTGAAAATCCCCTCAAGATGCGGACTTTTTGCTTTGGTGTAAGGAAATAAAGCGGGCAATTACGGTGTTGAGGAAACAGGGGAGGCATCTTTGCAATCCTGAGTCTGAGGTTTTGTTCCTGTTATTAAGTGCTCGGCATGGTGTCTCTCGAATAGACAGGGAGGTTGATTTGGTGTGGAGCTGAATGGAGCGCTGAAACACATTTGTAAGCAGACCGGACTGCAGGCAATGTCGGTGGGCAGGCCGGGGTCCGAACCTGTTTAAAATGAAACTGTAGAGAATGTGAGAAGCAAGGTAGAAGGGGGAACAAGCAGGCTAATAACAAAAATTTAACAAAAGGCAAAAAAACTCCCATCAGGCCTGACTAGGAAGTAGGTAAAACTGGATGAGAAATGATGGTTGTGGGTTTTCCGGTCTGTGTGGCTCAGAAAACCCACAACAGACAGTTGATTCCAGCTGTGAAAACCTTCGACAATACACCAGATGAGAATCTTCAGGAATTTACCAGACTGGAGTTGGTAACTATTTCCACTTTATAGCAGCAGTTGAAGATCCCTCCCCTGGCTTTCTCCGCTAGCAGAACCTTGGTTCTCAGAGAGAGTTTCCCCACCTATGCTGCGCGCTGCTCTCAGCGTGCGGCATCCCTGGCATGCAAGGCGCCGTTTTCTCCAGCACCAGGGATGCCACGCGCTGAGGGGGCGTGACAGCTGCACGTCGGGGCGGCTGCGCTGTCACCACCCCTGTCATGGGGAGTGCAGGGGGACCCCGCGCTACTTGAGGAGAGTAGCACGGGGCTTAAGGTAAGTGGGGAAAGGCCCAGAGAAACGCTCCCTAATCTATAAAGTGGAAATAGTATTAACCTGCCTGGCAAGGAGGCTGTACAGCTTTTTCACAGAATCATAGAGTTGGAAGAGACCCCAAGGGCCATCAAGTCCAACCCCCTGCAATGCTGAAACACATAATCAAAGCACTCTTGACAGATGGCCATCCAACCTCTCTTTAAAAACCTCCAAAAAGGAGACTCCACCACACTCTGAGGTAGGGCATTCCACTGTCCAACAGCCCTTACTGTCAGGAGGTTTTTCCTGATGTTTAGGTGGAATCTCTTTTCCTTCACCTTGAACTCAGTATTCCTGGTCCTAAACGCTGGAGCAGCAGAAAACAAGCTTGTTCCCTCACCAACATGACATCCCTTCAAATATTTAAACATGGCTATCATGTCACCCCTTAACCTTCTCTTCACCAAAGTAAACATCCCCAGCTCCCTATACCTCTCCTCATAGGGCATGGATTCCAGACCTTTGACCATGTTGTTTGCCCTCCTCTGGACCCATTCCAGCTTGTCAATATCCCTCTGGAATTGTGGTGCCCAGAACTGTACGCAATATTCCAGGTGAAGTCTAGAAAAAAAAGAAAAGAAAAGCTCCCAGTTGGGTTGCCAACTTCTGCTTGGGAAATATCTGAACGTTTGAGGATGGAGTCTGGGGAAGGGAATGTTTGGAGAAGCAGGTGGGGGGCGGGGTAGGATGGGGACCTCAGCAAGATGCAATGTTATACAGTCCATCCTCCCAAGCAGCCATTTTGTCCAGGAGAACTGATCCCATACTTACGTGAATGATATTGCTTAAACAGCCAGAAGGCCACAGCGGCGTCACACTAATTTAATCTCGAAATTAACCCCTTTGACAATTGATGACTGCCTGCAGGAATTTAGCTACCAATAATGTGATTCTATCATCTTTGGAAGCTAGTAGCCGCCGAATTAAATTTTGTGAGGAAAGATAAGATTTATAGGATAAAAGTTGTGCGTAGCATTTCTGGCTCAGATTGTACCAATAGCAACAAAATACATTCCAGGGTCTTCCTTCCCCACATTCACAACTTCTCTCTGAATAAGGAATGCCCACAAAATGCCCCTCTTTGGTGATTGAGTAGATCAGTGAAGCGAATTTTGAGACTCCAGATACATGGACTACATTTACCTTATCAGCCCCTGCCAGCACGGCCAATTGGCCATACTGGCAGGGGCTGGTGGGAATTGTAGTCCATAACATCTGGAGTGCCAAAGGTTCACCACCACGGTCATAGACAGAGACACATTCAGCCCCACTAACATGAACACTCTTCTCTATTGATACACCAGTAAATTATGGGATGGAATTAGAGGGGATCAAGCCAAAAGAAGCAATTGAGCAGGAACTGATCTCTGTCATCTGGAGATCAGCTGTAATCCCTGGAGGTCTCCAGCTGCTATGTGGAGGTTGGCAATCCCAATTCCCAGTCAAACCATGAGCAGAACTGTGGTTGGGTGAGACTAGGGGTACAAAATTTCATAGGGCTGTGGTTACTCCTGTGCTTTCCTCCTCTCCCTGGCCTCTCTTGTCAAAAGGATAATAGATAGCATGGCCACTGAGAAAGGCCTCTTCTGAAACACTGGAAGGCTGCTGTCGAAGTGGATGACATAGGAACAAGGTTGGTGTGTTGAATGAATGATAGGATAGGATAGCTAGATCAAGTGGGAGAGTTGGAGGCGAGGTCCTGGAAGGATGCAACTGGTGGTGTTGCTATGTCCAGAAAAACCCAGAAGTGACACACGGTCCTCCAAGAATTGCTGGGAATTCTATGCTTTTACCATGGAGTTCCCAACAATTCCTAGACTACTCTACATAATTTCTGGGATTTGGCAATGTTGTGGCTTTCCCCACCTTTTGCCACTGCTAGTGCCAAGTCTCCCATTATATTTCTAGCAGAAAACCTGGAAACACTAAGGCAGGATGAGTCAGTGATCATGCATGGCCTATGCAGTTCTGGATTTTTAAAAGGTGCAAGTTAGCAATTTCAACGGAACAATGATTGCTGTTGCATCGTAACAACAGCAACAATTTTCTGCCATCAATAAGTGCAAGAACTGTGGCATGGATAAAAGAGCACGAGACCGAGGCAACAAGGACTCTGAAGTGACAAAAAGTCTGCCCAGGTTTCCTGTCCATCCTTCCATGCAGCCTTTAACCAAGAAGAATGAGTCAAGGGGCAGAGATCAATTCTGGCCTAGTGATATATGAACTCCGTTTGCTTTTGTTTCCATCGCTAGTTTGTCTCCCTTGGGCCCAATATGTACAAGCTTGTCTCAGCAAAGAGAACAAAAGGAGCACAAGCATGTGTATTCATTTCTCCAGCATCTGGTTAATGCAATGATGATGATGATGATGATGGTAAGCACATAGATGAGGCAAGTTGATGGCAGCAGCGCTCAGCATTACATGTGCACCAGAAACTGCCACACACTGGAGATAGTGATTTCCTGGAATCCACTTTGAACTAAGCATGTCACTTCATCTTGGAAAGTGTAGAAGTTGCCATCTAAATTTGATGCTGTTATCAGGTTAGCTAGTCTATGAGGTTTGGCTCAGTTGTAATAGTTTAGGATTTAGGTCTTAGGGCTTAATGCTGTTGTAGGTGTCAGGATGTTGTGGCACCTGGTGTTATGCTATCATGTTATGCATTGTATTATGTGTTATGCTATTACAAAATGTTATGAAGTGTTATGATGGTTATGTTATGAAGAAGAAGAAGAGTTTGGATTTATATCCCCCCTTTCTCTCCTGCAGGAGACTCAAAGGGGCTTACAATCTCCTTGCCCTTCCCCCCTCACAACAAACACCCTGTGAGATAGGTGGAGCTGAGAGAGCTCCGAGAAGCTGTGACTAGCCCAAGGTCACCCAGCTGGCATGTGTGGGAGTGTACAGGCTAATCTGAATTCCCCAGATAAGCCTGTTGTGCGTAGTAGATAATGTGCTCATTCTAACTAAGCATGACCTTTGAACTTCCCAAAGCTTTCCTCTTTCAATGGATCAGGAAAAAACCTCCTTTGATCCAGTCGTAATGGGAAACTGTAGGTCAAAGCCTCCATGCGGATGTTCTACCTGCAGCCAGTACTGGTAAGGGGCAGAGTTAATCTCAATTTTTAAACAGCAGAAATAAACTCTTCCTTCCTGGCTTTTAGTCCAAGGGGAGTACCGGGTCAAGTTCAAGGTTTCAGTACTGATCTACAAAGCCCTTAACAGGCTGGGGCCAGCATATCTGCAGGACTTACTTTCCTGCTATGTCCCCCAAAGATCATTATGGTCAGAAAATGAAAGTCTATTAGTTGTCCCTGGCCAGAAAGATGTCTGGCTAGCCTCAACCAAGGCCAGGGCTAGGGCCTTTTCCGCCCTGGCTCTGACCTGGTGGATCTCTCGGTCCAGTCAGGACAGATGCAGAATCTGTGAGACCTGATGCAGTTCTGCAAAGTCTGTATGACAGAGCTGTTCCACCAGGCGTATGGCTTAGTGGTGGTATCCAAAAATTTTAGTAACAGGTTCCCATGGTGGTGGGATTCAAACTGTGGAGTAGCGCCAATGGGGCTGGGCGGGGCACGACGGGGTGTAATTGGACATTCCAGGGGCGGGGCATTCCTGGGCGGGGCTGTGGCAAGGACACAGCCGCTGCGCCGGTCCTTGGGCGGGAAACGAATGCACGCAGGCGCAGGCTGCCACGCACTCCGGTGCACCTCCTGCTAGACTGCTTCAAGTTCTGCATGCTACTGCTGAGAGGAGGGGTGTAACTAAGGCAAAAATCACGTGGCAAAATCACCAATTAGTAACCCCCTCTCAGCACACACAAATAATTAGTACCCTATTCTCGGGAACCTGTGAGAACCTGCTGGAGCCCACCTCTGGTATGGCTGAGGGATCTAAGGTTTCACCCTGGCCTCCTCATTCCAACCAGCCCACCTCTTCCCTCTATGAGGAGAAGCTTTATCACCATCTGTATTAGATTTTAAGTGTGGTTGTATTTAACATTGCATTTGATAGAGTTTATGGAAATGATGTGTTTGATAAAGTTATTGTTTCAATGGTGAATGATGGAATGTTGGAATGTTGTAAGCCACTCTGAGCCCATGAGGGAAGGGTGGCGTAGAAGTTGAACCAATAATATTAATATTGATGATGATGATGGTGGTGGTGGTGGTGGTGATGGTGATGGTGATGATGATGATGATTCAGTGGCTATGGCATAAACCAGCTGAGGTCATCCCAGTGGTAATCGGCACCCTGGGCGCCATTCCGAAAACACTTAAGCGGCACTTGAAACATCTACAAATTGACAAAATCAACATCTGCCAGGTTTAGAAGGCAGCCCTGCTGGGATCCACATGAATACTATGCCAATACGTTAGACCCTAGGTCTCTGGGTGAGGCTTGAATTGTAATGAAAGGCCAACAACCAGCTAAAGAACTGGCAGCTGTGATATTAAACATATTAACAGCAACAACAACAGCAACAACAAACAACAACAACAAACAACAGGCTTTTCCCCCATTCCCAGCTGAGCCACACTGTCAACTTTACAGAGTGGCTCAGCTGAGAAAGGAAGGGAAAATGTATGTGGGGTGATCTAGCTCTCCAGGGGTCCTGTTTACAGTTGTCATCATATCAGCAGTGTCTAACATGAAAATGGGGTGAGTGGATGCTATTCCTGCCCAATGAAGCTTTCCTTGTTAGGTTAAGCTGTATCCCCTTTGCTTGTCAAACCATCTTTTGGTATAAAAATATGTAGCAAAAACAAATCTGGTCTTTTATTATCTTATTGGACTTTTAACAGTTGAAGTGTATTTCTTTTTTTTTAAACAAAAAATTGACATCCCTTCCATTTGTCTCTGTTCAATTTTTTGGAGCGCTGCTTGATGTTTTATAACGCATTGATTTCCAATATTTTAAGCTGACCCACTGTTGATATGATCGCACTGAGAAGTAAGATGTTTACATCTCACTATGAATAGCAGATAAACGAAATAATAAAGCTAGTCAAAGGCAGAGGAGGAAAAAAAATAGACCGGGTTTTTGTTTGTTCTCAAGAATATGGGGCTGTGGGCCGTGCGGTTAGGAACTTCCCAGGTAGAAAGCAAAGAGATGAGAGGCATTTGTGGGCTAATTAACCAGATTGCTAAAACTGTTGATTTCTTAAATGCCAAATGTGTTTTTAAAATTATCACTCCAGTTTTAAGTAGGGGTGTCTCTTGTATAAGCATGCATCTTTCTCTGTTTGGGCAATTATAATAATATGCCCGTTATATAACAGGAAGAACAGCTGATGCTAACCTTCACATGAAGTCATTCTAAGGTACGTCTCCAGGCAGCAAATCCTGGCAGGGCTTTCTGGTTTGGTTCTAATCCCCCCATTTTTGTGCATCTTCAGTGCATTTCTGTAAGAAAGAGACTGGGAAGGATGCAAGTAAGTAAATATGTAATTTTTGCCTTAATTTTAGAAACATGGAATCATAGAGTTGGAAGAGACCCCAAGGACCATCAAGTCCAACCCGCTGCAATGCAGGAACAACACCCAATCAAAGCACTCCTGACGGATGGCCATTGAGCCTCTCTTTAAAAACCTCCAAAAAAGGAGTCTCCAAAGAAGGAGACTCCATCCGAGCTAATGCGTTCCACTGTCGAACAGCCCTTACTGTGAGGAAGTTTTTCCTGATGTTTCGGTGGAATCTTTTTCCTTCACCTTGAACCCTTTACTCCTGGTCCTAGTTTCTGGAGCAGCAGAAAACAAGTTTGCTCCCTCACCAACCTGACATCCCTTCTTTCTCTTTCCTCATGACATTTTTCCCTTTAAAAGTTAACACGTCTTGAATCCCACCTAAAATTTCTATGAATGCATTTTAGAGATGCAATATCTCTGTCTCTCGTCTCTTGTTGAAGCCCAAGATACCCTCTTGAACAACTGCTTATGGGACCTTGGGAACCCCTGTGAATATATGTGGGGTACAGTTGAATGTCTGCTATGGGAGGGGAAAATTGGCAAAAAATTGCACCCTCCCTTGTTCACATAACATTTTTAGATGGGATCCAACCCATTTTCACCAACATTCTTCTGGTGAGAACTGCATACAGATGGCAGAGGAAGTATAAATGACCCATATTTGTGTATACATGACATAGAAAACTGTGTACACATCAATTAAATTAATGTAGTGTCAATGGCAGTGATGAAAAGGGGAAGAATGGAAACCAATGACAAGACAGCCTACACAATTTTAAAAAATGAAAAGGGTCATTTTGCCCAGCAGAAGCCCAAGTTCCTAGTATTTATACCGTGTGGCCAACCCAGAGACTTCACACTGCCTTCCAATTGCAGGGAGTAACGTTACACATTACTTCTGTGACTGTAGAGGGCACCAAGCAACCTAGTCCAATATCGTTTCATTTACTTTATTTACCAACCACTTTTCAACTATAAAATGTCCCAAGCCAGTTTACAATGCAATAAAATCAATAAAAAGCCAGTAAAATGCAATAAAAGTCAGTTAAAATATAGGAAAAAATCAATAGAAGTCATTTTCCCAGAAGTACCATTCTTATTAAATCATTTCTTATTCCACAGAAATCCAGTCTTCGGACCCATCCAGGAGATCTTTAAGGAAGTAGCCATTCTCAGTTCTTGAGGGTGGGAGTTACAGAAGGTAATGACTGAAAATGCTTTTCCCTAGGTTCCAAGTGGCAAAACCCTCTGCTACAGTAGATTCCCTGAGGAAGATCACCCAGAACTCAGTTCTCATGTTAGGTGATATGGATAGAGGTGGTCCTTCAGGTACTCTTGGCCTAGGCCTTGAGGACTGTAAAGGTCAGAACCAGCTTCTTTTTGAGGGCCTGGAAATAGGCACTATAAACTGCATAGCACAAATTGAATATGCTGCTGTGGTAATTCGCCAAGCTAGTCCCAGTCCAGAGGTGGAGCTACAAGGGGATGGGGTGTGTGCTGTGCACCGGGCACATGCCTGGGGGTGGTAAATCCTGAAAGACAGGACAGGCTACAAAAAATATCCCTAAGCCCAGTCATTCCTTTAAAACTGTCTCACCCGCAAAGGGGGCAGTTTAACCTAACAAGGAAGGATGGCTGTGAATCTAAATATGGGTACTCACCAATGAGGTAGAGGCAGCTGTATATACTCTCACACACACTCATCTTTATTATTAAGTACGGTACAACATTTACATAACATTTTGCAAATGTGACTGTCTGCACACAAAAGCCTAGTCCCGCTGTGCTATTTGTTAGATGTTTCATGCAGTGTCCGATCACTCCAATCGCTGCCTGAACAGCACGCATGTGAACGGGAAAAAGGAAAACAGGGAGCAGCAGTGGCGCGGTGGCTAAGAGCAGTGGCTAAGAGCAGGTGCACTCTGATCTGGAGGAACCGGGTTTGATTCCCAGCTCTGCCGCTTGAGTTGTGGAGGCTTCTCTGGGGAATTCAGATTAGCCTGTACACTCCCAGCTTGAAGAAATGTCCACTGGGGAAAAAAAAACACGCTGCAAAGAAGGAACTGGGATCTGGGAACTAGGAGGGGAGGCAGCATTGTATAGTCCAATTTCATCAGATCACAGGGTCAGAACTTGGAGAGGAGATCAACACGGAAGACTCTGCAGAAGAAGCCAATGACAAACCACCTCTGTTCAATCATTTGATTTGAAAACCCCTTGCTGGGGCACCATCAGTCAGCTTGATGGCACTTTACACACCCACAATCTTGTTCCAGTGTTGCTCCAAGGCTGGAAGTAATGCCTGCCAGGAAAAAAAGTACACCAAGGAGAAGAACCTGGGGAAAGCGAATAGGATCTCCCCAATGCATCACTACTGTACTTGATACTGCACCACTACTGTACTTGATACTGCACCAAGGGCGTATCAAAAGAAAATGGTGCCCAGGGCAAGCACCAAAATTGCACCTCCCCCAAGAATATTGGGCCGCCCATGAAGCATACTCCCCACAGTGGACTGGTCGACATCTCCGGTAAGTTTATTTATGTTTAACTTTGTGGCAAGGCAGCGGCTGGCCCAGGAGGAGACTTCCCTGGCCTTGTCTCTGCCCTTAGTCTCTTCCCAGCTGCTCTTCTGGCAAAAAGTTAAACATAATTTAAGTTCTTTTCCCATATGTTCCTTCCCATATCTCCCTACCCATATGTCCCCACTCGGCCTCTGTATTCTGCAGAGGCCAATTTGCTGGTGGTTCCTGGCCCCTCAATGATGCGGCTGGCCTCCACACGGGCCAGGACCTTTACGGCCCTGGCCCCGGCCTGGTGGAACACTCTTCCTCCAGCTGTCCGGGCCCTGCGGGACCTTAGTGAATTCCCCAGGGCCTGTAAGACCGAGTTGTTCCGCCGGGCCTTTGGAGTGTCCAGTTGCTGAAGTGCGCCCCCCGTCCCCCTTCTTTGCTTTGCTCCCTGGCTCTCTTGCTCCCTATTTTTATAATCTGTTCTTGCATACTTATTGCTATTTTTAGGGAGGAGTTTGGTCGCTCCCTTCTTTTTGGGGTGGTTTTAAAGGAATTGGGTTGCGGGAAGCCATTTTTATTGTTACTGTTTTTGACTGCTGTTTACATGGTTTTAATGAATTTTAGTATATATGGTCACTATTGTGACCCTTGTTATATATTGTATATAGATGATGTTGTGCACCGCCCAGAGCCCCTCAGGGATTGGGCGGTCTATAAATTTAAATAATAAACAAACAAACAAACAAACAAACAAATAAATAATTAAACTTAAAGGAAATGCTTTTGGCTTTTTATTGCTCAGTGACAGCAGCGAGGAGTAGCCCACATTTCTCTCCTCCCCCCACTGCTGCCGCCACTGCTAAAGAATGCAAAGCCAAAAGTGTTTCCTGCAAGTTTAATTATGCTTAACTTTGTGCCAGGAAAGTGGCTGGCCCGGGAGGAGACTGGGATGGGGACATGGCCCGGGAAGGGGCACCCCTTCCCCAGCCTTGTATCCACCCCCAATCTCTTTCCAGCTGCTTGCTTGCCATGAAATTGAAGGCACAGACTGTTTACTGCATCAATCTTTGGTGGGGGATGGCAGCGGACAGTGCACCCCCAGGCCACTGGCACCCAGGGCAAGTGCCCTGGGTTGCCCCACCCATATCACGCCCCTGCCCTGTGCACACACATGCACTCACACACACTTTTACGGGCTGACAGGAATTTCTTGGCCCGAGTTAGGTTAAGCTTCTGTCAAATGTGCCTTTGGTGTGCCGCTCATGTTTGACAGACTATTTGGTGATTTTATGGGCCGGTATATTAGCTGACTGATTAGTTATTTAGAAACAAGACAGTTAATTGGCTCAAATGCCTTGAACCGTCAAGGCGTAGAAAATTAAAATAAGTAAGTAAACCATTATATACTTTCCTCAGAATTACTTCCGTCTTAACATGACTGCACAGGAGGAAGGGATCTTGATGGCTGGCCCTCCACCCGCCCCTCCAGTTTCTTTCATGCAAGTGTTGTCGTAATGAGCACCACAATGAAGGGGATGTAACTTTCCCTCCTTCTTGTATTTGATCCCCGTGACTAATTAGATGCTTCAAATGTGGAGACAGAGGTACTGACACAATTTTTCTAATGGGACTGGTTGATAACTTTTTACACTATAAAGGAATACCCCCTCCCCCAAATCCACATGCATTTCTGCGTCTTTCTCACTTTATTAATATTATTATTATTATTATAAAAATCGTGGTGCTCAATGTGTTGTTTTGCTATGAGCTTTGGCAGCATTAATAATCAGAAGGTCCTCAAGTATTCAAATTTCATATATTCTCCTTTACCTTAAAATTAAAATACTTACTTCCGAGACAATGAAATATGACAAGCTGACTGTATACCCATATGGGTGCATACGTTCTATTTTCTGGGTAGACAATACGTTAAGGCTGACACGTAATTTAAATCAGCACATTTTTGCATTATTCAGGAGATGGGTGCCAGCTGCTTTTCTTTTGTACTTTCTGATTAATTTCATTGTTGGGAGATTTTTATGTTTCTGGGAAAAAAAGAGAGGTCTGCCTCAGAACCTACACAGCATTCTACAAAGGGAATAGAAATAGCAGGTTGTTCTCAGCCTTCGAAGGAGAAAACCATAGGGATGGTCAACAGCATCTATGTCAACAACCCCCCGATTCTGAAGCTACATTAGGGGTCGGTGTGACATATTGAGTAAGAGAATAACGGTACACAGTGGAACCTCGGTTTTCGTTGGTAATCTGTCCGAAAAGAACCGACGAAAACCGAAACCGATGAAAACCGAGGCAAACTTTTCCACAGGAATCAACGTAAATCCAATTAATCCGTTCTAGGCACTCCAAAAAACATACCAAACACACATTTTTTTTGGTGAATAAACATAGCGTTTAATGCTGAATAATGCTCAACAAACAATAACAGTAAGACCAGCTTCAGAGCCAGTGGACCAATGTCGCACCAGAAAGCTGTCCAAAGAGGTCTGTTTCTGACGCCTCTTTAAGATTTGTCTGAAATGGGACAAGACATTGTCATTAAACTGGTTGCAGACACGGCCTGCAACAGCTTTGTCTGGGTGATTTTTCTCCACAAACCCCTGCACCTTACTGCAAATCGATGAAAACCGAGGCAAATCGATGAAAACCGAGACAAATTTTTCACTGAAAAAATCGATGAAAACTGAAACCGATGAAAACCGAAGGCAATAAAAACCGAGGTTCCACTGTAATCCTATGCAGAGCTACTTCACTCTAAGTCCATTGAAATGAATGCACTTAGACTGGTGTAACTCTCCTTAGGATTGTAGTGTTATTTGTGATGAGGTAGATTTCATGAACACATGAAGTTATCTTATACTGAATCCATCCATTGGTCTTCTCAGAGTGGGTGCGGCTCTCTCGGAAACTGGTTTTACACATCACCTGCCGTCTGATCCTTTTAGCCAATGTGGTGCAGTGTTAAGAGCAGTGGACGCTAATCTGGAGGACCAGATTTGTTTCCCCATTCCTCCACATGAAGCCTACTGAGTGACTTTGGACTAGTCCCAGTTCTTCAGATCTCCCTCAGCCCCATTTACCTCACAAGCTGTCCGTTGTGGGGAGAGGAAGGGAAAGGAGCTTGTAAGCGGCCTTGAGTCTCCTTAGAAGAGAGAAAGGCGGGGTATAGATCCAAACTCTTCTTCGTAGCTGGAGATGCCGGGGGTTGAACTTGCTGCATTTTTGAGCAGATGGTTACCAATGTTGGGATAAGTGCTCCTGGTAGTTGGAGATTACCCCTTATCGTAGTTAGCAGAGTGGCACGGGTGGCTAGAACATGGCAGAAGCCCTTACCTCGTGTGCATGCGTGTGCGTGATGGATCCCAATGTGCGGCAAGCTTACACAAAAGAAAGTTGGAGTCAGTTGTAGTTTCTAGTCTAATAAAAAGAGTATTTATTAGTGAACTCCATTCTGGATAGAAAGGTAGGTAGATAGAGTCACTATGCTATCTTAGTCTAGCTGGATGGAGATGGATGCGAGGATCATCCATCCTCTCTCTAGGCATGCTAGGAAGAAGTGGGAGAAGGGGTTGAGGAAGAAGCCGGAAGGAAGGAAGTCCCTGAGAGTATCAGTCTAACATCAAAGGGATAGAACCAGCATGATAGAGTAAAGGTGTCAAATCCCTAGGTCCCTATCTAGTCACTATCTCTCTAGTAAAACCCCCTCTGTAGGTTGAGGCAAGAAACAGCGTAAAGTCCTTCACTTCCAACAACCACTAAGTCATACTCCTTCCTCTAGGTCCCTGATTCAAATCTTGCCTCCACCAAATTACTAGTTAAAAGAGTGTCAGACCAGGATCTGAGAAAATGGAGTCTAAATCCCAACTCTGTCATAGTCGATTGCTGAGTGACTTGAAACCAGTTAAATGTGGCTTTCTTAGCCTATCATACTTAACAGCTCCCAAAGACATCTGGTGGGCCACTGCGAGTAGCAGAGTGCTGGACTAGATGGACTCTGGTCTGATCCAGCAGGCTAGTTCTTATGTTCTTAACAGGGTTTCTTTGGTGATAAAATAGAGAGAGAATGATGTGGTAAGCCATCTGGATCTGCATTGTGGGAACACACGTGGTGTGTAGATATCTAAATAAATCATGGTTTGGGGGCCCCCCAAACAGCCCATAGCAACCCTGACACCCAGCCTGCGATACAAAGATGATAATAATATTAGACTGCCGTTGTCAGGATGGCTTTGAACACTGACAGTATTATGAAAGCACTACGTATTGTTATGTTATACATGCGGCTGCTGCCAAAAAATGGAAAAAAAAGTCTCCTTAATATGTAGGAATGCTTGACATGCGGCAAACTTTTGAGATCTTTGCCTTTACTCTATTTCATTGGCTGTTGCTGGGAGGGGTAAGAAATCTTGCAACAATGATATCATGTCAGATGCTCAGACACACAAGATGTTGTAATTAGGACTACCAGCTCTGGGTTAGGAAATCCAAGAAGACTGGGGGTGGAGCCTGGGGAAGATGTAGTTTAGGGAGGGGAGGAATATGATGCCATAGAGGCCCGTTCCGCACAACCAAAATAAAATGTTTTGAGGCAGGAAATAAAATGTTTCCTCCATGGAGTTCTGCATGTTTGTACCCCCTACAAATGTTTTATTTTCAGCCTGAAAACATTTTATTTGTATCCTCTTTAGCGATTCTTTTGCGGGAATGTTTTCACAGTGTTTCACTTGCTGTGCATATCTCTTTAAAACGTTTCCCACACCACTGCGAAGCCCCCCAGACTTCCTCCTCTTTGCAATTTTCTGAACTCGCTCTGTTGGCTCGCCTATTTATTGTCGTCATTAAAAGAATATATTTTGGGAGGGCGGGTCTAATCTCCAAAGCCCCGTTTCCACAACCTATGGGAATCACGGCATGAGGCTCTGAAGCAACGTAGCTCCACAGAACTCCACAGAGAACAACAACCAAAAATGATCACAAAATGGCAGCCAGAAATAGTTTCGAGAGGGTGAATACAGACATATTAGATTAGAGTCTGTAACCTTTATCTGTGGGTTCTGTGGGGCAGAACTTGGAATAAGTGTGCAACAACAAATTTTAAAAACAAAATGGTTTACTTTCTTAACATATAACATCAACATTTAACATCACACTTCAAGGTCTTGTTCAGGTTGCATTTTCAAGTCCTTATATTTACAGTACTGATACTGCCAAGTCCAATTCTTCTTTGCAAGTGGGTTGGCTCCTGAAGACTCCAAGGGCTTGATGAACAGGCTTCAACATGATGAAGGTTTCCAGGAGAACTCTCACCCATTACAACCACAAAAAGAACCCTGAAACAATAAACTCCAACATTTACAACATAGCAAAAATAAACAACTTCCTTCTCAGTAGTTCCCAACAACATTGCAATTACCTTAAGGGCTTATACAATTCAAGGTCCGAGTCTGGTAGCCTTGTCTCCTCCAAACTACATGAGGTCTACAGCCTCATGCTGCTTTGAGTCTCCACCCCTTACTGGGTCAACCCATTCTGAGCATGGGGGTTACAAGTCCACCTGCTTTTAACCACTACACCACATACCATCAAAGAATAAAAGGCAATATCAATTTTTTCCACCCAGTTCTATGATGGTGAGCCAAGGATAAGCCAATCAGTGCTTGTTTTCCACCTTCCAAAATAGATAACCCATTTGACTAAGTAACCTTGGATCACAAGCATATAGTGTTGTTGGAGAGGTGGCAGCTGGGGATCGCCATGATTACATATGCTCTCCAGATCAGATCTCCTGGAGAAAATGGTTTCTGTGGAGGGTGGACTCTAGGTATTATACCCTGCACAAGTCCCTCCCTTTCCAAACAGCATTTTCTCCAGGTGCCACCTCCCAAGTTTCCAAGTATTTCCCAGACAGGAGTTGGCAACCCTATGAGTGAAGCCAAAGCTTACAGAATCGAATCTATTCAATTTTTAAAAACAGCGATTTTGAACACTCCTATGTCTTTCCTATGTGATTCTCCTTGAAAAAACAGGAAAACAAAACGTTCAATCCTGTTGACGAATAGAATCAACCTTTTTTAAATTCAATTTTGGAGGCAATTTTTTTTGAGAGGATTCATTGAGGGGGCACTTCTCAAACACACCCTACATCCACCCAAAGACAGGCTCCCCCTCCCCCTATTCTTTTTCTTTTTGTTAAGCATTAAGTCCTTCCCTTAATTAAGCCTACTGGGGTTTAATTGCGTTGATCTCATTTTAAACCAAGCTCAGCACAATTAGACACAATGAGAAGATAGGGAGATAATCAGCCTAGGCAACATTATTTCAGGCTGTAAATGCTTCATTCTGCAAGGACCCCAAATTATTGTTTCTGTCTCTCTCTCTCTCTCTCTTGTTTTTTTCTCTCCTTTTTGTGTAAGGTTCGGAGGCGAGAGGAAGAGAGAGAGAGAGAGGGAAACCAAAAAAAGAGGGGAAAAAAATTGATTATTTCCAGCTCGTCATACATCTCATTTGTAGAGGGTCAGGCCTTTCCCATTCACAATTACCACTAGTTAATCTTATCTGAGGGAAAAATTCAATTACATTTATCAAGGTTATTCCATACACACTGGTTATTGCCTCAGAAAAATCGGGTTTCGGTGTTAAGATGGTTGGCACCGTCTGCGTATGTGCGCGCGTGTGTGTTTTAAGCGACGCAACGGGAGAGGCACCGCGTTGGTTGGCCTTTAAAACAGAAGACGCACAACCCTTGCCAAACAAATAAATAATTAAACCCAGCCCCAGCGACGCCGTTGCTAATACGGACCCCCTAATAAAGTAATATTTGACAGCTTTGTAAAAGGGATCATTAATACATAGATTGTAGAAGTTTTAGGAGGGAGGCTCATAACCGTTAATAGACTTCAATTCTCAGCCTACACTGACATTAAAAAAAAAATCTAGTTTCAAATTTGATAACAGATTACTAGTCGGGCTGGGAGCCAGCCACCTGATTAAGGCAATTTAAATGCTTGCAAAGTGGCAAGATTAAAATCAAATAAGTGCCGATTTTTTCCCCTCCCTCCCCCCTGCTTCACTTATCTTTTCCCGGATTCATTCCTTAACTACCAGGTGGCAGAGGACTCTGGGTAATTTCCTTCCGCGCCAATTACCCCAGGACGGTTTTTAGGGTGAAGCAGAATAATTACTGCACTATCAATCCAAAATGGGCTGCTTAATGTGTTTAAGAGAGATTTTGAGCCCTAGTGGGGAGGTTGCTGCCTGAAGCGCACTGCGCTTCTGGTGCCAAAGCCGAGCCAGCCTACTCGTGTAGTTAACCATTCAGCAAGAAGGCCGCACACACCCAAGGTGAAAGAAAACAAGGGGAAAACTCCTGGGAAGCTCCTGGAAAGTTAATGAGCTGCTTCCGACGTGCGGCGGGGCTGCAGTTGCAGGTGGCTAGCAAAGCTAGGCAGGTTAAGGAAATAATATTTATCACCTGGCTGCCAGGACCATCTTTATCAAAAGCCTTCTCCCCTCAGATCCAGACCACGGGAAGAAAAATGAGCTTCAAAACAAATCTTTTGCAGCAACACTAAATACATTTGTTAGGGAAATAAAACTGCAGGCTTGGCCAGGACTGTGAGCTCCCGGCTTTTAAACAGGCCTGTTTCTTGGACCGGGCACTTTTAATGCAGACCTGCCCAGTTCTGTGACCCACAGAACTGAACACAGCTCAGGGCGCTGGAGAACTGACTCTGGAGTGATGAAGGAAGGGAAGGCATGCCAGCATGGTGTAGTAGTTTAGAGCAGGTAGATTCTAATCTGGAGGACTGAGTTTGATTTCCTCCTCCTCCACCTGAGTGGCAGAGGCTTATCTGGTGAGCCCAGGGCCGGAGCGAGGGGGAACTGTGTCTGGGGCATGTGTGCACCCTGCGCCCCTGCCACGCCCCTTGCCCACCCTGGAATTCCCCCCGCCTTCGCCACGCCCCCAACCCGGCGTGGGCCCGGTGCATCACACGCCCCCGTCCCCTTGGCGCTATGCCACTGGGTGAACCAGATGTGTTTCCGCACTCCTGCATTCCTGCTGGGTGACCTAGGGCTAGTCATGGTTCTTCAGAACTCTCTCAGCCCGACTTACCTCACAAGGTGTCTGTTGTGGAGAGAGAAACAGAAAGGAGCTTGTAAGGCACCTTGAGTCTCTTTACAGGAGAAAAGGGTGGGATATAAATCCAAACTCTTCTTCTTGGCAAATCTTGGCAAAGGGGCAGGAATCTGTTCCGATGGTTGCTGACCTGAGCAGAGGCTTCAAGGCTATTGACAGCTGTGTGTTGGCCCAGAAACTGGTTCCCACTTGTCTTCTTTTTACACTCTATGTAATATCGTTGCTAACTTCCAAGTAGGGCCTGGAGACCTCCCAGAATAACAACCGATCTCCAGACTACAGAGATCAGTTTCCCTGGAGAAAATGGCTGCTTCGGAGGGGAGGCTCTATGGCATTATACCCAGTGGTGGGATTCAGCCGGTTCGCACCACTTCGGCAGAACCGGCTGTTAAAATGGTGCTTGTAAACAACCAGTGGTTAAATTATTTGAATTCCCACCACCGGAACCGGTTGTTAAATTATTTGAATCCCACCACTGATTATACCCTGCCGAAATCCTTCCCACTATGCTTCCTGGATTCCATCTGCACATTTACAGGGCTTTCCCAACCTAGAGCTAGCAATCAATTGCAAAGAATGCCCTCCTTATTATTATTAAATGTACCAACAAAATGGATGAGTGGATAAAGGCAGTGGTGGGATCCAAAAATTTTAGTAACAGGTGCCCATGGTGGTGGGATTCAAACTGTGGCGTAGCGCCAATGGGGCTGGGTGGGGCACAACGGGGGCGTGGCCGGGCATTCCGGGGGTGGGGCATTCCTGGGCAGGGCTGTGGCAAGAACACAGCCGCTGCACCAGTCCTTGGGCGGAAAACGAATGCACGCAGGCGCAGGTTGCCACGCACGCCGGGTGCACCTCCTGCTAGACTGCTTCAAGTTCTGCGCGGTACTGCTGAAAGGAGGGGCGTAATTAAGGCAAAAATCACATGGCAAAATCACCAATTAGTAACCCCCTCTCGGCACACACAAATAATTAGTAACCTGCTCTCAGGAACCTGTGAGCACCTGCTGGATCCCACCTCTGGATAAAGGCAAAACATGGCCATACAGCCCAGAAACTACACAACAGCCCAGTGATTCCAGCCATGAAAGCCTTTGACAATACAATGGCAAATATGTTCTCTGTTTTTTTGTGGTTGGTTTGGTTTGTAATAATGATGCCTAACTTCAGATTGGGAAATTCCTGGAGCTTTGGGGATGGAGCCTGAAGAGGGCATGAAGATATAAGGTATGCATGGGGTATAATACCATAGAGTCCACACTCCTAGGAAGACATTTTCTCCAGGGGAAGTGATGTCTGCAATCCGAAAATTAGTTTTAATTCCAGGAAATCTCCAGCTCCCATCTCAAGGCTGGCAACCTTATTTCTATATATTTCCATCGTATCTTCGAGACCGCATCACCCCATATGTCCCTGTATGGCCTCTTCGATCAGTTGAGGCCAATTTACTGGTGGTCCCTGGCCCCTCAATGATGCGGCTGGCCTCCACGTGGGCCAGGGCCTTTACGGCTCTGGCCCCGGCCTGGTGGAATGCTCTCCCTCCAGCTGTCCGGGCCCCGCGGGACCTTGGTGAGTTCCGCAGGGCCTGTAAGACAGAGCTGTTCCGCCGGGCCTTTGGAGGATCCAGCCGCCAATAGTGCCCCCCCTTTAGGCCCCTTACATCTGGGCCATTTGTCACCTAATGGGACTCGCCGTCCCTCCCTCTTGGGGAGAGGACTTTGAAAATGGAACTGTCGGACGCCACTTATATTTATACTTGTATTTGTTACATTTAGTATATTTAGTTTTTACTGTTTCTATCGCTGCTTTTAAAGGTTTTTAGCTATCTTATGATTATATTATGTTTATATGTTGTGCACTGCCCGGAGCCCCCTGGGGATAGGGCGGTATAAAAGTCCAAAGAATAAATAAATAAATAGAATATATGCAATTATGTGGTATTTTTGTGGATAATGTGTATGTGTGTATTTATATATATGACTTGTGCTTCTTATATACAGATATTTAAACCCATTTGTACAATATATCTTAAAACCAATTCCTAAAACCCACTACACAATATTACTTTTACAGATTCAATAAAATAAAATACCATAACTAAAAAGCATTACACGGACAACCTGGTCAGGCCACGATCTACAAAATAGGACAGAGAAAGAAAAGTTTTACAGTCTCGCGTACAGAATAATTATCCACTCATCCGTTTTGTTGGTACATTTAATAATAATGAGGACATTCTTTTATGATGTGGCTGACAGTTGCGTGTATGGTTTCACAGCTCACCTCGACGTCATTGGTTCAGCTGCTGTGATGTCGCAAAGAGGTTGGCAAGGATAGGCTTAAACTAGTGGTGCCCAACTCTGGCGCTTCAGATGTTCATGAACTTCAATTCCCATCAGCCCCTGCTCAGAATGGGTTGACCCTGTAAGGGGTGGAGACTCAAAGCAGCAAGAGGCTGCAGCAGACCTCATGTAGTTGGAGGAGACAAGGCTACCAGACTCTGACCTTGGTTGTATAAGCCCTTAACACCTTGTTAAGGTAATTGCAATATTGTTGGGAACTACTGGGAAGGTAGTTGTTTATTTTTCTATGTTGTAAATGTTGGAGTTTATTGTTTCAGGGTTTCTTTTGTGGCTGTAATGGGTGAGAGTTCTCCTGGAAACCTTCATCATGTTGAATTCTGTTCACCAAGCCCTTGGAGTCTTCAGGAGCCAACCCACTTGCAAAGAAGAATTGGACTTGGCAGTATCAGTAGACTGTAAATATAAGGACTTGAAAATGCAACCTGAACAGGACCTTGAAATGTGATGTTAAATGTTGATGTTATATGTTATGTGTTAAGAAAGTAAACCATTTTGTTTTTAAATTTTGTTGTTGCAAACTCATTCCAGGTTCTGCCCCACAGAACCCACAAGCTGAGGTTACACTGGCACGGCCAATTGTAGTCCATGAACATCTGAAGTGCTAGAGTTGGACATCCCTGGCCTAAACAGCTCAGTGCCATGAGGAAAATAAGGAAATGTTAGTGTTTATTTGAAGCTGCTCAAATGTTGGAATCATGTCATGCACTTACAAATAATACTATGACATTTTCTTCCCACTCAAGGTAGGGGTAAGTCTTCAGAGAGGGCAAGAAATGTATTTCTGGGCGCTTCATTGATTGGTAGATGTCCAAAGCTCAGTTCATCCCCAGGCAATTCAGAAAAGTATTGATTAACTGGTAAGTCCACATATATACCAAATCCCTTCTTAGTTCTGAGTTATTACTAGTCTAGTCTTCTCTGCGAGTGACAGTGTGGTGTACTGGTTAAGAGCGGTGGTCTCTAATCTGGAAAATCGGGCTCGATTCCCCTCTCCTCCACATGAAGCCTGGTGGGTTACCCTGAGCTCATGTGGAGGTGAACAATGTCTTTTGCCTTGATAATCCTACAAGGTAAGTCTGTAGCCACTTGATGATACTTTACACCACCTACTGAATTCTCAGGCTGAGGCACAGACTGGTGCCAGATTGGCAGTTTGTCCTCTTTTCCATGAGCCGCGTAGCGTAGTGGTTAAATGCTAGCTCTGCCACTCACACGGTCAGGAGTTTGAGCCCCCTGTGGGTCAGATATCCTGGCAGCTGGCTCATGGTCAACTCAACCATCCATCCATTCCTTGGTCGGTAAATGAATACTTAGCACATAGATGGGGGTAAAGAATAGCCGAGCCGGGGAAAGCAATGGCAAACTACCCCACAAAAACGGCTTGCCAGTTCTCTACCTGTCTCAAGTTTAAACATGAGAGGAGCAGCAGTGGCGTAGGAGGTTAAGAGCTCATGTATCTAATCTGGAGGAACTGGGTTTGATTCCCAGCTCTGCCGCCTGAACTGTGGAGGCTTATCTGGGGAATTCAGATTAGCCTGTACACTCCCACACACACCAGCTGGGTGACCTTGGGCTAGTCACAGTTCTTCGGAGCTCTCTCATCCCCACCCACCTCACAGGGTGTTTGTTGTGAGGGGGGAATGGCAAGGAGATTGTAAGCCCCTTTGAGTCTCCTACAGGAGAGAAAGGGGGATATACAAACTGCTGCTGCTGCTGCTGCTGCTGCTGCTGCTGCTGCTGCTGCTGCTCCTCCTCCTCCTCCTCCTCTTCTTCTTCTTCTTCTTCTTCTTCTTCTTCTTCTTCTTCTTCTTCTTCTTCTGGGGGGGGGATTGTTAGCCCCTTTGAGTCTCCTGACAGGAGAGAAAGGGGGGGGGGTTTAAATCCACTACTACTACTACTACTACTACTACTACTACTACTACTACTACTACTACCGCTACTACCGCTACCACCGCTACCGCTACCGCTACTGTTGCTGCTGCTGCTGCTTCTTCTTCTTCTTCTTCTTCTTCTTCTTCTTCTTCTTCTTCTTCTTCTTCTTCTTCTTCTTCTTCTTCTTCTTCTTCTTCTTCTTCTTCTTCTTCTTCTTCATCATCATCATCATCATCATCATCATCATCATCATCATCATCATCATCATCATCATCATGAACACAACAGGCTGTAGATTCCCAGGACTGCATTCCAGGGGAAAGGGGGGGGGGAAACACAAACTACCGTACCCACCTCCTACCAGGAGGGGAATTATGGTCAGGCCTGGGATACGACTGGGCATAACATAGTGTTGCTAGGCCCTACCTGGCAATCAGCAGGAGTTAACATCTGTTCATTCCCTATAAACTTGGCATGGGGTCAGATGCTTACAGAGCCTTCACATGGTATGTTACCTGTAGATGCTTCTCCAGGAAGAAATAAATAATGTCTAATCGTACAAGACATTAGCACTTGCAGTTTTCTGTGTCTGTGTGCTTCACAGGGAGGGCTCCCTGTGTTACCTAGTTTACATGTGAGGAGGGGCTCCGCTGCTTCTCCTGAGGCTAGCTGCCATTTTGTCTGCCCTCTGAGGAGAATGCTTCTGGGTTTGGATGGTTGTTTGCCACCTATTTACATTTTTTTTAAAAAAAGGATGTTTCTTTGATCAATTGCTCCTTGGATAAATCGAAAGGGCTTATTTTTTTTTTAAAAGGGAACTCATCAAGCCCATGGGAATGCTGGTGGAACTGTTTCTGCCTGGGTAGGGAATGTGGGGAGAAGTAGAAAAGCTGAAGGAGGCAAAACACACACTGCTCTGCTCTGCTTTCCCTGCACAGGCAGGGGGAAAGGTCATACTTTGCTCACTCCTGGAAACCACGGAGCTTCTCTGATCTGTGGCACGGTGAGTTCTAAGGGGGGGGATTGAGAACGTGACGCAAAATAAATGTATGCTTGATCCAGAGACCAAACATCTGCAAAAAAACATTGATTACAGATACGGCTTTCAAACAATGATTTGTACAAGTGAACAACAGAATCTGGCCTTGGAGGCTGGCATAGATTGGTGTTTCTGGTTTGCACACTTCAGTTGGTGCAGATGAAAGTAGGGGAATCTTCGGTTTAATGAAGACCCTAAGGAGGAGGTAGACAAAAATCAAGAATTTGCCAGAGGTGAAATAAATTCAAGGGAAAACAAAGCCGGATTTCGCAAAAACAACAGTGTGAAAATGGTGTGAAAACTGTGTAAACCCTTTTACACCATTTTAAACCCCTTTACACCATTTTCACACCGTTGTTTTTGGCCCATGCGGAATCTGCCAAAGCCTAACTCAAAAAATATTCTGGTGAAATTTGGAATTCATTGGCTCCTTACCTGACCTTCCTCTGCCAACATTTCTATTATGTTAGATTAATAAGCTAAAGAGGAAAATCAAGGTATAGCTACATTAATGAGCCATTAATGATCCAGTTTTAACACTTATTATTACCTTAAAAAAATAAACTGTTAAGGATAGTGTTTCACTCCAAATCAAAATTCAGATGTGACATTTTGAAAATATTTGAAATTTGTAAATTCTGACATTCTGATTTAGATGCATTCTACTGCTAAAGAATTACAAGGAGAAGTTTAGTCCAGGGACTGGCATAAATGAGACACTATGGCCCTTTCCGCACGGGCGGAATAGAGCGCCCCAGGGATGGCAAAAACACCATCCCTGGGGAAGTGTTTGCACAGGAGGCGCCCCAGAGTGGTGTGAAGCCGGCACTTTAAACCTCACTCATCGAGCGAGGTTTTTGAAAAGCACCGTCTCCTCGGGCCGGGCGCAGTGCTAAACTTCACACCTACTGGGAAGACACTTCAAGTTTCTTCTTTTCTCCTTCCTTCGACTCACTGTTCTATTTTCCAGCAAGCCGCTCTGGAGGGCTGGGGAACATGCCCATGCTGCCCTCCAACCTCCAGGGGTTGGAGGCGGTGTGGGCATATTCCTCCAGCCCTCCAGAGCAGCGCTGGATGGGACGGTGAGTGGAGGGGGCCGACGGAGTCTGGGGAGAAAGTCAGGGCTGCTTGCGCGCTGCCGGTGGAGGGGTGTTTCCATGTGTGTGTGGAAACAGCCTTGGTTTGTGACACCAGCATCTTGGTTTGTGATATAATGTGTTGAATGCGTAGTTGCTATCAGTGCTGATTATGGTAAATGATGATACCCATTGTGTAGTTTAAAATATTTTTTTTTCAAACTTCTATCACAATGTGTTTCACCTAGAGTTTCCAGGCAGTACTTGGAAAAGGTAGGAAGGTGGAGATAGTGTCCTGGGATTAAAAAAAAAGGTCTCATCTACTTACTGGAAGTTCTTACCATAACATTCCTAACAATTCCTAGAGCTACATAGAAATAACAAAGTGTAGCTCTAGGACTCACTGGAAACTCAATGGTAAAAACAAAAGTTCTTACCATAGTGTTTTCTGTAGTCCCAAGAGTTTTCTGTAGTACCCTTTGTTGCTTCTGGATAACTCTAGGAATTGCCAGGAATTCTACAGTAAGAACTTCCAGTAAGTAAATGAGTTATTTTTCTTTTTAATTTATCTTCTGCTTTCTGCAGCAGCAGCAATGGGACCTGGAAGCAGGGCCCCCATAGGGGCTTGGCAGCCCTTCTTCCACCCACTGGAGCTCTGAAGGTTACATATTCCATGAATTACTGCTACTTTTCTAAAGAAAATGTTAGAAGCTGAAAGTTGAAGGAGAGCCATGGATGGTTTGTCTCCATTCTTACAGGCAGAACTAGCATTTTTGTGCCCCAAAATAGATAACAAATGCTTAACCAGCCCAGCAGTTTCAGTACAAGGGTGATATTATCTAACCAAGCAAGATTGAAAATAAAATTGAATTATAGAAACTAAAAAAATTGTAAAATTATCTTTTTGTGAGTATTTGAAACTTTTCCAATCAAAGAACTCAGCTCCCATATTCATTTCACTATTATGTGGTTTTTATACACAACTGATATGGTAGTGATACAGTGTATACCATCTGGATATATATTGAAATATGTATGCTACATGTAGAATGCTGATTAATGCTGATTATTATTATTATTTATTTAATTTAATATACCGCCCTATCCCCAAAGCGCTCTGTAACCCTGATCAGTGTGTAACCATACCCTTCATACCCTACCTTATAGAAATATGGATTTTATATGATTTTTCATTCAATATGGACTGGCAAATGCCAGCAGCCGTGTGTGTAGCAGAATGTCCAGATATTAACAGCAGGCCAAGTGCAAAAAGACCTGCTAGCAAAATTAAATAACTGAATGTGTTATTCCAGCTAACAGAGAGTGGAAGCCTCATGGACATGTATCTTGATTACCACACCCCGCTAAGGTTACTGTAACACAAAGAAACTGGGATACACCTTGTCACAAGATTTCTATCTAAACGCCTTTAGCAACCATCAACATTTACAATCGTTCTCTCCTTGATTCATTCAAAGCCTCAGCCAATTTAAATAACATATCTGGACAGAGACTCCTAAAAGAAACTCTGACCAAGCCATTCAAGGCTACTCCCTGATCCAATCACAAGACAATTGGTCCTACTCCAACATTTAGAAGACAATAGATGAGCTATTAATTAGCTCAATCCAGCAATCCCAGCATGGAACTCCATGCTGCATGGAGCTCCCACCCCAAACTATGCTATGGGGTACAAAAGCACAGCACACCCCAAGTTCCATGCTCGCATGCTGGCTGGCTGGCAGGCTGGCTCGTTGCTGCTCCTTACTAGCTCTAGCGCTACCTAGCTAGCCCCTAGCGAGCTCGCTGGCTTGTTCCAGCTCTTTACTGGTCTGAACCTCTCTTGTGTCTGGTTGGTTTTGAGTCACAATATCGTCCTTCCCTTGGATTCAAATGCTGGCCATTTGAATCCTTGCCTTCTTCAAGAACTTCTCAGCTGAAACTAGGTAACGTATAAGTCTCCTACTCCCCCTCCTAATCTTTCATCCAAACCTATTTTTCCTCCCTATTTATATCTCTTAGGAACTGTGTGTATGCTTCTCTATGTCTCACTGTATGAGTGTTTGCACCAAAAACTTATAAAAATATTTAAATTCAATTTGGTCTCCTTTGTATTCTCTGTGGAACGTTTCAAGCTATTTTTCTGGTATAGTTGTTACAAAGATCCCACCGCTAGCCACCTCTCGCTGCTAAGCTGAGTTATTTCCCCATTGCTAAATGTTAAAACATTTATACTGTTAAGCTAGTGTAACAAGTGTTTCTATTTTAAGGGCAAAATTTGGTGCACAGAAGTGGAAAATGGTGGGAAAACAAGGAACTTGAGATGGGTTCTTGAAAAGGAAAAGGAAAAACATTTTTGGGGTGGGGGGGATGTTAAACCAACAGGGATGAGAAATTCACAATCATATACCTGGCTTATGCTGATAAATCTGTTTTGTTGAAAAAAATCTGATCTCCCCATAAAATGGAATGCTATCCCTTCATGTCAGCCATATTGCTCTTTTATTTCTCCACTAGGTCACTTGAATGGGAGACCACCAAAGAACACCAGGGCAGTTACACAGAGGAAGGCAATGGCAAACTACCTCTGCTCATCTCTTGCCTTGAAAACACCATGGTCCCGCCATTGGCACATGTAGGTTGTGACTTGATGGTGCAAAGTTATTATTATTACTAATTTAGGGAGAAAGAGGAAAAGGAGAAGAAAAATATGAGAAAGGTTTTCTAGGAGAAACATCTCTAGAGCTCTGCTTGGCTGAATGCTTTCTACTGACTACCTGGGAGGTTTGCTTTTCTGTATGATTATGGCAGTGAGATTATTGTATGCTCAAAAATGGAGAGGTTCACCATTACGGCAACAGAAGAATGGTTGGCGAAGATGATGGAATTTGCTGAGATAGCTAAACTGACTTCTTTGATCAGAGAAAAGACAACATCTTCATTTATTACTTACCAGGAACCCCTTATAGACTTCTTTAGACAAAGCGGCAAAACAGTAAACTGAAGATTTGTGAATTTGACGATTAAGGGAACGAATTAGCTAGATAATAGAAAAAAAGACAGTTTTTCTCCCTTCTTGTTGGAGTGTTAAGTTTGTCATTTTACTTGTCGTGGGGAAAATTGCAAACGTCTTCATGTATATCTTAAGAACATAAGAACAAGCCAGCTGGATCAGACCAAAGTCCATCTAGTCTAGCTCTCTGCTACTCGCAGTGGGCCACCAAGTGTCTTTGGGAGCTCACATGTAGGATGTGAACGCAATGGCCTTCTGCGGCTGTTGCTCCTGATCACCTGGTCTGTTAAGGCATTTGCAATCTCAGATCAAGGAGGATCAAGATTGGTAGCCATAAATCGACTTCTCCTCCATAAATCTGTCCAAGCCCCTTTTAAAGCTATCCAGGTTAGTGGCCATCACCACCTCCTGTGGCAGCATATTCCAAACACCAATCACACGTTGCGTGAAGAAGTGTTTCCTTTTATTAGTTCTAATTCTTCCCCCCAGCATTTTCAATGTATGCCCCCTGGTTCTAGTATTGTGAGACAGAGAAAAATTTCTCTCTGTCAACATTTTCTACCCCATGCATAATTTTGTAGACTTCAGTCATATCCCCCCTCAGCCGCCTCCTCTCCAAACTAAAGAGTCCCAAATGCTGCAGCCTCTCCTCATAGGGAAGGTGCTCCAGTCCCTCAATCATCCTTGTTGCCCTTCTCTGCACTTTTTCTATCTCCTCAATATCCTTTTTGAGATGCGGCGACCAGAACTAGGCACAGTACTCCGGGTGCTGTCGCACCACTGCTTTATATAAGGGCATGACAATCTTTGCAGTTTTATTATCAATTCCTTTTCTAATGATCCCCAGCATAGAGTTTGCCTTTTTCACAGCTGCCATGCATTGAGTTGACATTCCCATGGAACTATCAACTATGACGCCCAAATCCCTTTCCTGGTCTGTGACTGATAGCACTGACCCCTGTTGCGTGTATGTGAAGTTTGGATTTTTTGCCCCTATGTGCATCACTTTACATTTTGCTACATTGAACTGCATTTGCCATTTCTGAGCCCACTCACCTAATTTATCTTCTTTTTAATTTTCCTTTTATTTTCTCTCTCCCACCCCCATCTTTTTTCTTTTTAGTTCTTGTCAGTTTTTTATTGTTTCATATTAAGGATCTTTCCATAAAAAATAAAATGCAAAAAAGGAAATGGTGCGAACTTTGACGGTCTTAGGGAATCACGTTCACCCCAATTGAATAAAACACTATGAATTTGAATGCAGACAAATGTCTTGTGAAGGCAGAAACCACCTCCCTCCCTCCCTCCCTTCCTCCTTTTAAAGAAAGATTATTTCGCAGAGCTGTATTTACTACAGGGGTCTGCAATTAATTACACCTTCACTTGGAAAAAAAATCCCCAGGACCTTGGCTCTTGTGTTGCAGATTTCTCCTCAAACATTTCCAGTCAATGTGCAAAGTGTGTGAAGTACTCTTTAGTGGCAAGACAATTATCTGATTCTGCTAATAAATGAATGCACTAGTAGTCATTTTTAATTGAACAATTATAGGATATTGCACTGTCAGTTGATTATGGAAGTCATTTCATAAATGTCAAAAATCTCTTTAAATGAATTATAGGGCTCCAAAATAACTTCAGCAATCAGCCAGCAATAACACAATAATCTGTTTACCCTGTTGTCAAGCAAGCTATCACCAGCTTTCCCCCCTCCCCTTTGGAGGGGGGACTGAGTCTTAAGGATTATACTCCAACTCAGACTACAGACATCAACTCTCCTTTGATTAATAAAGATTTGGAGTGCTGTCGAGAGCTCTGGCATGTATCAGATAGTAAGGGGAAATTCAAGTTGGGGTGGTTTTTTTTTTGAAACGACATCAATAGCAATACATTCCAGAAGTAGCCAGCCAATACGATCTCATGCTTCGATGCTCTAGCTAGAAAGCACCACAAGGATTATTTGTGACACTTCTGTCTTCCTACAATACTACACGGAACCTGTGAAGCATTACCCAAAAGCGGTTATGGTACCTTCAAGTCACTGGCGGGCTTATCTCCTCCTGTTGGTGTTGTGGGTTGAACAGGGCCTACTGGAACTCACTCTATGCAGGGCTGTGTGTAAGAATGCTCCAGAAACTTCAGCTGCTTCAAAAGGCAGCTGCATAGGTCCCCCTAGGGATGCTGCGGTGGACACATATTCAACTGATTGCACTGGCTCCAGATGCAGTATCGGATTCGATTCAAGATTTTGGTATTAACCTTGATATCTGTAGGACTGCCTCTTCCAATACGTTGTCCAAAAAGCACCTCCCACAGTGAGGAATTACTTACTGGTTGTCCCTGGCCTAAAAATTGTGTGACTGTCCTCAGCCAGGACCAGAGCTTTCTAGCCCAGGTCCCTGCCCAGTGGTGGGATCCAAAAATTTTCGTAACAGGTTCCCATGGTGGTGGGATTCAAACAGTGGCGTAGCGCCAATGGGGCTGGGTGGGGCACAACTGGGGCGGGGGCGGGCATTCCGGGGGCGGGGCATTAATAATTTCTCTGTTACTGTAAAAAACTCTTACTGTAAAAAAAGTTCCTAATTTCCAGCTGGTATCTTTCTGTCCATAATTTAAACTCATTATAGCAAGTCCTATCCTCTACTGCCAACAGAAACAACTACTTCTCCTCTAATTGACTGCCTGTCAAATACTTAATACTTTCAAATACTTAACTTTGTTTCTAGAAATCAAAAGAAGGATACTTTCCTCAAACAAGGAACTTTACCATATTTCTAAAACGTGTTTTAAAAACAGCCCAACAGGGAGAATTATCCTGTTTTCTACCTTCACTAACCAGCCACATAGGAGACAACAGAACTTTATGATTTTTAGACCTAATGGAATTACTAACGGAAAAGCAGACCCAATTAGTAACCCCCTCTCGGCACACACAAAGAATTAGTAACCCACTCTCGGGAACTGGTGAGAACCTGCTGGATCCCACCTCTGCCCCTGCCCCAGTGGAATGCTTTTCCAAGTGAGAAATGGAGACCCAAATTCTCTAACTACCCGGTAAGTGTTTAGAAAAAAAAGGCAACCACCAGCCAAGGCTGCCCTTATTGCATCCCTCCTCATGGCATCCATTTTAAGTAGCAAGATGATGCCCGTATGGCTGGTCTGCGATGAGGACATCTCAATATGCTCTTTGCAGACAGCAGTGGCGCTTGTCCTGTGCTAAGCATACTAAAAGCAATCTGTTATTCACCACCACCCCCATCTATACCATTAAATATACCAGAGCACAGATCATTGGCATTCATCTTCCTAAGGAAAAAAAACTTGTAAATAAGACCGTTCTCCCAGCGACTCTATCAGTTGCATGGTGGGTTAGTATAGATTTCAAAGGTGCCACCCTGCCTTCTTGTTGACAGAGGACAACAGCATTAACCTTTTCACTTGCACTAACAAAGACAAGTTAAGACAAGATGTGCTGCGAATATTGCAAATCTGGGTTTGGTTGTTGCCCAGGGCTTTCTGCAATTAGCAAGCATTTTCAAGCTAACATTTGTAAGTGTGTTTACCTCCATTTTAGACGGTCGTGTGCATGCGTGTGTGCGTGCGTGCGTCTGGGTCACACAGTCATCAACCTCACAGTCCAAATGCAAATCTTGAGTTTTTGCTGGCAGACTTTTTTTTCCTGTGTCCATCATCAGGTGCCTATTTTTGCCTTTTCATCTTGTAAAACTAGGGGAAAATAGTTTCCTTAGGGATAAACTGTAGTGTGTTTACCACACTAAGGCCCCTTCCGCACATGCACAATAATGCACTTTCAATCCACTTTCCATGCACTTTTAGTGTGCGAAGTAGCAAAATCCACTTGCAAACAATTGTAAAAGTGGATTGAAAGTGAATTATTCTGCCTAAGGGGAAGGGGCCTAAACTTATCCTTCTTTTTACTTTTAGTAATTTTTTTTTAAACACGTGAACAGTGGCTTTGAGGAAGCTGAAGGATAATATTTTGCCCTGTGTAATACATAGGATTGAGCCCTGTTTCAGGAAATATAGGAGAACTAATAGTGCATGGGATCATCACTTTCTTGTATGTTCACCTAAAAGCACATAATTATTTCCCAAAGAAAATGTCTTTGACACATGTTGTTTGCATTCTACACTTCCAGAGTAGGGGTGTGCTCCAAGAAAAAATAATAATCATGATTTTGTATCTGAGAATCCAGGGGTAAAACTTTTAAGAACATAAGAACATAAGAACAAGCCAGCTGGATCAGACCAGAGTCCATCTAGTCCAGCTCTCTGCTACTCGCAGTGGCCTACCAGGTGCCTTTGGGAGCTCACAGGCAGGATGTGAAAGCAATGGCCTTCTGCGGCTGTTGCTCCCGATCACCTGGACTGTTAAGGCATTTGCAATCTCAGATCAAAGAGGATCAAGATTGGTAGCCATAAATCGACTTCTCCTCCATAAATCTGTCCAAGCCCCTTTTAAAGCTATCCAGGTTAGTGGCCATCACCACCTCCTGTGGCAGCATATTCCAAACACCAATCATACGTTGTGTGAAGAAGTGTTTTCTTTTATTAGTCCTAATTCTTCCCCTCATCATTTTCAGTGAATGCCCCTAGTTCTAGTATTGTGAGAAAGAGAGAAAAATTTCTCTCTGTCAACATTTTCTACTCCATGCAGAATTTTATAGACTTCAATCATATCCTTTTGTAGACTTCAATCATATTTTACTATGATTTCTAATTTTCAGGTAGTAGGTGATGAGAAAAAATGTACCTGAGATCCAGAAAAGCCACTAGTTCTGTTCACATGTTACAATGAATGTATGAACAATCCATGTACAGTATATACTTAGCTGCTCTGTATTTGTGCATTGAGTAATTCTCATTAGTTCTTATACAAACGAATACATGCATGTAGAGGCAGTATGTATGTGCATTCACTATAACATGCGAACAGAGCTACTGCCAGTCTAGGGATGAACACTCAGATTTAACTAAGACAGATAAATATCTGAAAAATACCTTATCTGTATTTTAAAAATATAATTAGGTCTCCAAAATGTATCTGATTTTTTTTAAGATGCCAAAAAATGTGTCCCCAAAAATCCTGGAAATATTTGAAATTAACTGGGAATACCAGGAGCCAATGTTTGCAGGCTTCCAGGACTCTCTCTACCCCTTCCGTTTTCTTATGTTCATGTCTCCTGGGGCTTGGAATTGGCTTGCTAGGATACTTCAGGTAAAATTCTGTTGGTTTTATGTGCTTTTTTAAAAAAAGTTCATTCTTTGCTGGAGTTGGTTGTGGAGGGAAATCATGTTTTTGGTGGATTCTTGCATTTTACATATTTTCAGATTCTCAAACTTTACATTGATTGGGCTTAGCAACCACTTACAATGGGCTTCCTATGGGAGAGATTCTCACATTTTACATTTTTTTCTCTCCATAGGATACAATGGAGGATGGCTGGAGCACCTTGGTCAAGGGCCACAGAGATTGACTCATTGGTCCAATTGACTTGAAATTTGGTGGTTATTTAAAGTACAGGCACTAGCAATACCCCTAAAATTTTCATGCTGGTATCTTTTTTGAAAACCTCAGAAAGGTTCCCCATCAGAAATAATGTGGCTGAAAAATATTGGAAAACTGAGCCGGGGGGCAGGGGGGAACCCATGATCCTTGATAGACAAATGACTGACTCCATCTAAGGTAGCTCTGAGGATTTTCCATCCTCTGCTGATCCACTGATAACTTGTTTAAACTTCATTTTTGTGGACATACGTCTGATGCAATTTTTGTTACAAGTTGTATATGGTCCCCAACCTGAGAACTTGGGATATTAATTTTTTTTGCTCCAATATATCCAGATCTAAAACATACCTTTTTTTTATGCTGCACACCCCTATGCCAGTCAGCGTGGAGACCACTGTTCTTCATAGACCAGTGGTTTGATGCAATATAAATCAGCTTCATGTATGTATGTATGTATGTATGTATGTATGTATGTATGTATGTATGTATGTATCCATGGACCCACCCACCCACCTATCTATCTATCTATCTATCTATCTATCTATCTATCTATCTATCTATCTATCTATCTATCTATCTGTCTGTCTGTCTGTCTGTCTGTCTGTCTGTCTGTCTGTCTGTCTGTCTGTCTGTCTGTCTGCCTGCCTGCCTGCCTGCCTGCCTGCCTGCCTGCCTGCCTGCCTGCCTGCCTGCCTGCCTGCCTGCCTGCCTGCCTGCCTGCCTGCCTGCCTGCCTGCCTGCCTGCCTGCCTGCCTGCCTGCCTGCCTGCCTGCCTGCCTGCCTGCCTATTGTTTAGATTTTTATACCGCCCTATCCCCAAGGGGCTCCAGGCGGTGTACAACATAAATCAACCCAATACTAGATTGGGGAGCAAACCATACAACAAATTACATAGGCTCCATCCATGTAGATATTCATTAAGAACTTGCTAAAATGCCATTAAAACAGCAGTTAATATGATAAAAGGCACCCGGTAAACCCATTTTTAAAAACCCTCTCCAAAAAAGGGGGGAATGGCTGGACCCCTCCATAGGAGGGTTACGCAGATGTAGAAGGGCAAAAAGGCTGTGAATTTTGATTGCTATGTACATTTTCCATCTACACAGCTAAGTTGCCCCTCATGCTGTTTCCTCCACCTCGGTTTTTTTCTGTGTGCACAGAGGTTCATTGACAGTTGTCACTACATTTTGCAAAAGTTAAATTTGAGTCCAATTGGGAGGCTCCTGCTTGGCCATCACATTAGAACAGCGTCAAGAGAAGTTAGTTCCAAAAACCCTGGCAACACTTTTTAGAGGAGTTTCATCAAGCTTTGCCTTCTGTTTTACATCTCCCCTTTGGACATTTCCGGTACTACTTGAGATTAGCCTTCCTACAGCATGGTGTAGTGGTTAAGAGCGGGTGGAATCTAATTGGGAGAACAGGGTTTGATTCCCCACTCCTCTGCATGAGCATCAGGCTCTTATCTAGCAAACTGGATTTGTTTCCCTGCTCTTACACATGAAGCCTGCTGGGTGGCCTTAGGTTAATCACAGTTCTCTCAGAACTCTCTCAGAACTCTCCATCTACCTCTGTTGTGGGAAGAGGAAGGGAAAGGAGCTTGTAAACTGCCTTGAGTGTCCTTACAAGAGAGAAAGTGGAAGGGTATAAATCCAAATTCTTATTCTTCTTTCCACCATCTCTGTCATTGGTTGTGCTGTTGTTATATCCATCTGCTTTATCAAATCCAAATCGATCAACAACTCCAGAGATTTAAAAATATATATAAATATTTGCTTGAATCATATTGAAAAAGATATAGACAAAAGTAAACAATTTCAGTACAAGACATTTCTAAGACAAATGAAATACAAACAATCATTATCTAACAAATAAAAGTCCCCCCCCCCCAAGACATGCCCTAAGAAACTTACCTAACGATCTTTCGTTCTTGCTGTGGAAAACAAGAAGGCACAAATACAGCTTGTTGGCTATTTGTCCCAGCAAGAATCCAAAAGATCTCTTGCCAGTCAAAGACCAAGTCCCACTGCATCTTATTATAGGCTGGAGAACCCAGCCCCGAGAGTCCGGTGGCATCTGGTAATCTGACTATAGGGCCAGAGTGCAGGTGCCAAACCCTAACCCTGTGTGGCTTGAGAGCTATATCAAGTGTGAGTGAACTAAAACTCCTGCTTTTATACCATTTTCAGAATTAGTCATTGCCGTCTGATCTGCAATGAGATCATCTTAAATCAGTCCTCTGCATTAGCTGTCTATCATTCTAGATAACTCTGGGACATTCTGCGAACAAACAAAACTCCCAGGAACAACCACCTAATTAGGAAATCACACACACTTGATATAGCTTTCAAGTATATGATGTCACACCTATAGAGCAAAACAATTTGCCCTATAATAACCTCTTCATTCAAAGACACACCAGTCGCGTCCCTGGCTATCGCCAAGGATGGGTGCTGTATGAGTATGGTCAAATAAAATAAATAAAATAGTGAAAGACCATTGAGTGCTATTGGTTAGAATACCGGCTTTCTTATACAAAAGAACATTTCTGAACATCACTTCTCACTCTAGAGAACAAAGTCCAGGTTTTGCCTTCTGTTAGCTGTTATCTCTTCCTAAACATTTATATTTAAAACTTAAAACGTTTCTAGCTTCTACTTATAAAGCCATACTTATGCAAAACATAAGACACTCAATACATTTTCTCAGAATGCTGTTTCTGCTGCTGTATCACTGTCAAATCAGCAAGATGCTGTTCCTCCCTGCCCAACATAGGCCCTTTCCCCACTAGTACTACTCTCCTCAAGTAGCTACTCTCCTCAAGTAGCGCGGGGTCCCCCGGCACTCCCCACTACAGGGGAGGCGACAACACAGCCGCCCCGGCGCTGCTGCTCTCGCGCCCCCTCAGCGCGCGGCATCCCTGGCGCTCCTCGAAACGGCACCTTTTGATGACCCTGCACAGAGCGAGGGGTCGTGGGGATGCCCGGACGCGTGCCAGAGATGCCGTGCGCTGAGAGTAGCGCGCAGCAAAGGGCAGCAAAGGTAAGTGGGGAAATGCCCAATATTCCCATTGCCAATTGTATCAGGATCTAAAATCTGGTTAGGGAGGCAGGAGCAACTAGGCAAGGAAGAAGCCTTCCTCAGGTTCTTCTCTGTGTGTAAAGTGCTGTCAGGTCCCAGCCAGATTATTTTGACCCCAGCAAGAGGCTTGCAAGAAACAAAGGTGGTTTGCCGCTGCCTTCCTCTGCAGAGTTTTGCAAGAGGCTTTCAAGGCAGGTGAGAAGCAGAGATGGTTTGCCATTGCCTTTCTCTGCAGAGTCTTGCTTGGTGACCTCCGTTCCAACTACTGATCCTACATAGCTTCACGATCTGCTGAGATTTGCCTGCATCCAGTGGTGGGATCCAAAAATTTTAGTAACAGGTTCCCACGGTGGTGGGATTCAAACTGTGGCATAGAGCCAGTGGGGCTGGGTGGGGCATGACGGGGGCGTGGCCGGGCATTCCGGGGTAGGGCATTCCTGGGCGGGGCGGTGGCAAGGATGCAGTCGCTGTGCTAGTCCTTGGGCGGGAAACGAATGCACGCAGGTGTTAAGCCGGTGCACCTCCTGCTAGACTGCTTCAAGTTCTGCGCGCTACTGCTGAGAGGAGGGGCGTAACTAAGGCAAAAATCACGTGGCAAAATCACCAATTAGTAACCCCCTCTCGGCACACACAAATAGTTAGTAACCTACTCTCGGGAACCTGTGAGAAGCTGCTGGATCCCACCTCTACCTGCACCATACCACCTTCCCTCCTCCCCCAACTAACTGAAGGTAGATTTATCCTTTAAAGAGCCTTTGTGGGCTATACCTGGTTTCTGTAAATCTGATGTGCTGGGGGGGGGGGGGCTTCCTTTCTCTCCCTCCCTCCCTTATTTCTTCCCCCACAGATGGGCATGATTAATTTTGATTAAATATCGGGAGTATTGTTTCAGTATTTCTGGAATGATAATCATAGCCTTGATACTTTATTAAACAATACTCAGACTCATCCCAATTTTCTGATGTTTTTTCATTTTTTTCCTGCTGGCCAGGTCCCGAACTCTCTTTTTGCCCTTTTCCTATATAATATAGAAGGACTGGTTCACCTGTCTTCTTTACAACTTCCTTCTCTCACACAGCAAGAGCTTCTTCTGTTTATCGGCCCGATTGCCCCGCCACCTTGCAAGCGTAGCTTAAAAGAGCACTCGATCGTCATCTGCGACGTGCTTCCTCCTGTGCGGACTGGAACCCAACTGGCATAGGCAACAAACGTATTGATAATACTCTCAAAATCCCAGTGCCTTTCAATTCATTCTCAGGGCACTGTTACAAAGAACGCATAAAGGATCATTAGACAGCAGCATCAATATAGTTGTTTTCTGCATTTGTTGGATTTCCCTTTTTCTTCTTTTGTGGCACTGCCTATGTGGTACATTTTTGTTCTAGGTTAAAAAAAATATTGTGAGAGCTGGGTAGTCCGTTGGCTAAGGCTCATTCCGCACATGCAGAATAATGCACTTTCATACTGCTTTCAGTGCTCTTTGAAGCTGTGCGGAATAGCAAAATCCACTTGCAAACAGTTGTGAAAGTGGTTTGAAAATGCATTATTTTGTGTGTGTGGAAGGGGCCTAAGAGACGAAACTGTGGTACTGGAGATTCCCAACATTGTAGGCTGTCTGTGCAATAAGTTCACATTAGGAAAGCCATTCGCTCTCTACACCAGGCTCTCACCTGCGTTGTAGGGCTGATAAGAACACTGGCATACTTTGCAGGGCTGTTGAAAGAAGAGGGTGAAAAGAGGATTAAAAGAGGGTTAAAATGGTTAAAAGAGGGTTAAAAGAAGACAAAGCAGGTGAAGTGTGTTGGACACTGACAGTGCTATATAAATATTTGAAATATTAGAACTGAAACAAACTTTCTCCAAACTCTTCTATGAATGGCGGGAGATTCCTACAGGACATTCTTTGCATATGAGTCAAATATTTGATGTCAGGGAGACTTGATTTCAGTATTGTAAATCAGATAGGAATTGACAATGGAGATGGAATGGCATTTTGGATCTGACAAGCAACATGCAATGTCAGTTAGCATATATCACCCAAAAAACCTAAAGACCCTAAAGAATGCAAAAGCTGGATCTTTTTTTACAAAAGAGCAATTTATACCCTGCTTTTTCTTCCTGATGGAGACCCAAAGTGGTTGACCTTTTATCTTTTCCTCTGTTTTACCTTCCCAACAACAAACCTGTGAGGTAGGTCCATTTGGAAGTGTGTGACTGACACAAAATCAGCCAGCAAACTTCCATGGCAGAGTGGGGATCCAAACTTCATATAACACGCTAACCACTAGAAGAAGAAGAAGAAGAGTTTGGATTTATATCCCCCCTTTCTCTCCTGCAGGAGACTCAAAGGGGCTTACAATCTCCTTGCCCTTCTCCCTACACTGCTCATTTTCTTAAAATGATACGTGATGTTGGAAAAATGGAATTCTGGGAGGGGGACACTCTTAACTGCTGGCAAACCTTTGCTTCAGCTACATTCCTTTCATCTGAACCAGTAAAATGCACCCTGACTAGAATTTATGTGTTGCAGCCAATTACATCTCATACACTCTTTCCCATCTGTAAGCTGATAGCATTCTTTATTCCTACTGCCTACTCTCTGTGGGCATGTGCACAAAGAGTTCATGATGTGGGGACCAGAAAATCACACACACACACATCTAGGCTGGCCTGGGCCACTGAGCATGTCGTGCGTGCACCGCGGTGAGCAGGGAGGACTCGGCTGGTGGGCCTGGTGCCTGTGCTCTGGGTGGCTGCTGCCTGCGGGGGCACGGGGCGCAGAGGAGGCAGAGATGCTAGAGAGGCACCAGAGCGGTGTGCGCAGGACTTGCTAGAGGCTAGAGCAGGCTGGCCCCTGCTCCAGCAGGTGGGGCGGAGGAAGAGGGAGCCAACTGGTTTTTCTAAACTAAAACCTCAGCATTCAGGTTAAATTGCCGCGTTGGCACTTTGCGATAAATAAGTGGGGTTTGGGTTGCAATTTGGGCCCTCGGTCTCAAAAAGGTTCGCCGTCACTGTCCTACTGCAAAGCAAACTGCTTCGGCAAATGATGGATATGTTAGTTCAGGAGGCAGTGGCCAGACATCAGGAGTTCCTCAGGGACTTCAAAAAACCTGCTTCGGCTGGGAGAGGATCTCGTATATAACAAATGGCCCCCTTCCGCTGGCCCCCTTCCGCTGGCCCCTTTCGCTGGCCCTTCCGCCGGCCTCTACATCTGGGCCTATAACATCTATCTAGACCTACCGTTCTCCCTGGGGGTGGAAGAATTTAATATTAGGCACCGGGCGCCACCTACACCTATGCCTATATTTATTTTACATTTAAATGCTAATGTTTAGCTAGTTTTCGCTGCTTTTATAAGTTTTAGCCTATTTATGATGTTTTGTAAAATTGTATTTTATTATCTGCTGTACACGCTATTTTCAGAGCCCCCTCGGGATGGGGCGGTCTAGAAGCCCAAAGTATAAATAAATAAATAAAATAAATATCACAGGCACGCTCAGGTCTTGCTCTTGCACGGACCTTTATTTCTCCTCTGTGAGATCCTGTAACCAACCACCTCCCACCCCCACTATCCATCCCATAGATCAGAATCTCCAGAGCTCAGATAAATTAGAATCTGTTATCAGTCTCCTATCAAAGTTTCTACCAGCATGGCCAATTGGCCATGCTGACAGAGGCTGATGGGAATTGTAGTTCCTGAACATCTGGAGAGCCGCAGGTTCCCTACCCCTGCCATAGACTCTCTGCAGCATCAGCAGCAATTGCTCAACTACAGGGGAAAAAATTAAAGTGAGGGCAAAATGTTTAGCATATTTTTAGCTTCTCTCTTAATGGAATTTAGCAGCTGGAGATAAAGAGCAGCGTTGGAGCTTTAAACCCACCCGATTTCAATGAACTCGACCTGAAAGAGTCCTGGTTTGCTCTGCAGTTAGCACTTACACGACAATTGATGAGATTACCCTAATGTTTTTGAGGGGGGAGGAATGATGTATGAAGACTGTTTCTAGTGAGAGACGGTAGAGGATCTGGCAGAGGAGCGCTTGTCTGCCAGTGTGCAAGGCTCAGCAGGGGGCTTTCCCCACTGACAGAGTTGAACTGGTTTCTACCTAGTGTCGCCTCAGTGAATCCCCACTGCCACCGAGCTCAACATTGTTTTGTCTCAGTTCCCCCCCCCAGAACTGCGACATCCTTGTCGCAGTTATGAACTACACTTTTCTGCCAGAATAAGGTCGATACCGCTTCGAAGCTTCGAAGTGGGGAAGCATCGAGACGACACCTCATCCGTTCAACCAATCACGAGCCGCTTTTGTGGCATGTGCAGAACGGGAGAGGCGTGGCGGGCAGAAAGCGCATGTAACTGTAAACTGTAAAACTCCGTAAAAAAAACCGGGCCTTCCCGCTTTCCTCGGCCATAACACAAGCACCAATCAATGCATCGTAGGAAATGCCGCAAACAGGCACCCAAGATGAGATCCCGCGCTCTCACTCCTAGTTCCCTCGGGTTCCAGGGGGCCAACTCAGTTGCTGTGGGGACAGCCTGGAATCGCCCTCCACTGAAGGGAACCGAGTGGACCCTAGCTCCCTTCTGTAGTGGGGAAAGCCCCCAGGAAACAGAAGCGCCAGCTCATGTTTTCAAAAGCCAACCTTGAGATGCCGATATTGGAGCCGCTGCCTCCATAAAGAAATACGTCGTTCAAGTTTGGGAGTGGTTTATGCTGAACAGAAGACTGGCCAGCTGACATCCTATGGCAAATTTACAGAGCTTTTAAGGAACCAGTGTGGTGTAGTGGTTAAAAGTGGTGGACTCTAATCGGGAGAACTTGGTTTGATTCCCCTCTCCTCCACATGGTGAGCTGGCAACGAAGAAAACTTGGAGTCAATTCATAGTTTCTAACCAATAAGAGGAGTCTTTATTAGTGAACTCCATTCTGGATAGAAAAGTGAAGAAATGGGTTCTCTATGCCATGGTGGCGAACCTTTGGCACTCCAGATGTTATGGACTACAATTCCCAATCGGCCATGCTGGAAGGGGCTGATGGGAATTGTGGTCCATAACATCTGGAGTGCCAAAGGTTTGCCACCACTGAGAGGGATGGTGAGAGATGCTGTCTGCATCTCTTTGCACACATTGTGCAAGATGGAAGGTATGTGTAAGAATGGTGGAGAGAGAAGAAGCAGGAAGGAAGGAAGTTCCCTGAGAGTAGCAATCTACACATCCAAGGGATAGGGTCAGAATGGTAGAGAAGGGTGTCCAGAGTCTTGATCCCCTCTATCTGACTCACGGATAAGTCCTCCTCTGTCCCTGGGGCAGGAAACAGCGTAAAGTTGTTCACTTCCAACACTCATGAGCTTCCATGGGGTGCTAAGATTACGGCTCTGAATGCTCCATCTTGCCTCCCTTTAAATTTGGAGGAAGTGAAGAATGCAAAACAGCCAACCCATTACCAGTTGCCCACCTCACTTCTGATTTAGCCATGTTTACTTCTTGCTGGTTCAGTTGTAGTATAGAGCTGATACCCGTGAGTATCTAAATTGTAACTTGGCTCCACAGCCTGGTAACCAGTGGACGGGCTGAGCAGCATCACTCCCTGGACAGGAAAACCCCACCTACAATACAATACTATCAACCACACCTTTGCAAAGCAAGTTCTACCCAAACATTTACTGATTGGTTCCCCACCCTGGGACATGGACAATATATATCCCACTGAAACATTCCCTTCTCTCTGGACACAGTGTGCAACAGATTTCCCTCTGTGATACACCTCTGGAGATGCCAGCCACAGATGCAGGAGAAACGTTAGGAACAAGATCAGAGGTGGGATCCAGCAGATTCTCACCAGTTCCCAAGAGTGGGTTACTAATTATTTGTGTGTGCTGAGAGGGGGTTACTAATTGGGTCTGCTTTTCCGTTAGAAATCCCATTAGGTCCAAAAATCATCACGTCCTGTTGTTTCCTATGTGGCTGGTTAGCGAAGGCAGAAAACGGGATCATTCTCCCTGTTGGGCTGTTTTAAAAACATGTTTTAGAAATATGGTAAAGTTCCTTGTTTAAGGAAAGTATCCTTCTTTTGATTTCTAGAAACAAAATTAAGTATTTGAAAGTATTAAGTATTTGACAGGCAGTCAATTAGAGGAGAAGTAGTTGTTTCTGTTGGCAGTAGACGAGCGGACTTGCTATAATGAGTTTAAATTATGGACAGAAAGATACCAGCTGGAAATTAGGAACTTTTTTTTACAGTAAGAGTTTTTTACAGTAACAGAGAAATTATTAATGCCCCACCCCCGGAATGCCTGGCCACGCCCCGTCGTGCCCTACCCAGCCCCATTGGCGCTACGCCACTGTTTGAATCCCACCACCAAGGGAACCTGTTACTAAATTTTTTGGATCCCATCACTGAACAAGATCCACCAGACCACGACCATCACAGCCTGTGATGAATGTTTGTTTGTGTGTGTGTTTGGGGGGGGGGGATTTTCTCCCACTGCTTCCCCAAGGCAGGGAGTGGGAGAGTAGGAATATCCTGCCCCAACCAGAGATTGGCAGCCCGACTTCAACCACAGCACCCTGAGTGAAGATCAAGTCACTTTCAGACCCGGTTTTACCTTCTGACTGTCATCCCAGATGCATCACAGCTTCCAAAACCTAAAGTTAGGAAAATAAGTCTGAACTTTAGGCTTGCAGGGGCTCTAATTCCTCAAAGCCCAGTGCAAGAATTTAGGAATATACATTTCTCTTCCTTTTGGCCCTGTCTTGTATTCCATCAGAGAGCAAGAGGCTGCGTGCATGTGCATCTTGTCGAATATTTCACATGGTTTGGGAAATGCTAGATTGTCTGGTTTCCTTCCACCATGCTGCCGGCAAAGGGAAAGCATTAGGGAGACTCCTCAATGAAAAATATAAACAAAACCCTCCAGCTAGTCAGAGGCTTATGAGAACGATTTTATTTGGAGGAAATATTCCTGATTTTTTTTTAAAAAAATTAAATTACAAGCTTGCCCTCTGCTTATTTATTTTTCGGTCTTCTGTGTTGGTTTTAGTGGCAAGTTGCTCCCAGGCATTAAACAGGGGGGATAGTCCATCCCTTGTTCTATTGATCCTGACAAGGACGCCTGCTCTGAGCCCTTTGCTCCCGGAGGCAATTACTTACTACTGATTGAACAGGCCCAAATAAGGAAGAGAAGATGTGCCTAAAGACTGGGATCATGATCGCAGGCTGTTTGTCTCATGGCATCAAGGTGCGTCGTAGCCGAGGGGCAGACTCCACTCTGCAGATCTCTTCCCTGTGCTTGCTGGAGATGGATCGGGGAAGGAGGTGAACCAGACAGCAAATAGCTGGAAGAGCTAGAACTCGGTGGAACGCAGCCTATCCAGCACAAACACGAGTGAAAGTTAAGAAAAACCGGAGACTAACTTTGGTGCCCTGCTTGGCTCTAGCTGAAGATTTCCTGAAACAAATTCTATACAGTACAGTCCTAAAGCAATCATTGAAGAAGAAGAAGAAGAAGAAGAAGAAGAAGAAGAAGAAGAAGAAGAAGAAGAAGAAGAAGAAGAAGAAGAAGAAGAAGAAGAAGAAGAAGAAGAAGAAGAAGAAGAAGAAGAAGAAGCGCAGGAGGAGGAGGAGGAGGAGGAGTTGTTTTTTTACACCCAACTTCTCTCAACCATAAGGAGTCTCAAAGTGGCTTAAAAAACTCCTTCCTGATATATTGGTACTTCTGTAAGAGTCCAGCTAACTCCAATACAATATTATCAAAATATTGTGCCTTCTTCTATAATATCAGAGGACTTTCTTCTATAATAGCATAACCAACTAGGATACCTCTGAATGTGTGTAATATCAATTGTAAACTACAAACGACATCATTGCGGTTGGTTGTACAATTATTGTGGAAGAAGGTCCTTGGCCCACTTCGTTAAACATTTTATTCATTGCACAACAGATGAGTAACCAACTCCTGGTTTAGATTTATACATCAATTGCTGAATGTGTGTGTGTGTTTTTGAAATGTTTATTATTGACCGCTGAGGAAGACCACAAGATCTGAAACACATCTGAAACACATAACGTTTGCTAAGCAGATTATGTTTATGGCATATACATTGTGTTCCTCAGTCAGCCCTGGGTGCAACTCCCTATGGTCACATGAGGGTTGCATTGCTGGGCCACCCCCCAGCTGCACCCTGCCATGAACTCCCCTTGGGTTTAGGGCAGGAGCACAGTTGAATGCTGACCAGTGGGGCTGGACCCAATCCCAAGCTCCACGTAGGTATGGGGGTTGGATTAGACAACCCTTGAAGTCCCTTCCAGCTCTATGTTTCTGTAAGCAGGATCAATATAAATCGATCCATAACAAGGAGACAAAGAGGGGCCTATGTAGCGTAGTGGTTAAGAGCAGGTGCATTCTAATCTGGAGGAACCAGGTTTGATTCCCCGCATTGCTGCTTGAGCTGTGGAGGCTTATCTGGGAAATTCAGATTAGCCTGTACACTCCCACACACGCCAGCTGGGTGACCTTGAGCTAGTCACAGCTTCTCGGAGCTCTCTCAGCCCCACCTACCTCACAGGGTGTTTGTTGTGAGGAGGAAAGGGCAAGGAGATAGTCAGCCCCTTTGAGTCTCCTACAGGAGAGAAAGGGGGATATAAATCCAAACTCCTCCTCCTCCTCCTCCATCACCACCACCACCACCACCCACCACCCACCACCCACCACCCACCACCACCTCCTCCTCCTCCTCCTCCCTGGTGCTGGATCTTCTCTACATTAGAAAGGATGAGATATATTTTATCAGAAAAGAACCTCACAAGAACATCACAACAAGGAGCCAAATTGACTTGACTGACAGGGTCAGAATTATCAGAGCTGGACGAGATTCTGCTGATACAATGATGGTGGCGGAGATGAAAGGCCTCATAGCCTTTCTTTCCTCATAGTCCTCCTTTCCTCAGAGACCTGCAAATGTACTGTAACGTTTGCTCTGTCTAAATATATATATAAAAATCCCACTAGCCTTCCCCCCCCCCAAGTACTCTTCTAAAAATAATCACACGGAGTCTGAAATATGGGAGGGGGCTTGTATTAGTGACTCCAACTTCCTCAATAGCACCCCCGGCCCACTTCAGAGCTACCCTGACTGGTGTCATAAATCAGCTTGACTGAATGCGAAATCTGCAACTATAACATCGTGCTAGTTGCTATCTGACAACATATTTGTCGAAGCATTTTTCCCCCCACCCCTAGAATTATTGTACATATTGTGATATAACCGATAAGTGTTTGTAATAGAAACCAGAGACTCTTCTGGGGAAAGTGAGTGCCACAAATCTGGATCAAGCAATTGATATATCCAGGATGTTATCCGTGGTATAACTCTTGTGACTGCTGCAATCGGCCTTCATCATGCTCCGGAGGATTTGTCAAGATGCTTACCTGTTGGGAAATTCAACATGATTTCTTAAGGGTGCAATCAGAGGCTGAATTATGGGATCGCCTCTTCATGCATCAGTGTTGGAATCATTGCAAGTTTTTCAAGAATCTGTTTTATTCCTCTACCGCTCTACGAAACAAATATGTGCGATGGTTAGGGATGAGGAAACGTTCCCTTTTTATGTTTCTTTTTCGATTATTGGGTATTTTTGCCACGAAGGCTGATTCACTTTGCACTGTTCGATTCTGAGATTAATTGGCACAGGGTGTATGCGTTGCATGTATTTCATACCCAGTGTGTATGCCGTTCCTTCAGACGATGCATGCGATGATGCGAACTGAAACACAAACGATGCTGGAAATGTGGGTATCTCAGGGGAGCAAATCAGTGTATGGAAAAGGGTTCAACAGGAAAGAATCGTGGGTTCAGTTTGCCCAACAGGGAAAAGAAATCAAAATAGGGAATTTGGGTCAAATGTGAACATTTCTTTGCTGTTGGGAATCTCAGAACGAGGTCAAAAGTCACATCTAAATATGGATTCTAGGACAAGTTGGAAAGGGAATTTAAAATTGAGGCATTTCAGGAATGCCAGACACATGCTATTATAAGCACGATATATAAAAAGCTAAAAGTGTTTTTGTTGATGACAGTATACCTCAGTAACTGCTGGGCCAATTCCTCTGAAAATTCCCAGCCACTATAGTCAGCCAGGCGAGAGTGTTTTTAGATGTTCACATACCTGAAATTTCACACCTGGCCCAGGTAAAACGCCTTTTTCCTGGCGCTTCCTGGTGAAGGACATGCAGCTGCCTGTGTGTAACTGTCACCCTTAGAATGTTTGTGCTGCTTAGAATGTTCACTCAGACAGCCAGATATGAGCAGTGAAAACAGTACATAGGCAGTAACTCAAGTGGAAGTGAAACACATACACACACATACACACAAGGGAGAGGGAAGGGAGGGGGAGGGAGGGGTGGCATGCAAGGGAAGAGAGGGAGGGAGAGGAAAGGGACGAAGTGGGAGGCATGCAAGGGAAGAGAAGGGAGAGAAGGGAGACAGTGAGGGGTGGCATGCAAGGGAGGGGAGGCAGGGGGCCCAGCATCTTGATATGACCCACCCACTCTAGCAGAGGGAAAGGGAAGAGAAGGAGGGGGAGGGGTGGCATGCAAGGGAAGAGAAGTGAGGGAGGGAAGAGAGTGAGGGGCAACATGTAAGGGACGGGAGGGAGGGGCCATGCACCCTAGATTCCCTGAATACTGCATTTACAGTTAAGAAAACCAGGCACGCATTACTCAGGAGTAAGCTTGGTACAGCAACCGTGACATACTTTGAATGGCTGTGTTGCACCCCTCAGAGGGTTTCCTCAGAAGCGACACCCAATGCCACCAACCAAACTTACTCCCAGGTAAAGGATCATGACCAGCCAGCCTAGATGTGTGGGAGGTGTGCCTTTCCATCCCCCCACCCCCAAGAAATGCAGGCACACACATCAATGACATCGCATAGTATCAGGCTACGTGTTTGCATGAACACGTACTGCTGGCCTCTGCAATTGATTTGCTGCTACTGTTCCTTTCCCTTTTCACCACAATAAGCCACAGCAACGCGTGGCCGGGCCTGCTAGTGCTGAATTTGGAGTGGGGATGTTGTCATGTTGTGTGGGCACTTCTTAACAAGGGTGCAGCTTACTTGGGGGTGTCAGTCCTCCACTGGGTAGGATCAACATGCAGAGTTCCAGGAGGCTTCAACCAGGTCAGCTTTATTATTAACCTAGAGGCCCAGTTTTAATAGCTCTCCCCAGTCACAGAGAATCAAAGCCCTCTTCCTCCACCTGCAATCTCAGACGTGCCAGATCATCACCTTTAAGGTCCTATCTAGCAATTGACCCCAACCTGGAACCTCATTCCCTCTTTTCTACTACTTTAGTCTGGCCCACACATAACCTAGAGCACTTTCTCCCCACATAGGCAAAGAGACAGCTGCATCCCTCCGTAGGCATACTGGGCCATACCTGCCTGGGATTGCTAGCTCAGGGTTGGGAAATACCTGGAGATTTTGGGGGACCTGGGGAGGATGGGGCTTGGGAAGGGCGGAGGATTTAATGCCATAGAGTCCACCTTCCAAAGCAGCCTTTTTCTCCAGAGGAACTGACATCTCTTGTCTGGAGATCAGTCTTAACAAAGGGAGAGTTCCAGGTCCCAGCTGATGCCTGGCAATCCTACACCTGCCCTGCAGACGTACCCTATCACCCCAACATCTGGCCACCAGCCCTGACTGTTACTTAGCCAGCCTGGACACTTACCCCATCGCCCCTACTCCATCCATGCTTAACTGGCCTGCCTGTCACAGAGGCCCCTTCCGCACACGCAAAATAATGTGTTTTCAAACCACTTTCACAACTGTTTGAAAGTGGATTTTGCCATTCCGCACAGCTTCAAAGAGCACTGAAAGCAGTTTGAAAGTGCATTATTCTGCATGTGTGGAATGAGCCAGATATTCAAAAGCCGTTGCTGAACAACCATCCCTTTGCCCTGCCTACTTAGGCTGAGATCTACACAAACATTTATTTATTTATTTATTTATTTATTTATTTATTTGTTTGTTTGTTTGTTTGTTTGTTTGTTTGTTTGTTTGTTTGTTTGTTGATTGATTGATTGGTTGGTTGCATTTTTATACCGCCCTCCCCCGAGGGGCTCAGGGGAGCCCTTTCCCTCCCCAGGAGATGTGTATTGGGCACATGGGCTGCAATGCGTCTTATTGTAACCCTGAAATGGAAGATGCCTTTCCATCCACTCCTAGATAAGATCCCAGAAGACATCTGAAAGAGCTTCAGTGCATTCAGCATCATTCAAGCTACATGTGAACCTTAGCTGGGACATCCCTATGCTTGCAAAAGCATCTCAACAGCCACCGAAGCTTCACTGCATTTAGCAGCAGAAGGATCAAGAGAGATTATATAGGGATTCCACTGTTTCAGACAGGATGTTGTGGTGATGAGGTAGAAGAAGAAGAGGAGGAGGAAGAGGAAGAGGAAGAGGAAGAGGAGGAGGAGGAGGAGGAGGAGGAAGAGTTTGGATTTATATCCCTCCCTTTCTCTCCTGTAAAAAACTCAAAGGGGCTTACAATCTGAGGTAGGTGGGGCTGAGAGAGCTCCGAGAAGCTGTGACTAGCCCAAGGTCACCCAGCTGGCATGTGTGGGAGTGCACAGGCTAATCTGAATTCCCCAGATAAGCCTCCACAGCTCAGGCGGCAGAGCGGGGAATCAAACCTGGTTCCTCCAGATTAGAATGCACCTGCTCTTAATCACTATGCCACTGTTGCTCTGTATAGTGCTGGCAGGGGCTGATGGGAATTGTAGTCCATAACATCTGGAGTGCCAAAGGTTCGCCACCACGGAAGGTTATCACTTGTAAATATGAAGGTAGAGGACCTTTTCTCTTTTCCAGTAGATTAATGCAAAAAAACAGGTGGCCAAACCGATCTATGCTAGTGTTGAGTTACACTCATTTTGATGCTCAGAAGTCATTTTCTCCACTTGCCCTGGACCTTCTATCTAAGGGTGATCTTCCCTCCTTTCTATTTGGATTCTCTGGTTAGTTTAAAGCCATGTAAATCCTTTACACACTCAAGATTTAATTGCGCCTTTTCAATGGTTTCACCGGGCCATCTGCTCAGGATCCCTTTTTTAGACCGGCTACGTCCCTTCACCCCTCAGTCAGCGAACTCCTAGGTACATATCCTTTTGCAATGTCTTTTTATGTCCTAACTTCTGTTAAAATGAATCATGCCACGCTTTAAGAAAGAGTCCATGTTTCCTTGAGCAACTTTAGAGCAAAAGGTTCAGTTCCTCTTAAGGCCCTTCCGCACATGCAGAATAATGCACTTTCAATCCACTTCCAATGCGCTTTGCAGCTGGATTTTACTGTGCGAAACAGCAAAAACCACTTGTAAACAAATTGTTCAAGTGCATTGGAAGTGGATTGTTCTGCATGTGCGGGCCCCTTCCGCACATACAGAATAATGCACTTTCAATCCACTTCCACAACTGTTTGCAAGTGGACTTTGCTCTTCCGCACAGTAAAATCCAGCTGCAACGTGCCTTGAAAGTGGATTGAAAGTGCATTATTCTGCATGTGCGGAAGGGGCCAAAGGATTCTAACCCTCAACCAGAGGCATATCTAGGAAAAATGCAGCCCAGTGCAAAATCTGAGTTTTGCACCCCCCACCCCCATATGGGCGGCTGCCCTCCCCCACAACGACCTTGCCAGAGAGAGAAATCTCTCTGTGTTGAAGTCAGTGTATGGACCTGGGGGGAAGGAGGAGGTATGTGGGGGCGATTTTCCGCCCCTCCCCACATGACTAAATGGCTGCAGCCCGGGGGACGTCTGACCCCATATGTTCCGCATGGCGGTACGCCCCTACCCTCAACTTACTTATTTGGTTGCTCATTTTTTAGAGGCTTCAGAGGAGTGTCAAAGGGAGGCGTTTTCAGATATGAGTCTTGTTTAAGATATGGGTCCTATTTTAAGTTTCATGGTTTTATTGTTCAAGACTATGGTCTAAGAACCGGGGGTCTAAAAGAAAGAGTTGATCCAGCAGCCCCGATGAAACCAAATCAGTCGCTTTCCCCAACGCAGATGAGGTTTTTATTCTTCCAAGAACTATTTCCGAACTGTTCCATGACAGTATTTAGAAATACAACGAGGCATTGAGGGTGATCAGCGATGCATCACAAGAAGGCCCATTAGTTTCCATTTAATAGAGAAAAGGTTAGAGTTGTACATCATTCCTGTTTCTTCCCTTCTGTGCATTTCAGAAGCTGTCTGTTTAACCAAAGTCATTGAGGAGGGAATTTGTATACAGCAGGATGGGCTTAATGCTCTCGTTTTAAAGAAAACACCCCCAATTTCCTTCTTCGTTTGCTCCTTGACCTGAAGCTGCAAATAAATACATAAGTATTTAGGGACATGCAAACACTAATTTCCCCCTTGACTGCTTTTCCTCAGTCACTTTAAAGCAAAGACAAACAGTTTACGTTAGATTACTCTTTAGATGGTTTTTGCATCCTTGTTACCAGGCTTGGTTCCTGGGATACCTAAGAGGTAGGCAGGCCTGTGTATGTGGTGTGCGTAAAGTGCTGTCAAGTTGTTTCCAACCTATGGGGACCCCATGAATGAATAGCCTCCAAAACGTTCAAGAGGGCTGCTTGCCATTTGCCATCAAAGTAGAATTGGGACAGAGGGGTTTTTGCTCCATTACTACTTTTAGCCGCCTGTTGTTGGCGGTCAAGTAGGTATTGCGGGTTTTTAAAAGCACTGTTAAAGAACCCTTCAGTTCTTCTTGACCAGGATTGATAGCAGAATAAGTCATGGTGTTTCTGTCATGGCACTTTCAACGCTGAAAAACCCGGAATGCTATTGAATTTCTCATCCTTGCTGGTTCCACCAAAAACCTCCAATTTCAGTTTAATTTCTCTCTGTGCAAACTAATCCCATCATTCTTTATTTTCACACCATTTTCTATTTCCTCCTGCCAATTTTTCCCATTAAACACATTTTCAACATTATTTTGGCATCAACTGCATATAAATGATGTATAAATCACACATAAGTGGCACATAATGTGTCAATGCTGTACAAATGGCATAAAAGAAACAGACAACTCAGGAATTCCAGCAGCCTAAAAGGGCAGAATGGAAAAGACTCACAAAGAAAAAGGACCAAAGGTTCATCTATCTATCTATCTATCTATCTATCTATCTATCTATCTATCTATCTATCTATCTATCTATCTATCTATCTATCTATCTCTCTGTCTGTCTGTCTGTCTGTCTGTCTGTCTGTCTGTCTGTCTGTCTGTCTGTCTGTCTGTCTGTCTGTCTGTCTGTCTGTCTGTCTGTCTGTCTGTCTGTCTGTCTGTCTGCCTGCCTGCCTGCCTGCCTGCCTGCCTGCCTGCCTGCCTGCCTGCCTGCCTGCCTGCCTGCCTGCCTGCCTGCCTGCCTGTCGTCGTCCCTCCCTCCCTCCCTCCCTCCCTCCCTCCCTCCCTCCCTCCATCCATCCATCCATCCATCCATCCATCCATCCATCCATCCATCCATCCATCCATCCATCCATCCATCCATCCATCCATCGATCCATCCATCCATCCATCCATCATCCATCATCCATCCATCCATTCATCCATCCATCCATCCATCCATCCATCCATCCATCCATCCATCCATCCATCCATCCATCCATCCATCCATTGTCGAAGGCTTTCACGGCGGGAATCACTGGGGTGCTGTGTGGTTTCCAGGCTGTATGGCCATGTTCTAGCAGCATTCTCTCCTGTGGTTGGCATCTTCAGAGGATCTGATAGTGATGTCTGTCTGTCTGTCTGCCTGGGTCGGTCAGTCGGTCGGTCGGTCTGTCGGTCTTCCAAATTTCCAATAATAATAACAGCCATGGGGGGAATGAATTAATAGGAACCAAGAACAGTACAAGTAGAGAACCAAAGAAAAGAAGAGGGGAGGAAAAGGGGAAGGGGGGAGGGAGGCCTACCAGTTGGAATACCATTGCAGCCCTCCACCATAGGTCTGGCAGAACAGCTCCATACTACAAGCCTTCTGAGGCTGAATAAATCTACAGGGCTTGGGCCTCATTCAAGAGAGCATTCTTTCAGGCTGGGCCCTGTTTGAGGACAGCCAGACAGTTTCAAACACTGAATGTAAAATTTCACCTCAAATGCAAGTGGCTAAGTCGTGATGACACCTCTTGGCAGTTTTGATCTTGACGGGCAGGCATCGTATACAGAATGTCATCAGCTGTCAGTTATCAAATACTAAACAGTGGCGCTGCAGTTGTTATCAGGCAGTGTAATCAAAGTCCATTGACTTCAATGGAATTAGAAGGCTGTAACTCTGCTTTGAATTGGCCAGTTAATAGCATTATCAGATGCCTTCTCATAACAATAGTAAACAAAACTGAATTAAAATATCCTTGAATGTCAAATGCAAATATGCGTATTTGCAGAACAATCAACAAATATTCAAAGTTTTTAGAACGTACTTGGAGGCAATGAGCATCAATATTCAATAAGGATAATTCTGAGAAAATTTGGGAGCAACTTCTTTATTGCTTTTCTTCCACCTTTATTCCATTATGGAACTCAGTATGATGAGCAGAAGGCTTTGGACAGTCTTTCAAACAACACTAGCCAACCACGTCCCAGCTTAGCCTCAGTAAGGTTGCTGTTCTATATGCCTTCAGAGAGCTAGCCTGGTGTAGTAGTTAAAGCATTGGACTAGGACCTGGGAGAAGCGAGTTCAAAACACCACTCTGCCATGGAAGCTTGCTGGGTGACCTTCAGCCAGTCACACACTCTCAGCCTAACCTACCCCACAGGGTGGTTGTGAGGGCAAAATGGAGGAAAGGAGAATTATTTAAGCCACGTTGAGTTCAACTGGGGAGAATTATGAGGTAGAAATAAATAAATAGATATAATCCATTGGTTCTGGGGGGTTTTCTGGGCTGTGTGGCCGTGGTCTGGTGGATCTTGTTCCTAACATTTCACCTGCATCTGTGGCTGGCATCTTCAGAGGTGTATCACAGAGGGCAGATATAATCAATATATCTTAGGCATTTCCACTTTCTAATGAAGGCTGTCAGAGCCCCATGGCGCAGAATGGTAAGCTGCACTACTATAGTCAAAGCTCTGCTCATGATCCAAGTTCAATCCCAACAGAAGTTGGTTTCAGGTAGCTGGCTCAAGGTTGACTCAGCTGTCCATCCTTCTAAGGTTGGTAAAATGAGTACCCAGCTTGCTGGGGATAACATGTAGATGACTGGGGAATGCACTGGCAAATCACCCCATAAACATTGTCTGCCTAGTAAATGTGACATCACCCCGAGGGTCAGTAATGACCCAGTACTTGCACGGGGGTCTACCTTTATTTTTTAATGAAGGCTGCAAATATCATCCAGATAAATCCTTGATGGTCTTATTTTCAGATGAAAGATCACAGTTACCCCCTCCCCCAGTTTCAGATAAACTGCATGTGTTAAGTGTGTCAAGTCACTTCTGACTCATGGGCACTTTATTATTATTATTATTATTATTATTATTATTATTATTATTATTATTATTATTATTATTATTATTATTATTATTATTATTATTATCGTCATCGTCATCGTCATCGTCATCATCATTATTATTAATTCGATTTGATAAACCGCCCTACCCCCAGAGGGCTCAGGGTGGTGTACAACAAATAGCAATACAATAAAACAAATCGAATAGCCCCAATTAAAATATACAAAACCTTAAAACTATAAAACTATAGCAGCAGTAGCCTTCAATAAATAATTAATTAATAATAGAAGATGTCTGGCACCCAGCCCCAGTGATCAAACCCTGGGAAGGGAGGGGGTTGGCAGGTGGTCCAATAGATAGCCAGTGTGCAGGACAGCACGAGGGGCAGGCTCAGCAGCCGCCCCCCCCTTTATGAATCAATGTCCTCTAAAATATCCCACAAGCATTTAAAGCAGCGACACCCAACAAAGCTGTCATGAGCACCACAGCGCAGACTGATGTGTTTCCTGGCACCTGTTTGCTTCTTTGACTAAGCATGCCTCCCCCAGAAAAATATCAGTCCTGGTTCCCCTCCACCTCCTGGGAGCAGGAGGAGCTGCAGAAGAACACAAGAGGCATCACTTTTCTGTGAAAACATCCCTTCTGAAAGAGCTGCCTCCATCTTAGCAGGTTGCTGCAACTGCAGCCCTCTAACAGTATATGGTTGGCTTAGCTCCTCATGGCAGCCGTTTCATACCTGCACGTTAAGGTTGGCATCTGAAGACTTGGGCTATGTGGCTCCACAATCTAAAGCAAGGCAAATGACACCTGGAAATAGGGTCTATTCCAGGGATAGGGAACCTGCGGCTCTCCAGATGTTCAGGAACTACAATTCCCATCAGCCTCTGTCAGCATGGCCAATTGGCCATGCTGGTAGGGGCTGATGGGAATTGTAGTTCCTGAACATCTGGAGAGCCGCAGGTTCCCTACCCCTGGTCTATTCCATACTGATACCTTGGGAGTGCCCTCTCTGCAGTGGTTTGCCTGATACCTAGCCTTTTAAGTTAAAAATGCTAGGCAAGATCTATTTCCCTCCAGGATGTTATGCTTATTATGTAGTGTTGCTAATATCCTTGTTTTTACCACTTAAATTATTGTATAGGTTGCTATTGCCGAATTGTTTGATTGGGCTTTATGCATGGTTTAATTTACCTGATTTTAATTGTGATTTTTTTCATAATTGTCTTTTGCATTTTGTTTTGAACTGTAAACTGCTTTGAATGTTTTTGTTTTGGAGAACGTGGCTAATAAGTATTCCAAACAGACACCCAGCAACAGCAAGCTACAGCAAGCTACCCTGTTTCCCCTAATATAAGACATCCCCGAAAAATAAGACATAGTAGAGGTTTTGCTGAAGTGCGAAATATAAGGCATCCCCCGAAAGTAAGACATAGCAAAGTTTTTGTTTGGAAGCATGCCCGACAAACAGAACACAGAAAAAATAAGACATCCCCTGAAAATAAGACATAGCGCATCTTTGGGAGCAAAAATTAATATAAGACACTGTCTTATATTCGGGGAAACATGGTAGGTGGTGCTGGATCAATTATCTCAGGACCTGGGACAGCTCCATGTGATTTCTTCCTTAAGCATCATTGTTTCAACAAGGGGTTGAGCTCAGTTTGAAATACCTAGCTCAGAGGTCTGCAACCTGCGGCTCTCCAGATGTTCATGGACTACAATTCCCATCAGCCCCTGCCAGCATGACCAATTGGCCATGCTGGCAGGGGCTGATGGGAATTGTAGTCCATGAACATCTGGAGAGCCACAGGTTGCAGACCCCTGACCTAGCTAGCAAATCTGCCCTTGTGAGTGCTCATGCTATGGTTGCCAACTTCCAGCTGTAAAGCTGGAGATTTCCCAGAATTCTAGCTGACCTCCAGATCATGGAGATTAGTTCCCCTGGGAGTCTTGACAGAGCCATGCCCAACTTTCCCAGCATTTGTCTGCTTATTCTTAATGACAACAGGATTCCAAAGATCAGTTGCAATCAGATGTGCCTCTGTCTTTCTGTAATGAGAAACTTAAAATTCTGGAAAGAAATGTTTCCCCCAAAGCCTTCAGAAACAAGTAAAAGTCCTTTGGAAGCACACCCTATTTCCTTTCCAACACAAAAAACTAGTCTCTGTTCTTCCTGGTGATACGATCTGGGTAGTTCCATCTCGGCTTGTTTTATTTCACGACGACGGCGCATTTATCACATGATTGCCTTCCCAATTACGATACAAAATAAAAGGCGCCATCAAATAGTTTAATAGGAGCAGAGGAAAATAGAAGCTTTGTTCATCAAGTGATGCAGAAAATAAAATGACAATGGAAAATCCAGGCTGTTGTGGGTAGGAGTGGGAGTGAGACGAAGACTGAAGTTATGGGGTGATCAATCCAACACAAATAATGCACAGAAGTGGTTCTTTAGACACCGAGTCTGTGTCTTTGGCACTGAAAACACCCTTCTCATGCTAAAAGAGTCTGAAAAATCCTTGAATATAGTCAACCTAATCACCACAGCAACTTCCAATTCAGGCTGAAGCCCAGGGGATTTAGGAGAACAGCCCTTTGACTCGACATTGCACTAATGTTGTCATTGATATCCCTGCTGTTTTATATACAGTGGAACCTCGGTTTTCATTGCCTTTGGTTTTCATCGATTTTTTCAGTGAAAAATTTGTCCTCGCTTCTTTCAATGATTTGCCTCGGAGCCACCGATTTCATCGCAGTGCAAGGTGCAGGGTTTGTGGAGAAAAGTCAACGGGACAAAGCTGTTGTAGGCCGTGTCTGCAACTTGTTTAATGACAATGTCTTGCCCCATTTCAGACAAATCTTAAAGAGGCATCAGAAACAGACCTCTTTGGACAGCTTTCTGGTGCGACATTGGTCAACTGGCTCTGAAGCTGGTCCTAGTGTTATTGTTTGTCACTGTTTTCAGCATGAAACACTATGTTTATTCACCAAAAATGTGTTTTTGGTATGTTTTTTGGAGTGCCTAAAACGGATTAATTGGACTTACATTGATTCCTATAGAAAAGTTTGCCTCGGTTTTCATCGGTTTCGGATTTCATCGATTCTTTTCGGACGGATTACCAACGAAAACCGAGGAGAAAGCAAGTCCAGCAACTTCTGTGATATTATCTCAAGGAGCAGTTTTTGGAAAGATTTTCCTCTTCTTGAGATCTTGTCAAGTTGCTACTGGCCAGGGCCAATCCAGATGAGAGACTGAATGTTTCGTGATTAAAGCTCCCACTTTATTTATATTTATTTGCTACGTTCTTCACCTGCCTTTCTCACTGAGAATCAAGGGGGAATGCAAAATGTATATTTTTTTTAATTCGGTCAGACAGCACAAGACACGTGGTAAGAATGCAATAGGACGGGGGTTAGAGAAACTGGGAAACAATGCAAACAGAATGCTGAGAGTGGATTCCAAAGATTTCTAAACATGATGGTCAGGCACTCAGGGACCTAATTCTGATTTTGTCTGTGGCATGCAGGAACTATTGGAGATGATGGTTAAACCTTCTCCCTGAGCCATTATCCTGCCCTAAAAGGGCTCCGGAAAGCAGAGTTCAGGAAACTTCCAAGTCTGTATCTATTTATTCATGATTCACTTACTTGATTTATCAGCTTCCTCTCTCACTGGGACTTGAGGCAGAGCCCATCATTTATTTATTTATATTTTTATTCTGCCTTCCTCCCCAAGGGGAACCCAAAGCAGCCAACCTTATAGAACCCCCCCCCCCTACACAAACACACACACACACATGCATGCACGTATGTACACACACACACACACACACTAAAGGAAAAAGGAGGGAAGACGTGCAATTTTCAAGCAGGTCTTAGCTCTTTGCTGGCTGATCTGCAGCCCAGCTCTTGGTTACAATGCTTGGGTGTCTTCCGCATGGGAACAAGATCTTGGGGTTGCCCCATTGCAACTGTGGCTGCAGAAAAATCACACCAGCAAGGGGACGTCTGCATGGCAGGTTTCTGTGCAGTTTCACGTTGCCTAGTCCAGGAAGGCTTAAACCTTGGCCATGCTGGAAGGGCTGATAGAATTGTAGTCCTATAACATCTGAGTGCCAAAGCGTTCATTTACCACAGCTTCTAGTCCCCTAGAAGCGGCCATTCCCCTCCCTGGGTCGCAAGAGCATTTCCATGTTATTAAAAATTAGCACAAGAATATTATGACATACCAGCGTAACGATATGTGTAGCAAGTTCTCTGAATGCAAAGCTTTCATTTTTTTTTTAAAAAAAGTAACGGTGCAATCCAGAACAGAGTTACTCCAGTGCAAGCCCATTTGGAGTAACTCTGTTCGGGATTGCACTGTAAGTCTCTCTAGCTCAGGGATCCCCAATCTTTTTGAACTTGCAGGCACATTTGGAATCCCGACACAGCATGCTGCGCACAGCCTCAAAATGGCTGCCACAAAATGGCTGCTGCAGAAGGCAGAGCTGGGCAAGAAATGATTGCTACACCTTAATGTCTGTAACACAGTGCTGATTCTTGTGCTGTGATGGAAGCTGCTGCCACAACAGCACTTTAAAAAAAGTCTGCACAGCTGTTACCCACTGCCAGGGGTAACTAGAAAGTGATTTCAGAGTGATTTCAGCTTTGGCAGCAGTGAGTGGATGCAGAGGCAGGCTGCCTCTCTAGAGCAGAGGTTCTTTATTGTGATTTCAAGCTCTTTCCAGGCTAGACTGCCCAGTACAGAATGAAACACAGCCCTTTTAATACAATTTTTCACCCAATCAGAGGAGGAAGGGGGCAGTCCCCTGCCACATAATACAGACAATCTAAAACAAAGAGGAGGAAGACAGTCTTTTGTTTTTGCTGATGGGATTAAGTCCCAGAAGAAAAGGCTGCCAATTAATCTTGAGATCCTAGAAGTGAAAATTCAAATAGGTCCAATGGGAAGTAGGGTGATGTCCCCTCCAAACGCTACAAGGCACCTCCCCTTGTGGGGTCCCAGAAGGTCTTTGTTGAGGTTGACAAACTTATCAGATTGTAAGAAGGAGTTGTCTCATTACTTGCATTTTCTGATCTTACTCTTTGTTACCTAGCTAAAATAAAACTACTAAAATCCTAAGAGGCTTCTTCTATTAATACAATACAATAAAGTAAGAAGAATATTTCTAATCCATTTCTCTTCTTGTCTATCACTTAAAGTAACTCTATAGAATCCCTTCACCTTATAACAAAGAACCTCCAATACAGTACAAGCCCATATAAACATATAAGCAAGAGTATCCTAAATTAACAGTAACAAAACCTTAAATCAACTGGAGAACCTAGCTAAAGTATAATCCTAAACATTTGGCAAATAATAAATCCAACACTGAGGGGCTTACATTAAACCTTAAAAGGGACAAAGGCAAGAAGGAAACCATGTGAAATATCAGCACATTTGTATATACATGTTCTTTCCAGGACTTGTGGAGGCTTTTGGACAACACTTGTCTCTTTGCTCGGATCCTTAGCCAGTGTAGTTCGGTGGCAAGCTCAGGAAAATATTTTTCCTATTTTCCTGGTGGTAACAGAGCCAGTCAAATATCAGTCAGAATCCCTGCTGGGCAAAAGCCCTACCTGGCCCCACCTACTTCTTCAAAACACTGAGTGGGTATCAGAAGATGTGCTGGAAGCTGCTGTGGCATTCTCAGGCATTTTCAGGCATAACCCCTGTTCTACCCTGTTCCCATGTGGGGATATGAGAGAAAGGCATACCATGTTATATTGATATTATGGTACAAATTAAAACACACACACACACACCAGTGGTTGGGGATGGGGAAATGCCTTCTGTGGAGATAAGGTCATAGAAAATGGATGCCGTGCAGGCCAGAAAATTCAAATTTAGCCACCCACACAGCGGCCATTTGAGTATTATGCGATCTATCACAAAACATCACACTTTCACGAGTTTGAGAAATATCAGATAAGAGCCAGAGAAAACCTCAGAGGTGCACAAATGCACAGGAATGAAGAGGGGAGGCAGGAAAACAAATTCGCTTCTCAAAAGCATTAAACTTGGGGCAGATAAACCATATCAAAGATCACTCAGGCCAAGAGCATGTTGGATCTTGCCCTTCACATTTCACCCAAGGGCTGCGTCTCTGAGCACATGCAGACCTTAAGCACCTGTTTTGTGTGTTTCTATACACAGTGTGCACAAGGAAAAACAATACAGGGAGATTTCACCTGTGGTAAGAATAATCCTAGGATGATACACATGTCCACATGAATCATTCAGCTCGGGGTCTTGTGCCTTTGCATACAAAATACCCTACTCCTTGCAGTCTGCAGGTCACTTGAAATTTGCAACATACTTTGTAATGTTTTGTAATGGGAAACCAGCATTGTGTAGTGGTCAAGAGTGGCGGATTCTAATCTGGAGAATCGCCGCATGAAGCCTGCTGGGTGACCTTGGCCAGTCACAGTTCTCTTAGAACTCTCTCAGCCTCACCTGACTCACCTCTCCTGTTGTGGGGAGAGGAAGGGAAGAAGTTGTAAGTCACCTTGAGTCTCCTTACAAGAGAGAGAGGCAGAGTGTAATTCCAGAATCCTTCCTTTCTCTTCTAAGCTTTATAATGTTTTGTCTTCCTAAAAATCTGTGAAGGAGGTTGCTGCTGTTCCCACTAATGTCCAGATTGGAGAAAATGGAAGGGCTTGGAAAATGAAAGGGCTTGGACAGATTTATGGAGGAGAAGTCGATCTATGGCTACCAATCTTGATCCTCCTTGATCTCAGATTGCAAATGCCTTAGCAGACCAGGTGCTCAGGAGCAGCAGCAGCAGCAGAAGGCCATTGCTTTCACATCCTGCATGTGAGCTCCCAAAGGCACCTGGTGGGCCACTGCGAGTAGCAGAGTGCTGGACTAGATGGACTCTGGTCTGATCCAGCAGGCTAGTTCTTATGTTCTAATGGCAGCTTTGGGCAGTAGATTTCATGACATCACAATCCTGCCGAGCTCCCTCCCCTCATCATACGCCACCATCCCCAGATTCTGCCCCCATGCATCCAGGAATTTCCCATGTCTGAACTGGCAACTGTATTTTGCTCTGTTGAATCTCTATGCACCACAGAGTACTCACAAGCAAGGCGTTCCTTTTCTTTTGCTAAATATAACAGATTGGCCTTGCCTCCAACTGAGTTCTTGAACGTGTACAGAGAATTTGGAAGAGGGGCACAGTCAGTGGTGGGATTCAGCAGGTTCGCACCACTTCGGCAGAATTGTTGGTTAAAATGGTGCTTGTAAACAACCAATTGTTAAATTATTTGAATCCCACCACTGGAACAGGTTGTTAAATTGTTTGAATCCACAGTTAGTCAGTCATTTTGCGATGGTCCTTGGAAGCCATTCAGATTCTGGATATTCCATAGATAGATGTTATGCTGTGACAAAATAAGAGTCTTTGGGGCTTTCCGCACTGACAGAGTTGTACTGGTTTCTATCTAGTTTCACCTCAGTGTATCCGCACTGCAACTGAGCTCAACGTTGTTTTGTCTCAGTCCCTCCCCCTCAGAACTGCGACATCCCTGTCGCAGTTATGAACTGCACCTTTCTGCTGGAACAAGGTCGATAGCGCTTCAAAGCTTCGAAGTGCGGACGCATCGAAATGTCACCTCATCCGTTCAACCAATCAGGAGCTGCTTTTGTGGCATGCACAGAACGGGAGAGTCGTTGCGGGCATGTAACTATAAACTGTAAAAACTATTAAAAAAAAGAACGCTCCCATTTCCCGTGGTAACACAAGCTCCAATCACGATCGAGGAGCAAAACAGGCACCAAGATGATCCCGCCCACTTAGCTCGGTTCCAGGGGGCCAAGTAAGTTGCTGTGCAGACAGCCTGGAATCGCCACCCACTGAAGGGAACCGAGTCGACCTTAGCTCCCTTCTGGAGTGCGGAAAACCCCAATTTGCTGACCCTATATCAGCTTGAGATTCCATGGATTTTCTGCATGGAATTGACAAGGGAGTTCTATACACCTCCCCACAGCTTTTTGACAGCTTCACTTTGAGTTCTTGCTTCATAGAACAGATGTGTGTAACTTCCAAATAATAAATATTGCTTTCAGAGCGGGGAGTCACATTATCAGATGGGGGTGGGGGCTCTGTTTGCTGCATGTGGGGACTCTGGGATTTGAATCCAACATCAGATTTGGGATTGCCTTTGAGCAAGATTGTACAGTCTTCTTCAAGCACAGGAGGGGTGTGCCATCAATCCCCATGATTGGCAGATAGTACAAATCCTCTAGATCTGCAAAGCCTTGTCTAAATATTAGGAGCCTGGCCCTTTACCCTTACTTGGTCAATAAGAACTTTCCACCGCCTCAAATCTTTAGGTTTAGATTACTGTATAGCCACCCAGAGACGCACTCCAATTCTGATAGTCACATGGAATAATCAAAAGGGGCATCTTTAGCCACCTTTCGCCGATCAATCACAACAGCACAGAAGAATCACAAAATATTGGTGTTTTTGAGTACAAGGAACATGTGACATTACTAGAACGTAAGGGCAGCCTTGAGAAAACAGTGCCTGGATGGTATACAACAAATGAGAAAAGGATGTGTTAGGTGGTGTGTTGTGTGGTTTACAGGCTGTATGGCCGTGTTCTAGTAGCATTTCTCCTGACGTTTGGCCTGCATCTGTGGCTGGCATCTTCAGAGGATCAGATGGTAGTAAAGCAAGTGTAGTATATATACCTGTGGAATGTCCAGGGTGGGAGAAAGAACCATTTGCCTGTTAACAAGTGTAAAGGGTGCAATTAGCAAGCTTGATTTGCATGTGTTGGGTGGGATCCACCCATTTAGCATGTGAGTAACCATGAAGAGGGCATCTGCATTGTAGTAGCCTGGTCCTTTTGATCCATTTGATTGCTTGCTGCCGTGCCTAGAGACATCCTTTGTCTGAGTGGTGCTCATTAGTCACTGTCTTGATTCTAGTGTTTTTCAGTACTGGTAGCCAAATTTTGTTTATTTTCATGGCTCCTTCCTTTCTGTTGAAATTGTCCACTTTCCTGTGGATTTCAATGGCTTCTCTGTGTAGTCTGATGTGTTAGGTGTTTTGAATTGATTGTTCCACAGTGCCTTGAATAGCAAGTAAGAGACATTCAAGTTAAACTGGTTTTCTATTGAGTAGATTTAACTGGCTACCAGATTCCCTTCTTGTCCAGGATTCTCCAGGGTCCTTAAGCAGTTCAGTCCTGAGGGGAGGGTGCGAAACTGCTCAGGAGGTGATGTAACTCTGGCATAAATGCCCTTTGCGCCAGCTTAAGGGGAATTCATGCTACGGCAGAGAAACTTACCCCAGTTGGGGTGGCAATTTTAACTAATTTTTAGCCCTACTACCTTTGTGCCTTAAAAGCAACTTTTTAAAAACACAGTAGCTGTCTTTGACAGATTTTCCTGCTTCCCTTTCTCTCCAGACATCTTAGTTAAAGAGAGAAAGAAAGAGGGAGAAGGCAGAGAGAATATACTCTGTGCAATTTAAATACAAAAAAAATCTTCTGTAGGCTTTGGCTCCTGACAATTTTGCTGCTCCCTTTGACCTTTCCACTTTGTCTCTGGGAAAATGGGCTCCATCAAGTGACCCCACGGATTTTTGCCCCTGGATCTTACATGTTCTACTAGTGCGTGGATGCACTCTGGGCTGGGCTCCACTCAGAGGCGTAGCTGGGCCAAACTGCGCCCGGTGTGCATTTTATATTCCCCCCCCGCGGCACCCCCATCACAGCATCCCCCCTTCCCACAACGGCCTGATGGGAACTATACTTCCCAGGAGACCTTGTGAGCCACAAGGTCTCCTGGGAACTATAGTTCCTCAGGGCGTTTTTACTGCGAACAGGCCTTTTGCAGCCTGAAAAAGTTCTCAAAAAGGAAAGGAACTAAGGTAATTGTGGGAAGGCGGAAAGGGGAGTGCCGTGGGAAGGCATGGGGGGCTGGGCTTTCCCGCGGAGGGGGAGGGGGAAAGGGGAAGGGGCCTGGGGGTGATTTTCCGCACCCCAGGCGTGCGCCTGGTGCACGGCGCACCCCCTGTCCCCTTGTAGCTTCGCCACTGGCTGCACTTCTGAGTGGAATCTGTCCCTTGCTAGATCTGTGCCTTCCAAAAAGCGGCAACTCAGTTCCTCATCGTTTACATGTGATTTCTTCTTTGATAGAATCATTGAAAAATGGAGCACCTTGGCCTTCTAAATAGGTTTTCTGTTAATAGTTGACCCGCCTGAGTATGTGGCTGCTGATGGTGGGAGGTATTCTGCACATGCAAAGGCAAAATGCTACTGAGGTGTGCGGAAAGAGTTGTGAGAATGCTGCTAGTGTGTATTGAGCACTAGGTCATTGCAAATGTCCAGTTGCATCAATTTGCGTGGTGCACTGCGATCTAATAGGGGAGGAGGCATGGGGGTGACCGCTGCCCCCCATCACCCAGGAGCTGCTACCACCCTCTGCCAACATAAGTGATGGCGAACCTCTAGCATGGGTGCCAGAGGTGGCACTTGGAGCCCTCTCTGTGGGCACACGCCCACAGAGTTCATCATGTGGAGGGTGGAAAATCACCCCCCCCCTACACACACATCTAGGCTAGCCTGGGCCTCTGAGCACGATGTGCGTGCACCAAGGGAGGACTCGGCTGGCGGGCCTGGTGCCTGTGCTCCGGATGGCTGTTGCCTGAGGGGGGGGGGGCAGAGGAGGCAGAGATGATAGAGAGGCACAGAGCATTGCGTGTGGGACTTGCTGGAGGCTAGAGCAGGCTGGCCCCTGCTCGAGTGGGTGGGGCGGAGGAAGAGGGAGCCAACCAGTTTTTTCTAAACCAAAACCTCAGCATTCAGGTTAAATTGCCAGGTTGGCACTTTGTGATAAATAACTGGGGGTTGGGTTCAGAGGTGGGATCCAGCAGGTTCTCACAGGTTTCCGAGAGTAGGTTACTAATTATTTGTGTGTGCCGAGAGGGGGTTACTAATTGGTGCTTTTGCCACGTGATTTTTGCCTTAGTTACGCCCCTCCTCTCAGCAGAACTTGAAGCAGTCTAGCAGGAGGTGCACAGGCGTGCGTGGCAACCTGCGCCTCCGTGCATTTGTTTCCTGCCCAAGGACCTTGCCACAGCCCTGCCCAGCAGTGCCCCGACCCGGAATGCCCGGCCACGCCCCTGTCGTGCCCCGCCCAGCTCCATTGGCGCTACGCCACAGTTTGAATCCCACCACCATGGGAACCTGTTACTAAAATTTTTGGATCCCACCACTGGTTGGGTTGCAATTTGGGTACTCAGTCTCAAAAAGGTTCGCCATCACTGATATAGGCCAAGTGGCCTTTAGACTGAAAAGCTGAGCTGGGTTCCTTTGAACCCCTGGAGTCTTCAGAAACATATATCTACATTCCCTTTGTGCCTCTTCTCTGGAATCGTTAAAACAACTCTTTAAAAAAATGTTAGAGTCATCCTAAGATGACTTACACTCTAGCTCATTGACTGAAATGCACTGAGTAGGGTATAACTCTGGGTATAACCCCCCCCCCCCCAATCTCACAGAGCTTAAGTTGAGAAATAGTTACTTGTTGCAAAGTACCCTGATCAGGCAAGTTCATTTCCAAGTTCATTGTTCAAGCAAGATTTGACCCAGGGATACTCCAGCTCAGCTGTGAGCAACAATGATGAAAAGTTAGAATACTTAGGCTAAAAGATGCACTTGGCATGTATTGGTAGCATTGTGGGTTTTTCAAGAAAACCTGGAAGAATCCCATATTTCAGAGGATGTTGTTGGTCACGCAGGCCGTTCTCGTATCGCCTCCCGCTTTGTCTTTTTCTCACACACTCTTTTCTGTTGTGTATCCCCCTCCCCTCTCCAACAGTGTAAGGAGAAGAGAGGGGAGCTCTCGGTCTAATTAGCTGTCTTTAAGGCAGGGCTAAGTGGGCACAGTGGGGGGAAAGTCTTTCTCGGGCCCCTCCAAGCTTCTTGTAGGCCCTGCCAGACAGAGAGGTGAGAGGCCTCCAAGAGGCACAGCAAACTCACTGACATTATGTCCACGGGTTATCATTATCGTCTTTCTTTCTTTTCTTTTTTTAAAGAAAACTGATCGATCGCCATCCGACCACAATGATGCTTCAGGGCATCTCTGGCACTGCTAGGGAGTGATTGACCATTGGGTATCATTAAAGAAGAAAGGAGGGAAAGGAGGAGGAGGGAGGGAGGGAGGGAGAAGAGCAAGAGAGGCCGAGGCAGAAACGCAAAGAGAACCAGGCCTTCCCCTTCCTCCCAGACTCGGCTGACCTTTCACTCGGGAACGGCGAGCTATTTAATTGAACGGATGCCTCAGATGTGTTTGGGGTTTGGGTGGTGATGGAGGAGGAGAAGGCGGCCACATGACACTGAAAAGACAGAGGAGTGTTTGAAGAAGGGCGGGGAGAAAAGCCCCCCACAACAACTTCATTTGACCTTCAAAGGCTAATGGCTCAGCTCTCCCAACGCCTCAGGTGGGCCTTCGGCTTAACGTGAGAACGGTGCCTCCGTTTGGGGTAGCCAAAGGTTCCCCCCTCGCAGATGCTCTTCTGCACACGGGCACTCTGGTCGCTCCCTCCGAAGCGCAGCAGCAGTGCCGTCTCCCCAGTGGCCCTCGCTGTGCAATCGATAGCTGTCGAGCCAAAGGAACCACCTTGTCTTTCCCTCCTCCTCCTCCTTCGCCATCACTTCACGTACACACACCCTCAGCAGAACATTAACACGCCAGGTTCATGCTTAATTTCCCAAGCCTCCCTCATTAATCTCAACAAGGGAAAGGAGAAAGAGAGCGAGAGAGAATAAGAAAGAAGGGAACGAGGCCTGTCAGGAAGACATTGGATCAAAGGAGGGGGTTTTTGAGGAAGGGAGAGGCCAGAATAAGATGGACCAAAATTGGTTTTGTCTTCAAAAACACAAGACTCTCGGATAGAAGAAACACGTTTCGAAAACCTTTAATCTGAGCAGGAAAAAACAACAATTTATGTGTACAATTGTTCCATGTAGTCAGCGTTGGAGCATTACGAGGAGGAAATATTGAGGAACTGAAAATATCCACAGGAGTTACTAAAACTTCAAGCTGAGAGGTCATGTGGGAGAAATGGGGAAGAGGCCTGACTTTTGCCTGGAGAGAAAGCCAAATATTGACCCGGGGTATTGGGAGAGCGGGGGAGAGATGCGTTATTTCTCGTTCTCTGGATTACAAAGCCTGCTTGAAATAGTCCGTTGGCTCAAAGAGTAACCAGACTTTCAAAACTTTAAAATGATTTAAAAGGGATGGGAAATTAATTGAAACTCCCATCGGACAGCAAGGGGGGAAAAAAATCCTTTTTTGTGTTCGCTCGTTCAGAATTTCACACTCCTTTGATTTGTCTGTTCCCAAATTTTACACGGATGCCTTGAAGCCCCCTCCCCTTTTAATTACTTCCTTTCTTCCCTCATAACCCTGCCTTCATCTGTCTTTCCCCTCCCTCATCCCCCCAGATCTTTTTTTTTAAAGAACATAAGTAAAATGCAAGGAATGAATCTCGGCTGACTTAAATGGGTGACCAGGGAGAAAAGAAGAAGGAAATTCATCCCTTCTTGTCTCTGAGAGCAGTTTAATTAGGCCTAAGCCCCCTATGAGTATGTAAGGCAAGGACATGGAGACGAACTTTGCCGGAGTTTCTTCTGAAGGCAACAGTGCTCTTGGGCACATATGGGGGGGGGGGAGGGAGAGAGAGAGAGAGAGAGAGAGAGAGAGAGAGAGAAGATTCTTAAAGGATCATGTAAGAAGATCAACAGATAAGCAGTTAATTTTGTGTACTTAGAAAGCAAATGAGTGTACGGTCTCTCCCTGGAATAGCCAGAGCGTTATGGTATGGGGGCAGAGAAAGGAAAGGGGAAAAAAAAGGGGAGAAATAGTAAGGGGAAAAAAAGACCATCAGGTATTTCACTATTGAAACTGACGGCCAAAATTAAAGATTTATAGGCTATCTTGGTGGCGTGTGTACATATATATCTGTATACATATATAGACGTATTGATTTTTCCTTTACACAGCTCAGTTATTTCAAGAATTTTCATCAGGGAAAACCCATTTTTAAACTAATTGGAGTCTGTGGAGAGGAAACCTCATTTTTGGTTCAAATGAATTTCTCTGAAAATGTCATTTGATTCAGGAAATATGACTGATCTGCCTGATTCCTTGATAAGAAATGAAATGAGCCGTCGTCCTTCAGGATAGCGCTGTTTTGGGGAGAGGGGATTTTATGGTTAATGCTGTCAGGGAGAAGAGTCCTACTTTGGAAAGAGAAGTCTGTCAGCTGCAGGGAAACACTGGAGCCAGAATATTGCCTCTAAATCTGCGGCTGCTGCAGTTAAAAGCTCGCATTCGGCGACGATGGATCCTTTTTCCTTCCCAGGCAATATTTACGAAGTAAGCATAAGCATAAGCATTTTATTGTCATTGTGCACGCACAACGGAATTCACAGCAGCATTCCTCGATGCTCACAATTTCAGACTCATACCCCATCCTCACTTTCCCCTTCCTCCACCCATCCCTACACAGCCCCAAACACATCAACACGAAGCCACGGAGTTCAGCATCGCCACAGCTCTAGAGTAGAAGCTGTCTCTAAGCCTCTTTGTCCTAGTTGCGTTCAGATGGTGTACTGTAGACCCTTCCCTGGCAAATAAACACAACAAGGATTTGGAAATAGATTGGGCCGCAGCCCAATTTATTAATTAACAAACGTAACACTCAAGAAGCTGGGAGACAAACGGATCGTAACATCAGCAGGTCAGCACCGTTGCTGACCCGACCATGCTGTCCCCAATTCCTATTGGGGCATTGGCAGGAAGCCGGGAGCCACCGGGGTGGATACCCTTGGGGTCAACCCTTCCTGCTGGGTTGTCGGGCACCAGCTAAGCCTACCGGCTTGCTTACCGGCCCGCCCCACCCCCAGGCCCTTCCTTAAGGGCACCAACCATGGAGAAGACCGGCGGCCCGGCTCGGCTTCTCCCCACAGATGTTGCGATTCCGTTGCCAACCCACCGGGCTGCGACAAAAGTACAAGTATAACAATAAAGCCATTTACAACATGTCAACCATTAACAATTGTAACTAGGGAGGGTGGATGGGTCATGTCGCTCTTGAGCCTCAGCTAGCCAAGAAGGCCGAGGCTCAGGGCGTGGCGCTTATAAGCGCTCTGCTGTTCCCGCCTTTGTAGCTCGGGCCAATTGTTGCAGCTCCCTGCAACTGCGCCCTCAGAGCTGGCTGCCCCATTCCTTTTGCCTCGTGCTGCTCACCTCTGCCGCAATGGCTGCCACCGGGGACTCGATGGCTGCTATTTTTTATAGACCTGTATCGTCCGCCAGATGGTAACAGTTCAAGAAGAGAGTGTGCTGGATGAGACGGGTCTCTCAGAATATTTTGGGCTTTCTTTAGGCTTCGGGAATTATAGAGTTCTTCCTAGGAGGGGAGAGGGCAGCCGATAATCCTCTGTGCAGTAGTGATCACCCTGTGCAGTAGTGATCATGCCTTCCTATCTGCCACTGTGCAACTGGAGAACCATACACAGATGCAGTAAATAACAAAATGATCAAAAGAAAAGATGCAAACAGCTCCTCAATTCAGCTCTTCAGGCATTACATATTATTGAGCCTGTAGTCCAACTGACCCTTGTGTCAAAGGGCAGAGTCGTAGAAGATCTTGGCCCTCACGTAACCCTAGATCAGGGGTAGGGAACCTGCGGCTCTCCAGATGTTCAGGAACTACAATTCCCACCAGCCCGTCAGCATGGCCAATTGGCCATGCTGGCAGGGGCTGATGGGAATTGTAGTTCCTGAATATCTGGAGAGCCGCAGGTTCCCTACCCCTGCCCTAGATGGAGATAATAGACAATCAATCGGAAGTGTCTCCATTGGTATGATTTGGAATCTCCATGTAGTAGCTGGATATAAGGCGACTGTACTTGGCACTGTTATAAGGGACCTTCATACCTTTGGAACCACATCTCTTCATATTGCCCATGGAGGGCACTTTGGTCCTCTGATGGAAGGCTACTGGTGGTCCCTGACCTCAGAGACATTAGGTTGGCCTCAACCAGAGCCAGGGCCTTCTCGGCCCTGGCTCCAGCCTGGTGGAACTCTCTATCAGCTGACACCAGGGCCCTGCAGGATTTTAACCAGTTCTGCAGGGCCCATAAGATAGAGATGTTCCACTGGACCTTTGGTTGAAGAAGAAGAAGAAGAAGAAGAAGAAGAAGAAGAAGAAGAAGAAGAAGAAGAAGAAGAAGACGACGACGAAGAAGACGAAGAAGACGAAGAAGACGAAGAAGAAGAGGAGTTTGGATTTATATCCCCCCTTTCTCTCCTGCAGGAGACTCAAAGGGGCTGACAATCTCCTTGCCCTTCCCCCCTCACACAAACACCCTGTGAGGTAGGTGGGGCTGAGAGAGCTCCGAGAAGCTGTGGCTAGCCCAAGGTCACCCAGCTGGCATGTGTGGGAGTGCACAGGCTAATCTGAATTCCCCAGATCAGCCTCCACAGCTCAGGCGGCAGAGGGGGGAATCAAAACCGGTTCCTCCAGATTAGATACATGAGCTCTTAACCTCTTACGCCACTGCTGCTCACCTGTTGAGGATACCTGTTGCCCCGTACCATCTTGTCGGCTTCCCAACAATCAACTATTAACTGCTAATTACCATCTAGTATCGTGCTCTTGAATCTGAGCACCTTCCCCAATTCCTGCTTTGTTTTGTTCTTATGATCATTTCCTCCCATCTCTATGATGACACCTGGAAAAGGATCAATGAAAGACTGGCAGATGTCCGTTGTAAGCCCCTTTGAGTCTCCTGCAGGAGAGAAAGGGGGGATATAAATCCAAACTCTTCTTCTTCTTCTACTCCTTCATATGAGGAGTGGACTCTTATTTGGTGAGCTGTTTCCCTGCTCCTCCACATGAAGCCTGCTGAGTGACCTTGAGCCAATCACAGTTCTCTCAGGTTTCTCTCAGCCCCACCTACCTCACCAGGTGTCTGTCTTGAGGAAAGGAAGGGAAGGGCAAGCTACTTTGAGACTCCTTAAGACAGAAAAAAGCAGAGTATAAATCCAAACTCTTCTTCCTGTTTGCCGAAAGTAGCCAAGACGATTCCATTTGGTTTTTTGTTTATTGACAAATTTTACAGCTGCCTTTCCCATCCAACTTATGGTCCCTAATGCAGTGAACAATACAAATATTGAAAGAAAACCCAGGATTACCCAGGAAGCACACTTGTCAGAAATCCTCCCCCATTTGAAAAATCCCTTTCCCCCAAAATCCCCTCAAAGGTTTTGTGGCTTCCCAATAGAATGCCACTATTTAAAGTATCTCTAAGGCCCCTTCCGCACACGCAAAATAATGTGTTTTCAAACCACTTTCACAACTGTTTGCAAGGGGATTTTGCTATTCCGCACAGCTTCAAAGAGCACTGAAAGCAGTTTGAAAGTGCATTATTCTGCATGTGTGGAATGAGCCTAATATTCTGCTTCCCCAAATCTTCTCAACATCTTAATGTGAGGCAGATGGGGTGTGCATATTAAGCTGTTGAAGCAGGGATTCCTTGCTGTCAAAACACCTTGCACGAGAAATCTTTTTGTTTCGCCAGCGTATATTCTACAGAAAAGACCAACACAGATGAAACAAGAATGACTTTGGCTTAAAGCGAGAGTCATTGAAGGATCTAAGATGAAAACCCCAGAAGAATAGCTAACTAGTCTATACTGTGTACAGTATTACCTTGGAAGTTTCCCCCTCAAAGAATGGGTATGAAACAGCAGGAAGCTTAGCAGGGATACCCTTTTTCTCCTTTCTCCCTTCTGGCGTGCCTTCTTCAAACAAAGGTTCTGCTTGAGTTCTTTCTCTCTGTGACAACACCCTGTCTCCAGATCTAGGAACCAGGGACTTAAAATTCATATTCTACAAACTTCTTTTGTGTGTTTTTTAATAGTTTCATTTTTATTATTGAGGCTTTTGAGATGGCTTTGTGTTTGCATCCTCAGTGAAGGCAGGGCCTGGACTCAGGGAACTACCCAGCATTTACCTGATCTATTAAGAGTGGGTTATTGGCTTGAAAGGAGTACACGGTAGGCTTGAACGAAAACAACAAAGAAATAGGTTTTTTTGCAGAGGGATGCATGGCCTGATTTGTTGTTGTTTTATGGTACAGGCAGCACGGGAGGGCAGGTCAACAGAAGGAGGACGAATTGGACGTTGGAATCCCCTTACTTTTGTGCTGGGCAGGGGCGTAACGAGGCAAACTATAGCCCTGGGCAAAACCTGAGTTGGATGCCCCTCCCCCCCATGGGCAGCCACTCCACCACGACCAAATTTCTTTTTGCACCAGGACATTGGTGCCTGCAGGGGGTGCATTTTTAGACATATCAGCACCAAAATTTCAGCGTATCATCAGGAGACTGTCTTTATGCTACCCCACAGGTTTGGTGAGCTTTGGTTCAAGGAGTCCAAAGTTATGGACTCCCAAAGGGGGTGCCCCATCCCCCATTGTTTCCAATGGGAGCTAATAGGAGATGGGGGCTACAGTTTTGAGGGTCCATAACTTTGGCCCCCCTGAATCAAACCTCACCAAACTTGGTGGGTTGCATAAGGACAGTCTCCTGATGATACGCCAAAAGTTTGGTGCTGCTAGCCTAAAAACTGAGCCCCCTGCAGGCCAAAAATGGAAAACCACTAAAAATACCCAAAAACGAACCCTACATTTTGATGCCCCCCACAAGGTGGTGCCCTGGGCAGCTGCCCACTTTGCCCAATGGGCATTACGCCCCTGGTGCTGGGGTAGATAGCAGAGTTCAGAGATATTCAAAAGAGAAACAGATACTGATTTTTTTTCCCCACGCAGTTTTATATACCTGTCTAATATATCCACGAACTTTCACTGTGGACTGTAGAGTGGCAAGATGTACATTTTAGTAAATTGTATGTTGCCTTTATTGATTTTAAATTGATTCTGTATTTTAAATGTTAACAGCCCTGAGCTCATGAGGGGAAGGGCGTGGTATAAAACCAATAATAAATAGATAACTGGTAAAACAAGTTGCTTTTCTGTCTGCAAGTTCCTAAAACAAGAGAAGAATGTGCACTAGTCTCTGCAAACTCGAGGGTCTGTGGCTAGAAGCTGGAGCACCAGGGTAAAAAGTCTCATTGGAATGGTAAACATCACACCCCAAATTTAAGGGCATATGAAATGAGGGGGGAATACATTATCTCTAGGGCTCATTCCGCACGTGCAGAATAATGCACTTTCAAACTGCTTTCAGTGCTCTTTGAAGCTGTGAGGAATGGCAAAATTCACTTGCAAGCAGTTGTGAAAGTGGTTTGAAAATGCATTATTTTGCGTGTGCGGAAGGGGCCTAGGGCAGACCTGGAGTCTTTGTGGTAGGAGCCTGGAGATTTGGGGAGAAAACCGGAGGGTCTCATCATGAAAGTGTGGGGCCAGGGCCGCTCTCTGGTCCTACACAGCTGGGTTAGTTTTAAGAAAAACTAAGTTACAAATAAAAGCAAGACATCTGACCTTAGAAAAACAAACTGACAGTTTACTGGACAGCATTTAGCAAGTTACAGAATGTGAACACTCCCCAGTGCCCTCAAGTGATAGACACAGAATTTAGAACGTTACAGAATACAGATAAGTTGAAGAAGGTGACCTTCCCCCGAGGGAGAGGCACACCCCAATGCAATGTTTAGAATGTTACAGGAGATTGCCCTCTCCTGGGTGGCTCTCGACGGAGGCACGCCCAGTATAGGAAAACCTGAGTTTTTGTAGATGCAAAGACGTCACACAGTCCTCCCCTTTTGTTCTACATATGATGATTCATATGTGTTCAAACTCTATTGGTCACATGAACTGGTCACATTAAGACAACCTCTTATTCTACGTCACACCCTGCATGCTGTTAGTGCGTGCTGTCTCTCTGTGCATATACAGAGGGCAGCAATAAAAACTAGCTTGTTGTCTTCAAGAATAACCTGTTATTGTTGGTTGGCTCTCAGAGAGAGAGAGCTATGCCTCCAGGCAATGCAGCATTCTGACTCTACATAGTTGTAGATCATAAAACATCCCTTTCTCTCCCAGTTAGAAATGTTAAAACATTTAAAAGATTTTACAAATATTCTAACAACAATTATACCTTCGATTCTAAGACAATAGAATTATGATCAAATACAAGTAAATATGAATCACTTATCATTTATGTGTTCATTTAACTATATAGAAAAACACTTTGTAATTTAACTAATCACATTCATTTCTAACCCAAAAACAAGGTAATAAAATTCATCTGTCTTCTGTCGCGTAGCAGCCTGTAGTTACAAGACCTCAAAAGATGTTATCTGTACCTGCCTGCATCTCACTGAGAAGCTTGCAACATGCAGGCTTCAGCTGGTCCCGTGGTGGCGAACCTTTGGCACTCCAGATGTTATGGACTACAATTCCCATAACCCCCTTCCAGCATGGCCAATTGGCCATGCTGGAAGGGGCTGATGGGAATTGTAGTCCATAACATCTGGAGTGCCAAAGGTTCGCCACCACTGAGCTGGTCACTATACAGATGCTCCATTTTGATTCTTTGCAAATCTTTGGTTCATTTGGATTTCCCATAATTCTTAATTGAATACAAATTTATACACATTCTGATCTGTCTCCACAAAAGAACAGTTCAAAGTAAATAGGTAGGCGATTGCTGCTGCCCCTTTGAGGTGAAGTTATTTCAATGTATGTAACCATTTGAATCTTGCTGCAGAGTATGGAGCATGAGCCACTCTGTGCCTCTTTCTTATATCTTTTAAAAATCTTTCTGTAGAAAAAAATGAAACCCTTTTGAGTTTCCACCCTTGATGTTTTATGGGATTAAAAAGCCATGTCAAGCAAACAAGCAAGTTGGAGCAGCAGTGGCGTAGGAGGTTAAGAGCTCGTGTATCTAATCTGGAGGAACCAGGTTTGATTCCCAGCTCTGCTGCCTGAGCTGTGGAGGCTTCTCTGGGGAATTCAGATTAGCCTGTACACTCCCACACATGCCACCTGGGTGACCTTGGGCTAGTCACAGCTTCTCAGAGATCTCTCAGCCCCACCTACCTCACAGGGTATTTGTTGTGAGGGGGGAAGAGCAAGGAGATTGTAAGCCCCTTTGAGTCTCCTACAGGAGAGAAAGGGGGGATATAAATCCAAACTCCTCCTGCTCCTGCTCCTGCTCCTGCTCCTGCTCCTGCTCCTGCTCCTGCTCCTGCTCCTCCTCTTCTTCTTCTTCTTCTTCTTCTTCTTCTTCTTCTTCTTCTTCTTCTTCTTCTTCTTCTTCTTCTTCTTCTTCTTCTTCTTCTTCTTCTTCTTCTTCTTCTTCTTCTTCTTCTTCTTCTTCCTCTTCTTCCTCTTACTCTTCCTCTTCCTCTTCCTCTTCCTCTTCTTCTTCTTCTTCTTCTTCTTCTTCTTCTTCTTCTTCTTCTTCTTCTTCTTCTTCTTCTTCTTCTTGTGGGGCCAACAGGGTCACCAGGAAAACTGGTCTTGGCTATCAGGGAGAAGTCACATGCTAGTAATTCCCCTTACAAGCTTCTGAATTATCCCACTAGGGACTCTAGCCTCCAGGTGGGACCCAGGGATCCCCCAGAATTACAGCTTATCTGTAGACTACAGAGATCAGTTCCGTAGAGAAAATGATTGCTTCAGATGGTGGCATTGTACCCAATGAGATCTCTGCCCTCCCCAGGCTCCACCCCCAAATTTCCAGGAGTTTCTGGATATGGATCTGGCAACCCTACCCCTCCTCCCCCACCAGTGGCCATGTTGACCAGGCAACCCTTGATTCTATCCAACCCTACTTGCAAATTATTGTGGCATTCTTGTCATGAAGTTTGGTTACTAGCGAGGATTCCAACCATAGATATCTTTCATTACGACGTCTTCATTGTTTGCTGCTGTTGGTATTTGCATGGCACCAAGCGGCAAGCTGGAAAGTGAGTTTGGGATACTACTATCTAAAGCGCATGCATTTTTCTTATTTCATTCAAGCCTTCAGTTTTATCCCACCTTATCTTTAAGCCTGTCTGTGCTGTGCAAAGTGCAGGGTTACTCCCCAAGAGAAAAGCACATGGGGAAAATGTGCTAAAGGACTTGTGGAATACATTTTTTCGGTTATCGTTGGTGCCAGAAACGAGGAATTAAACCTTAGCGTCAGAATGCTTAGTATTAAGAACATAAGAACATAAGAACAAGCCAGCTGGATCAGACCAGAGTCCATCTAGTCCAGCTCTCTGCTACTCGCAGTGGCCCACCAGGTGCCTTTGGGAGCTCACGTGCAGGAGGTGAAAGCAAGGGCCTTCTGCGGCTGTGGCTCCCGAGCACCTGGACTGTTAAGGCATTTGCAATCTCAGATCAAAGAAGATCAAGATTGGTAGCCATAAATCGACTTCTTGCATCAACTGGGTAGATGCATAGCTATTGAAATTAACCACCAAACTATTGAATGAGCTACTCAATGGAAAGCACATTTTCAATCCCAAAACAGATAGCTGGAGCATTAAAAAGCTGTTTCAGAGTTCAATGTTCAATGCGCATCTTTTGGCACATTCTCACTGTATGTAGTGGGGAATGCACTGCTGACAGAGAGCCATGTTTGGGGGTGGGGGGAAATCAACCCGGAGATTGGCACAGTTGTTCGTAGAGTGTGCAGGTGTCAGGTGCACCGAATCAATGGCGCTGACATTTTAAAAGCCCTTTGGAAGCCCCCGACTAAATGGAAAAGCCTTGCTACAATATCAGGGGCAGGAACAAATGTCTGGTTGTTGTTCGGTGATGTCGAATTAGGCTTACAGAGGCATAATTAAAATAGACCCCTTTCTTTTACCGCAACAAATACGGTAAGCCGTTAACTGTACATTTCTGATGACGTATTGATGTATTATCTGTAAGGATATCTGGAGAAATGGCTCCATTTTCGTATCTCTCTTTCGTTATCTTTGAGTACCCCTGATAAAGAGCAGTGATTCAAAATGCACTGGATAAATGTCAAAATAAATGTATTTCCCATTGTCCCTTTGGAAGCTCATCTTTACTCACCTCAATTTAATTCCTGTTTCTCGTTTTTGCATATATATATTTTTTGCCCAGCTGTCAAACAAGGGGGAGGGAGTCATTATTCCACTCACCGGTTTCCCCATTCTGTAAATGCATTTTATACATATTTATTTAAGCATTTTACCTTCACTTTCCACCACATTGGCTTATTCAAAATGGCCTACATAATTAAGACAATAAAAATACCAACTTCAACAAAAACATACAGTACAAGAACCAGACAGTACAATCTTATGAAGGTAGCAAGATGAAAAATGGCGCTGAGGTAAAAGTTGAGCAGTAGCTCAAAGGCATGGAAAACAGCCAGCCTTTTTGTTGGGAAAGATAAAACATTTTAAATATGACCGCATTGTGAGGGGAGTCAGCCCAGAAACCTTTCAGTGAAAAGAAATGCGGTAGTAGTGTTTTCAAAAACAATGGAGAAAAAGTGTTTTGGAAACATTTCCAAAACCAAAGGGGGAAAAACAGTGAGGAACCCTATGGAGGAAATGTTTCATTTCCAGCCTGAAAACATCATAAATGATTTGTACAGGAAAGACCTAAGTTCAGCTTATGATTGTGTGCTGTGTAGAAGTTCTCAGCAAATCTGGCTGGGCAGAAAGTCATGATAGTGCCAGCACTGTACACGGCCTAGTGAAAGTGTGTTGTCTTGCTAGTGAGCCAGGATCTGCTAGGCATCTGGTCTGTGTGACCTGAATTCTCTGTCATGAGTTTGCTAACTGTCCTTGGCTCTTGCCCCAACATCCCCCATCTGAAAAAGGGGTAAATGGTTCTATGCATAATTTGGACCCACGTAAATAGTTTTGCTTATCTTCTGTTCTGCAGGCAATTCATTCACTACTCCTTCTTGCCATTATAATCTGGGTTGGAAGGTCATAATGTGGGATGATATCATGCATCAATTAGAGATAGTAAGGACTATATGGATAAAGAAAAACTACTAAGCCTGAATTTCAAAGTTTTTTTAGTCTTGAGATGAAAAATTGGATGATACTAAATGTAAGCAAGTTTCACAATAATTGTAATGACTGATTTTATGGGGGGAAACTAAAAAATATAATGCATCAATTGCATGTTTATTACCCTGTTTCCCCGAATATAATACATCCCCTGAAAATAAGACATAGTAGAGGTTTTGCTGAAGTGTGAAATATAAGGCATCCCTCGAAAGTAAGATGTAGCAAAGTTTTTGTTTGGAAGCATGCCCGACGAACAGAACATAGAAAAATAAGACATCCCCTGAAAATAAGACGTAGTGCATCTTTGGGAACAAAAATTAATATAAGGCACTGTCTTATTTTCGGGGAAACACGGTAATAGTGTAAGAACATGGGGTAGCCACTTTTTGCAGTGGGCATCTTCCTGTGGCTCTCCATATTGGAGTCTTCCCCTTGAGGAATTGCCAAGCTCTGCCTAAGTACCCAATTTTCAAATTTACAACAGTGGATAACCTTACACTACACAGCTCTGGCCAAGGTATATGTGTGAGGTTTATGTGTGCAGGGACTCTGTTCTAGGCAGCCAGAAAGCTTCTTGTTAAAGTTAACCAGATACTGTTCCCCCCTTGCCTGAGTTATGTGATTTGGTAGATCCTAGGAGACTGTCCTGTGGTCATCTACAGATCCTAGTTCCCCTCTGCCTCATTTAACCCCACACACAACATGGCACAATGACATATTGGTCCTGCTTGATAAAACTTGAATGATTTTTTTGCAAGTGCCAAACTCAGCTTGGGATGAGGGAAAAGACCCCAGAGATTGAAAAGGTGTGAATAATGTCTTTGCTTCTTCAATCTCAGGCTCATTCCGCACATGCAGAATCATGCACTTTCAAACTGCTTTCAATGCTCTTTGAAACTGTGCGGAATAGTAAAATCCACTTGCAAACAGTTGTGAAAGTGGCTTGAAAACGCATTATTTTGTGTGTGCGGAAGGGGTCACAGTAACATAAAGAGATTCTCTATTTTTAAGTTTACTTGACAGTCCTGTTCATGATGCACAAGGTATCTCTTGTTCTTTTTATTGGGAGTTTAGAGTTAACTGGAGTGAAAAGGAAACGTTCTTGGCAGGTGAAAAAGCCAAACACGTGTATATTTAAACATGAGTAGATCGTAACAGTCATCCAATACTCTGGTGCGTTATTCATTATTATCATTACAGTTAGCCCATAGCTTTCTTTAGGACATTTCCGGTCAGACATTTCTGGACTCCTTGATTCTGGAGATCCTTGTGAATAAACTGCTCAAAAATTAAACTTGCAAATGCACAACAGGCCTCCTTTCTCTTGCGTCCAGCACACATATGTGCTTGTAGCAATGATCTCTTTACAGGTGAAGATGAGTAGTGTTTTGTATAGATTTGTGGTCTATGTATCCAGACACATTTATCAGCATTTAGACAGTTTATTTGTAGCCAATAATTGCTCATGGTCAGCACTTACTGAATCGCTGATGTTGTAAAATGGTCAGAAGCAGGACATCATATGAGAAAGAAACCATGGATAAGGTCTATCCTCTGTTTCAAGAACCATCTCCTTTTACAGTCGCCAATTGTCCTGGAATTCTGCCACCATCTCCAGACCACATACATCAATGCCTTCTGAGAGAACTGGGACTAGGCCAGCAGGCTTCATGTGGAGGAACAGGGAAACAAATCCAGTTCCCCAGATCAGAGTCCTTCACTCAGGTGGAGGAGTGGGGAATCAAACCTGGTTCTCCAGGTTAGACTCCATCACTCTTAACCACTACATCACACTGAAAGGTCATTTGTGTTTATGAACGGACACAGGAATTTGTCTTGTGTGGCTGCCTGGTGGAACGCTCTCCCTCCAACTGTCCGGGCCCTGCGGGACCTTGGCGAGTTCCGCAGGGCCTGTAAGACGGAGCTGTTCCGCCGGGCCTTTGGAGGAACCGGCCGCTGATGGTGCCCCCCTCCTTTGGCCCTCCTTTAGCCCCTGACATCTGGGCCATTTGTCACCCAATGAGACTCGCCATTCCTCCCTTTTGGGGGGAGGGAACTTTAAACAATAGAATGCTGGACGCCCGTTCTAATTATTAGCATTAGTTCTTATGGTTTTTATCGCTGCTTTTAAATGTTTTAGCTATCTTATATTGTTATTTTTACATGTTGTACACAGCCCGGAGCCCTTCGGGGATAGGGCGGTATAAAAGTCTAATAAATGAATGAATGAATGAATGAATGAATGAATGAATGAATGAATGAATGGAATGAATGAATGAATAAATAAATAAATAAATAAAACAAGAGGGTCTCACAATTTTGCTCTCATAGTGCCAAAATCAAGGCTTTGAGACAAAGGCAAAATATAGTATTGCAATTCTAAGAAGAGCTATTCCAATATAAGTCCACCGATTCCCATGAGCTTATATTGGACTAACTCTGCACAGCGTTGCTCTGTTGGCTAGTTTGATGTTTGCGGGATCAGACGATTCCTGCAGCTTAAACTTGCTCTCATATCTCTGGACCGAGCTGGATCCTCTCCTTGTTTGTTCAGTTACTTGACTTTTCCTTCTCTTTCCTTTTTCCCTTCCAGGGCACTTTATCAAGTCTCTATCCCATTCAGGTGTCTATCAAGAAGAGTGGATATCAGCTTGCTGACAACACATATACCTATCAGAGCCCCACTCTCTGCCTGGCATGTTTGGAAGAGAAGATGGAAAGCTAATAGAGAGTGTTCATAGTAAACACGAGCCGAAGCAAGATATCTCCCAGAAGAATCTGTTCCACAGAGGTATTATCAGGATTTTTAATACAGTAGATTTTAATTGCATTGCTTCGAAAGGTGTCACAGACTGTCTTCAAGCGCTGTCTGAGAAACCATCTCAGGACAAATGCCCCTCTCTGGAAGAAGGAGGTAATTGATTGGGCTTGGAATCCTAGGTTCCTCCATTTGGCTGGACGGAGAGCAAGATTTGGGGGGAAGAAGAAAAAGAAGTGTTTGGATTTATACCCTGCTTTTTCTCTCCTGTAAGGATACTTAAAAGGGCTTATATGCTCCTTCCCTTCCTCTCCCACATCAGACACCTTGTGAGGCAGGTGGGTCTGATAGGGTTCGAAAAAACTGTGACTAGTCAAAGGTTATCCAGCAGACTTTGCGGGGAAACAAATACAGCACACCAGATAAGGGTCTGCTACACATGTGGAGGAGTGGGGAATCAAACTCGGTTCGCCAGATTAGAGTCCCCCAATCTTAACCACTACACCACACTGGCCATGAGCTTTCATGGGTTAAAGCTGCCTTCATGAGACTTCTTTTTTTTGACCGTCAAGTCTCAGCTGACTTATGGCAACCCTTGGTAGGGTTTTCAAGGCAAGAGACATTTGGAGGTGGTTTGCCGTTGCCGGCTTCTGAGTCACCACTCTTGGAAGCTTCCCTTCCAAATAGGACTGACCCTACTTGGCTTCTGACATCTGGAAGGATCAGGTTTCACCTTGGGAGAGGGTGGGGGAGGCTCGGGCAGCTGCAGGCATGGCAGGGTGGCCTAGCCACCTGATTAGCTGGCTGGTGGTGAGTGTGGGTCTCTAGACATCTCTTGATCCTCCTTGATCTGAGATTGCAAATGCCTTAACAGACCAGGTGATCGGGAGCAACAGCCGCAGAAGGCCATTGCTTTCACATCCTACATGTGAGCTCCCAAAGGCACCTGGTGGGCCACTGCGAGTAGCAGAGAGCTGGACTAGATGGACTTTGGTCTGATCCAGCTGGCTTGTTCTTATGTTCTTATGTTCTTATGACAGGGGCAAGGGTGGGGAACTCTAGACAGGACTCTAGAGGACTCTAGACAGGGGGAAGGGTGGGGGAATGGGAGGCTGTCTTAGGGGGCAGTGGGGTAGGTTTGTGTTTGGGGTGGGGGTGGGGGAGGCTAGATGGAGAAATGGGAGGGGTGTTTGGGACTCTTTAGTTTGGAGAGGAGACATCTGAGGGAGGATATGATTGAAGTCTATAAAATTATGCATGGGGTAGAAAATGTTGACAGAGAGAAATTTTTCTCTCTTTCTCACAATACTAGAACCAGGGGGCATTCATTGAAAATGCTGGGGGGAAGAATTAGGACTAATAAAAGGAAACACTTCTTCACGCAATGTGTGATTGGTGTTTGGAATATGCTGCCACAGGAGGTAGTGATGGCCACTAACCTGGATAGCTTTAAAAAGGGCTTGGACAGATTTAGGGAGGAGAAGTCAATCTATGGCTACCAATCTTGATCCTCCTTGATCTCAGATTGCAAATGTCTTAGCAGACCAGGTGCTCAGGAGCAGCAGCAGCAGAAGGCCATTGCTTTCACATCCTGCATGTGAGCTCCCAAAAGCACCTGGTGGGCCACTGCGAGTAGCAGAGTGCTGGACTAGATGGACTCTGGTCTGATCCAGCAGGCTAGTTCTTATGTTCTTATGTGTGAAGGAGTCTGTGTGAGAGAATTGGAGGCTGTTTCTCTAGGATGAGTGGGGCAGTGGGTGGCAAAGCGTTGCTGCTCTGGAGGGCCTGGGTTTGTGTTTGGGGTCAGGGGAGGCCAGATGGGGGGTGGGAGGGGGAGGCTGTGCAGGGAATGGGAGGCTGTTTCTGGGGCCACTGGGGGCAGCAGATAGCATAGGGCCAATGCCCTGGCTGACCCAGGTTTGGGTTTGGGATGGGGGAGACTAGATGAGGAAATGGGAAGGGAGAAGGGAGGCCAGTAGAGGGGATTTACTTTTTGAGTCCTGCGTGCTGATTGGTGGGAAGTGAGTTGTTGTGACATTCCATCCCTTACTCAATTATGTATTAGGATTTTTCTTTATAATTTATGTATATGATTATGCATATAATCAACAACTCTTGTAAATGATAGAATAAATCATGTTAATCTCTATGACCTGTTAGTGAATAATTACACTTTTGCATCATTTTATCTATCTTCAATGTTTGAATGTTGCCTCAATCCCTCGGCACACATAAAAATCCAGCCCAGGGACAATTTTTTTTTGGCCTAGCGTTTCCCCCGACATTTTTTTAAAAATACAGCCCACATGATTTTTGCACGGTAAACACCAAGCAGGTTCACCGTCCTTCACGGCCTGATTACGTCCAGCCCAAGAAAAGCTCTATCTGGTACGTATACATCTAGAAGCTAAAACAGTGGTTCTCAACCTTCCTAATGCCGCGACCCTTTAATACAGTTCCTCATGTTGTGGTGACCCCCCCCAACTCTAACCTTTATCCATTTTACAGATGGAGAACACTGATGCAGAGAGTCTTAGGCGACCCCTGGGAAAGGGTCGTTCGACCCCCGAAGGGGTCACGACCCCCAGGTTGAGAACCACTGGGCTAAAATGGCTAAACTGAAGCTACTGCACTTAAGTCACTGGAAAAGGCTCACTGAAAAAGACAATAACGCTAGGAAAAGTTAAGGCAGGAGGAAAAGAGGAAGATCCACCATGAGATAGATTGACAAGAAAAGGAAGCCAAGGACCTCAGTTTGCATGATTTGGCCAAGGCTGTTAATGAGAAGATGCTTGAAGGACATTTATTCATAAAGTCTCCATGAGTCAGAAGCTATTTGATGGCACTTAACACTCTCTCTCTCTCTCTCTCTCTCTCTCTCTCTCTCTCTCTCTCTTAAAGATAGATGTTGCAGCAACCAAAATAAATTAATTTGATGGCAACCATAAATGGCTATAGCTACACTTTGGCAGGGCCCAGGAGTTATTTCTCCTGGCCCAATATGAACGCATAACACAGTCCATTCCTTCCCATTTCTAATACATCCATTTCCCCTCTTTTCAGTTCCAAAAAGTCTCATAATGGAGCATAAAAACATTTTTATATTTAGAATACGCATATGCTACTTCTCCGGAAATCTGCTTGAGGAGGGTTACAATTAGAATATAGAAACAATTAAGCCTCAAAATAAAATAACAAAACCACGCCAGGCATCATCTCCATCAGTAATAAAGCCAGGAATTGAGCCGTCATAAAATATCCACAAAACAGAATAGAAGCTGTACTAAAAGCATAAAAGCAACCCCAGCTCAGTTTATAAAAGATAGATTCCTCCGCCTCCCGCAGTCACGCCGTGTTATAGTATTTATTCATTTGCTTAATTTATATTTCGCCTTTCTCACAGAAGCTCAAGGTAGATTTGAATTTTTTTTAAAAAAAGCAACAATACAATAAAAACATAAGCGATACATAAAAGCCAAAGTACGTTCATATATCTGGACAATGTCCAAACTTATGTAGAAAAATTATGAAATATATACGTTGTAAAAATGCTGACTTATTTTGTACATTCTGTTGAATGACAGGAATGTGGTGACTTTTTCAGGCTGGCCAGTCCACCAAGTAGGGGCGACAACAGAAAATCCTCAAGTACAGGCCCTACCTGTTGGCAGGCTGGCCCTACCTACTGGCCCTACCTATCGGCAGGCTGGCCACTTCGAAAGGGGCTGCTCCGATGACTGGAGTTATTGCAGCGGAGCACATCAAAACATTATAGCCTGCTTTTCTCAACCATAAGAACTCTCAAGGCTGCTTACAAACTCCTTTCCCTTCTTCTCCTCACAAGAGACTTCTTGTGAAATAGGTGGGGCTGAGAGAGTTCTGAGAAAACTGGGACTAGCCTAAAGTCACCCAGCAGGCTTCATGTGTTGGAGTGGGAAACAAATCCGGTTCATTAGATTAGTGTACACCACTCAAGTGGAGGAGTGGGGAATCAAACCTGGTTTTCCAGATTAGAGCCCACTGCTCTGAATTACTACACAACGCTGTGATGACTTCTAAAGATACAGGGCTTCCCTTGAGGCTGTTTTGAAAACTTTAGGTTATACAGAATGCAGCAGCTAGGCTGCTGACCAATACATTGTGGTCTTTCATATTGAACCTGCACTTAAGCCAGGGGTGGAGCGAGGGGGAACTGTGACAGGGGCACATGCACGCCCTGGGCCCCAGTTGTGGCACCACCCGCTTCTGCTCTACCCCTGAGCTCCCCCGCTATGCCCCCTCTTTGGCCCGACCATGCCCCTGCCGCGGTGCTGCCCTGGGTATCGCACCTCATTGTCCTTTTGGCGCTACGCCACTGGCTTAAGCAGTTTCTATGGTTCCCTATTGATTTCTGAGTCAAGTTCATGTGCTAGTTCTCACCTTTAAAAACCTGAAAGTTCTGGAAACTTCATACCTATGGGTCCACTTCTCCCTATATATCCCCGTAAGAACATGTTGTTTGTCATCATGTGGTCTGCTGGTAGTGCCTGACCCACATATGACTAGACTGTCCTCAACAAGGGCAAGAGGTTTTTAACAGTAACCTGTCCTTAGTGGCACTCTCTGCCACATGACATCCAAGCCCTGTTGGATCTTCCTAGATTTTGTAGGGCCTGTAGGACAGAGTTGTTCCACCACCATTCCATTGGGGATAGTCAAGACCACTTTTCTACCTCCCGTTACTAGTGCCGTTTGTTTTTGACCACCGTTTGGGATATGGGTTGTTGGGTGTCAAATGATCATGTTTGATTCTGATGCCTGAGCTAGAACAATATCTTATGGATTTAATGTTTTGTAAGTCTGTTTTACCTCTACAGATTGTTTTATTGAACTCTGTGAGCCACCTCGAGCCCTGTGATCCAGGGGAGGGGGGCAAGATAGAAGTCTCAAAACAAATAAAAATAAACAAATGAAAAATAACCACTTGGGGGTTTATCTCCCTCACGCTAAACCAAGGGGAAATTAAAAGTGCTTTGACTAGAATGCATCCTTGGTTTCCCTGCATCTCGCCAAGTTGAGCAGAGCATGAGAGAGAGAGAGAGAGAGAGAGAGAGAGAGAGAGAGAGAGAGAGAGAGAGTAGTTTGCTGCCAGGATCTAGTTAAAATCCATATGTCCCCCCCCCCTCCCCAATATCATCACTTATGTCACGCTGCTTCCAAATCATTTGGCATGATGATCACATTATTACTTCTTCATCTGCCATTCGGGCTGATGCGAATCAAAATTCATGAATTCCAATGGTTACAAAGAGCTTTTAATGATTGCCTTCAGCAGATGAAATATATCGGTTTTCAAAAAGGTATGCGAAAATATGGATATGAGGCGTAATAGTCGGTGGGAGGAGGAGCAGGAGAGATCAACAAGCTGGACAAGTTCAGAAACCCTTAGCGATTGTGCCGTGATCGGTAATGAAAATTCGAGTGCCTCGCCTTTAATGACCCATTTATCTCTCTGACATGATTTTCTATCATTCTAACTGGCATGGTTCCTGCTACTCTGGGTGTACACTTGGAATTTGTTTTGTCAAGCAAGCTGTTATGAGCAGCTTGGCTTGCGTGCATCTTGATGACTTCTCCTAAACTGGTGGTTGTCGAATGGGTGGGGACCTCCCTGAGGGGGAAAGGGGTCTGCATGGAAGGGTCATCGTTCCATGGAGAGAGTGGACCCTGTAGTAGTCATGTTCTCCAATGAGTATGTAAGAAGAACTGGTTTGTATACCTCACTTTTCTCTACCTTTACGGAGTCTCAAGGCGCCTTACAAACTCCTTCCCTTCTTCTCCCTACAGAAGACGCTTTGGGAGGTAGGTGGGGTTGAGAGAGTTCTGAGAGAACTGTGGCAGGCTTCATGCAGAGTAGCAAGGAAACAAATTTAGTCCACCAGATTAGAGTCTGTTACTCATGTGGAAGACTGGGGAATCAAACCTGGCTTTCCAGATTAGAGTCCACCTGCTCTTAGCCACTACATTATGCTGGTAGGGGAAAAGACTGGGTCATGGGTTGAAAAATAAATTATTCTGATTTCCTTCTGAGTCAGTCTACCTATGTGTTTGTACACAATTGGGGTTTTGTGGATGGATACATGAGACCAATGGTCCATCTAATCCATAATCCTATTTTCGCACAATGGCCACCTATTTTCTCTGGAGAGCCTATTGCCTCCTAGCACTGGTATTCTGAGGTTTACTGCCTCTGGATGTGAAGAAGAAGAAGAAGAAGAAGAAGAAGAAGAAGAAGAAGAAGAAGAAGAAGAAGAAGAAGAAGAAGAAGAAGAAGAAGAGGAGGAGGAGGAGGAGGAGGAGGAGGAGGAAGAGGAGGAGGAGGAGTTTGGATTTATATCCCCCCTTTCTCTCCTATAGGAGACTCAAAGGGGCTTACAATCTCCTTTCCCTTCCCCCCTCACAACAAACACCCTGTGAGGTAGGTGGGGCTGAGAGAGCTCCAAAGAGCTGTGACTAGCCCAAGGTCACCCAGCTGGCATGTGTTGGAGTTCACAGGCTAATCTGAATTCCCCAGATAAGCCTCCACAGCTCAGGTGGCAGAGCGGGGAATCAAACCCGGTTCCTCCAGATTAGAGTACACCTGCTTTTAACCATTGCTGCTCCACTGGTGGTTGTCCACTGGCAACCATACCATGGCTAGCAGTCACTGGCTGAAATGTGTGTGTGTGTGTAAAGTGCCATCAAGTTGCAGCCAGCTTATGACACCCCTCCCTTCACAGGGGAGATGTTTGGAGGGTGTTTGCCATTGTCTGTCTTTACATAGTGACCCTAGACATGCTCAGTGGTCTTTCACCCAAGTCTTCAACAGGGCTGACCCGCTGCTGAGATGTGATGAGGCTGAGATGAGACTGCGATAGCTTGGACCATCCAGGTCATGGTACTGATTGCTGCATCCTTTATGAATCTAATAAATAACGGCTCTAGAGTAAACTAGGCCGTAATTGCGACAGGCGGTAGGGCACATGGTGAGCTCCGGAGCAGTGAGCATGCGTGCCCTATGGCCGGCTGGGCGGCTGAGCCTTATCCGGCCTGTTCGCGTGTGACGCACGAGCACAAGGGGAGAAGCAAGTGTAACCCCCATGCTCAGAATGGGTTGACCCAGTAAGGGGTGGAGACTCAAAGCAGCAAGAGGCTGCAGCAGACCTCATGTAGTTGGAGGAGACAAGGCTACCAGACTCGGACCTTGGTTGTATAAGCCCTTAACACCTTGTTAAGGTAACTGCAATATTGTTGGGAACTAGTGGGAAGGTAGTTGTTTATTTTTGCTATGTTGTAAATATTGGAGTTTATTGTTTCAGGGTTTCTTTTTGTGGTTGTAATGGGTGAGTGTTCTCCTGGAAACCTTCATCATGTTGAATCCTGTTCATCAAGCCCTTGGAGTCTTCAGGAGCCAACCCACAAGCTGAGGTTACACAAGCTCCCTATACATTAGGCAGCACGTGGTTTCTCCGGCCTTCTTCGACGCTGGGAGAAAACTGACCCTCCCTCCCTCCCTCCCTCCCTCTTTGAATAGAGCTTTCTTGCTTCTCAATTCATCGCAGCCTTGGGCGGTTTGGGCAGAGGAGTACATTTTTATGGGGAGGATGAGCCTGGGCGCCAGACCTCCCCATGGTTGGGGGCCTTCATAAGAGGCTTGGGATGGGGTGGGCTCAACGGCGCATGCTGCGGAGGCCCCTGCGATTGAGTCTGACACTCCAGCAGGAAGGGGGCCACCGCTGGCGGGCGCCCAGGTGGCTCGGTACCTTCTCTGTTCCCCTCCAATATGATTGGAGTTGGTGCCGGGGTCAGCCATGGGTGCTGCCCGGCTGCTAAGCGATGCGCTCCTCTTGCTTGCCCAGCTTCTGTCTCAATAATAAAGGGCTGCGGCCCAATTTAATTCCAAGAAGTGTCCTGTGGTTATTCACCAGATGAAACCTCTGCACATCTGGGCGAAATATTATGCTGGATATCTGTGATTTCCTCACATGGCATTTTTTTTCAACATACTAGTAGCTGCAGCCAGTATGGCGTAGTAGTTAAAAGCAGTGGACTCTAATCTGGAGACTCAGGTTCAATTCTCCAATCCTGTTGTCTCAACACACAAGGAGGCAAACTCTCTCAACACACAAGGAGGCAGACAGTGGCAACCACCTTTGGATGTCTATTGCCAAGAAAACCCTATGGGGTTTGCCACAAATCAGCTGTAACTTGACAGCACACACAGACAAAGCTGCAGAGGGAATTGGATACTGTCGCCAAGGCAAAGCGGGAAGGATTTCCCCCACTATTTCTTTTGAAGAAGAATAGAAGAGTTTGGCTTTATCCCCTACTTTTTTCAACGGTAAAGTCTAAAAGCGGTTTACATGCTCCTTCCTTTCCTCACCCAACAATAGATACTGATGCAGACAAGACCCAACAACAACAACAACAACAACAACAACAACAACAACAACAACAACAACAACAACAACAACAACAACAACAACAACAACAACAACAACAACAACAACAACAACAACAACAACAACAGTGAGGTAGGTGAGGCTGAGAGAGTTCTGAGAGAACTGTGGAGGGCCCAAGGTCACCCAGTGCCCACCCATGGGGGCCTGTGTTGCCATAACCACTCAGATTTATTTCTCGGTCAGTCTACAAATGTGTATGCGCACAATTGCCGTTGCGCTGCTGGGTGCGAAGATGTCGTGTACGCCGCCTGTGAAGAGACTGATGAAAGTTGTTCAGAAGGCTGGAGATTTTAGAAGGGATCCATGACGTTAAATAGTTTGGAAAGCCCAGATCTGCATCAAGTTCATTTTTTGTCTCATTTAAAAAAGAGAGAGAGACAAAAAGATGGGTCACTTCATGCCAGAGTCAGTCAGGCAGACTGGAGTCACAGAACCGAAGGAATAGGGGAGTTTAAGAGACTGCAGCCTCTCACGGGGTCATCATTGTGGTTGGTGGAAAGGTGCGTCGTCTTGGGGAGCCATCACCATAAGTGGGAAGGAGTGAGAGTCCTTCCCCACCCACCCCATTGGAAACACCTGCAGGGGGTGGGGTCTGGCAGCTACAACAGGAGTTCCACCAGCAGCCCAAGGCAGCTGACTTGGGCAGCGGCCGAAGGGCACCACCCATTCAGGGACTGTCTGTGGGGGGGAGGGTTGATGGAGCAGACTCTATGCTAGTTCACTGTATTTTAGTTTTTGTAGTTGTGGGAACTGTGATTTGGGGGTTAGCTGATATAATTGGTTATTGTTTATAGTATATCATTGTGATGCATTATTATGCTGTTATTGATTTATTGTTGTTGCTGTTTATTATGCTGTTATTATTGTGCTGTTGATTATGATTTATTGTTGTTGCTGTTTATTGTTTGTTCACTACTGTTGTTTGGCGCCCTGAGCCCTCCGGGGGAGGGCGGGATATAAATTAAATGTAAAATGAAATGAAAAAAGCGGCATTTTAAGGTTGTCACATTTATGCACATGGATTATGATGTGTAGCTTGGCATGCTGGCAGGGGCTGATGGGAATTGTAGTCCATGAACATCTGGAGAGCCGCAGGTTGCAGACCCCCTAGCTAAATGGACGTTTTGCTCTTTTTAAAAAAAAAGAAAAAAGAAAATTGTTCTGTTCCTGCTTGAGGGAGGGCTGCTGCGTCTTAATTGCCCTGGTGGAAGTGGGTGGCACGGACTGCTAAGCCGCATCATATAAATACACATTCATCAGGTTGGTAATAACGGCAGTGATGATCACAGCGGGAGGGTAATTCGCCTGGTAGTACGAAGCAGAAGGCTGGTATTTATCGAGTTCATTGGCTCAGTGTAGGATTGAGCTTTCAGATTTCCGATTTCTGTGCTGGGGCAAAGAAGCACCTCTGCCTTCAGGCTCTGTTGGTGCTGCCCGTTGCGGCTGCTGTGTTGCTAGTAGCCAAAACAGTCACTGCAGGGTTCAGATCAAAAATCATACAAGTAGATCCCCCCTGGTGAGAAATGTGGGTATAGTAGGGTTGTCCTGTTCATGTTGGGGAACTCCTGAAGATTGGGGATGGAGCCTGAAGAGGGGGGAAGAAGAAGAAGAAGAAGAAGAAGAAGAAGAAGAAGAAGAAGAAGAAGAAGACGAAGACGAAGACGAAGACGAAGACGAAGACGAAGACGAAGAAGAGGAGGAGGAGGAGGAGGAGGAGGAGGAGGAGGAGTTTGGATTTATAATCCCCATTTCTCTCCTGTAGGAGACTCAAAGGGGCTTACAATCTCCTTGCCCTTCCGCCCTCACAACAAACACCCTGCAAGCTGGGTGGCGCTGAGAGAGCTCAGAAGAACTGTGACTAGCCCAAGATCACCCAGCTGGCGTGTGTGGGAGTGCACAGGCTAATCTGAATTCCCCAGATAAGCCTCCACAGCTGGCTAGATTTAATATTATGCCATCCCCGCTCCATAGAGGAAAACTCAAGGGTCTACCAAACTATAAGAGGCTTTGCCCCTGCAGCCCAGGGCAGTTGGATTCCATTGCGCACATTCTCCTCCACTGCCCACTTTACCAGAATCCAAGATCCAGCTTATTATTACAAATCATTGAATCTATGAAAACCCTGACAGAGCTTGATAAGGTAAATATGCTCTTAAACTGTAATGACCTTGACTGTTGTCTCGCAGTGGCAAAGTTTCTGGCTGAGGTTTGCGAACTGAACTTATGATCCAGTGTGAAGTTTTATCCAGTAATTTTAATTGTATTTATATTGTATGTTCTGTATGCCAATAAAGGCTTATTGAAATTGAGCTGGCTCCCTAGAGCTGGTTCATAGAAGGCCGCTTAATATGTTCAAAGAGAGAAAGAAAAACTCCCTTTCCCCCCTTCTGCTGTTTCCCAATCTCCTTTTCCCTATCTGTGGGACATCCTTTTAGAAGTTCTAGGCTTCTTCCCAGCTTCTTCCAGGGAGGCATTAACAGTCACGACTTCTTGCTGATGAAACCAACTCAGCAGCTGGCTGATCTCTTTAAGGGGGTTTCCTCATGAGTATATCTCAGGCTTGTCTTGCTCTACTAGGGTTCTGAGAACTGAAAACCTGTAGGGGAGCTTTTGGGACATCTTGGTTTATGTTGATAGTGTAATACCAAGACATGATTCCGGTTATGATCTTCACTCTGATAGTGTCTCACTTCCCTGTTTGTGTTTTTTTATTCAAAGAGGCCATTCTTTCCCTATCCCCCCCCCAACTCAATATTGCTACATTTTGTTCGCCAAGGCCCTGTTAAATCCTGCCCTTGCAAGAGAACCGAGCCCAACGTGAACGTGTTGAGTTAAATTACTAAATAACCGAGAGTGCTTAAAAACAACAACGTTCACACATTTTTAATTTAAAGCCTGCTAAATCCTTTTAAAATTCATTTGTATTTGCAATTACTTAAACTGTGAGCTCTGCTCTAGAGGGAGTAAAGCTATAGATTTTAAACACGCAGCTGGAGGTAATATATAAATTCAATTGATGAGTCTGGCAGAGAATTGATGCCACTATATGTGTACCCAGTGGCACTTTCTCGTTCTCTCTCTCTCTCTCTTTTTTAACCCGACCAGCTTTAGAACATTATCAGAAAGTCGATACGATAACGCCAATATAGTGATATACTTGCAGTCATAAGTCCCTCGTTCCGATTAAAATCCTAGTTGCCTGCCTGGTAGATCAGAACGGACAGACAGCCTGACTCCATCCCTCCACGAACGGCAGAGAAAGAGCTCACCTCAATTTAGCTCCAAGGTCTCATATTGTTATCAATGGTCCCAACAGCCGAGCTGGCCAGTAATGCAGGACGTCTGTCTCCGGTGAGGCAAAACCCATCGCAAAGAATAGCTTGTAGACAGCCCCGGGAGTCTGGCTGAAATGCTTCTCTCTATCAGCTGCCTGTCTCTCTCAGCCTGTCCCGCCACTGAGATCAAGTTTCCTTTATAATTTGTCCGCCTGTTTGGGATCCTCTAACCGTCCCTGCTTCTAATTTATTAATGCTTTCACTGTCTCAGCATGAACTTCATGCTACTGCTGTTCCAATAATAAAAAAAGTCATCTGAATGGATTCATCGGGGTCAATTTAATAACACACAGAAGAAGAAGAAGAAGAAGAAGAAGAAGAAGAAGAAGAAGAAGAAGAAGAAGAAGAAGAAGAAGAAGAAGAAGAAGAAGAAGAAGAAGAAGAAGAAGAAGAAGAAGAAGAAGAAGAAGAAGAAGAAGAAGAAGAAGAAGAAGAAGAAGAAGAAGAAGAAGAAGAATGCGATCAGGACCACACAAGAGGTGAGGCCCACAATGTTCTTTTCACTAAAATCGAGTAACAGCGACAAAACAACCTTCCTAATGGATGTATATAATGGCTAGATATTAACTAGTAATGATGTGAAATATCCTTGGGGTTATTGTGGGATTTTCTCCCCTTGATGTTCCTCCCACAGTGTCCTGCCACCAGTGCTGTAGCTAAACCAGTATTCTAATGACCTATAATTCTCTTATAATGTAAGAAGGGCCCTCTGCCATCTAGATGGATGAACTGTCCATTTAAAACAGTCCTTGATTTCCAACCACGTTCACCCACATGATTATAGCAGCGCATAAGGAGGATATTAGGGTAACCAAACCCTAAAAACCTATCTGTCCCAGGTTCTGTTAGGCTGAGCTGTACTGCTTCTGAACATGGAGCGTCCATCTAGCTATCAGGGATAAAAGATACTGGCAAGTGGGTCACCTTGCAAGGAATGGAAGATCCCATTGTCTTCATTTTTCTCTTCTTGTCTCTTCCTTCATTGTCGTCGTCGCCGTCGTCGTCGCCGTCCTCCTCGTCCTCCTCGTCCTCCTCGTCCTCCTCCTGAAGTTGTGAGGAACTCAAGTCCTTCTTTCCCTTGTTTTAAACTCACAGCCTAAGGTAAGTTCCTGGTTTTATCCTCACAGCATGAGGTAAGTTTGACTAATGGAGAATGGTTGAAAGCCACCAAAGGAGTTCTGTGAATGAGTGGGAATTTAAACCCAGGTTGTCCTAGTCTAGGACTCTAACGAACACATCACATTGTTTCTGAATTATTGGAAAAAGAACTTCCAATCACTCTTCATTAACTCATGGGATCTGTTGCATTATATCCTCTGCCATTCGACACAGTTCTGCAAGATTTTTCTGCACAGAAAACCCGACAGTCCACAGAGGGCTGGTCTACCCAATGCTTCTCAATGGGAAGTAAAAGTCCTCTGAGCAGCTAAGATTCTCTTATGTGTTTCTGCATAACTACAAAGATGGCTCATTGAAAATAAATTTAAAAATAGGAAAACTATATATAATGAAGATGATGGATGCTCTAGTACTTGCCCCAAACTCTATGATGTCCACAGAATTTTTGAGCTCAAGCATCTAGTACTTGCCAAAAACTCTGTGGTTTCCATAGAATTCTTGAGGAGAGTGCTAGAGCATCCTCTTGGTGCAATGGTGGTGCTTCTGCACCAAACTGGGAATGGCTTCATTGGGGCAAAATGTTATAGAATCTATCTTCCAAAGCAGCCATTTTCTCCAGGGGAAATGATTTCTGTCAGCTTGACATCAGTTATACCAGCAGGAAATCTGGAGGCTGGCAAACTCTATCCACAATTCCTGCTTCTCTCTGGCTGTTTCCGCATGGTATAATCATACCTGGTTACTGTTTTATCCCGGTTTCTCCCTTTGCACGGCTGCCCATTTTGTGAAAGAATCCAGTGAAGACCAGGAGGAAATACTCCAATTTCTTTCGCATGAGCCCAGGTCTTTTGTATTGCAAGTGTATCCACACATGCCCGGTGTCCCGCGTTCTGATTGGCTGTTGTTTTCGAGTGAATGTCAGGTGGGGAGATCGGGAGGGCGGGAAGTGGGGCAGGGAGATCAGGCGACTGGGCGGGGAAAATAAACTGGTTCTCCTCCTGTGGTATTTGCATGGTAGCAAGCTCACCCCGGTATTTTTGAAAAGAATCGCCAAACTGGTGATTTTTGAGTACCCTGGGATGAAGGAAATATCGCCGGGCAAACCACTTTAGAACCGGGAACCGTGCAGACTTCTGGACCAGAGTGGGATATTTCCCCTGCTCAACCCAGGATATTTGGACCATGCAGAAATGGCCTCTCTCTCTCTCTCTCTCTCTCTCTCTCTCTCTCTCTCTCTCTCTCTCTTGCCAGTCCTTTATTGTTGAGAGCTTTTCTGAAAACTACAGTAACTAAAAGAGGTATTCTGGGCCATTGCCCATTCTCAAATACATATTGAATTTGTGTTGCCAGTCATTCTTATCCACTGTGGACAATCCATGTATGTGATCAGATTCCGAGCTGGTTTACTCAATGACAATTCCTCTAGATCACACTCTTGTGCAGGTCTGGCATGATCCAGTAGGTCTTGAGCACAAGACCTTCCTGATGAATTGTGCCCAATGACAAGAGGGGCTGCTGCCCCTCAGCCCTGTAGCCATCTCTCTTAGCACCCCACACCCCCCCCCCCAACATACACAGTGGCACACATTAAAGGGTCAGAGATGACAAACCACGGGGGCACGGGGTAGAAAATGCTGAGCAAATGTAAGCACGAGAATCTGTTCTTTCTTGGCTTCAGTAGGAATTATAAGTGAGGTGTGCCTGCAGGGTCAGGCTGTTAATCTTCCTTTATTAGTCAATACTTCTAATGCCTTAATAACTTTTTTCCCCCTCCGCTCCCTTGCAATCCATCCAGTTTGTCAATGCGTGAGTAATAACGGCTAGGATACTGAGCACTGGCACGTGACAGGTGTATTAACCTTTTTAGCCGTGACACAGGGCAAATGATTAGGGCTCAGGAAGCAAGTGCTGAGCAGCGGGCCAAGCTTTGAACTGAGATCTGCACATGGCAGTATAACACAGCTCTGTTATGATGGGCTGGCAGAAGGTTTGAGTGCAGTACAGCATTGCAAGAGAACCTTTCTTCAAATGCACCTGCATGTACTTTATAAGAGGAGGAGGAGGAGGAGGAGGAGGAGGAGAAGGAGAAGAAGAAGAAGAAGAAGAAGAAGAAGAAGAAGAAGAAGAAGAAGAAGAAGAAGAAGAAGAAGAGCAGGAGGAGCAGGAGGAGCAGGAGGAGCAGGAGTTTGTATTAATATCCCCCTCTCTCTCCTATAGGAGACTCAAAGGGGCTTACACACTCCTCTCCCTTCCCCCCTCACAACAGACACCCTATGAGGTAGGTGGGGCTGAGAGAGCTCAGAAGAACTGTGACTAGCCCAAGGTCACCCAGCTGGCGTGGGTTGGGAGTGCACAGGCTAATCTGAATTCCCCAGATAAGCCTCCACAGCTCAGACGGCTAACCAGGGAATAAAACCCGGTTCCTCCAGATCAGAGTGCACCTGCTCTTAACCTCCTACGCCACTGCTGCTCCCTTTTTACCAGAAGTGGCAAAGGGTAGCTTTAGGAATTGCCAGAAACCCTAAGGTAAAGCTAAGGAGTTTATGGTGAATCCTAGAGTTACCTTCTGTTATTTTTGGCAAGAACATTTGGGAAGAAGAAGGAGGAGGCGGCGTTTGGATCTATACCCCACCTTTTTATCCTGCAAGGAGACTCAAGGCGGCTTACAAACTCCTTCCCTTTGTCTCCCCACAACAGACACCTTGTGAAGTAGATGGGGCTGAGATAGTTCCAGGAAAGCTGTGACTAGCCCAAGGTCACCCAGCAGGAATGTGGGAGTGAAGAACGAAGCCTAGTTCACCAGATAAAAGTCCACTGATCGTGTGGAGGAGTGGGGAATGAAACCCAGTTGTCTAGATCAGAGTCTCCTGCTCTTAATTACTACACCATGCTGGGAAGTACACAAGACTGCATTTTAAAAAAGAAAACTTTCCCACCTCCACTCTGAGTGGCTATGGGCCACTCAGATCTCCTGCCCCCATTAGGGTCTTGGCAGCCCACGGGTTCAAACTAGAGCCCAGGTGTCAAACTCGGGGCCTCCAGATGTTATGGACTACATTTCCCATCATCCCCTGCCAGCATTTCCCATCATCCCCTGCCTTGCATAAGGAAGCACTGTTAGATACCCTCAGAATTACTGATTAGACCTGCTTGCTCCAGGCGTGTCTCAAAATGCTGCCTTAATCAAATCCCCCCACCCTGGAAATTCACTGGATTCAATAGGGTCAGAAGGATTAATTCTGTCTAGGATGGCTCTGTGAATGCCCTAGCCCAGGGGTCTGCAACCTGCGGCTCTCCAGATGTTCATGGACTACAATTCCCATCAGCCCCTGCCAGCATGGCCAATTGGCCTGCCTGCTTTTGCTGATGCTTGTTGGTGCTGCTCTCTCCAAGAATGACAGTTCACTTTTCTAACTTCTTCCCTCCCCCTCCAGTCTATGTTGAGCATGCAGGCCTGTCTACAGACATGGGCAGAAAAAGGAACAGTGAAAAGGCTGAAATGGTGTTAAGACTCCTGAATTATAATTTGTAAGTTGCCTTGAGTCTCATTCCGGGATAGAAAGGTGGGATATAAATCACCAGATTCTAGCTGGTCGAGGACAATCAAGGTTGGGGTGTATTAAGAGAAGAGTAGCATACAAAGGATGATTATTTATAGTGTTATGCACACCAGGTCAGGTTGTTGTGGAGAGGGAGGGATCACAGTAGGGATCACTGAGAACCAAACTAGACAGCACTGCCTGCCAGAGTCTGCTGCAGGGATGCACCGCCAATTTGGAGCGGGGATGTTTACTTTTCAAAACACTTCAGGGACCCAATCCTGCTGGGGGCTGGGGGCCAGGCGTGTGGAGGGCTCCTGCCATGTTCAAGAGCCTCATGACTGTAGTACTATCCTAAGCAATATTAGGCCCCTCTAATGCTATTTCATACGGATTTAGAAAGGGTGTGTCTTGCTTAGGTTCACATGGTGAAACATCCCTTAGGAAAGCTGGTCGAAGTGGCCCTGCGGTTCTACCACAATAACGGGGCCCACCATAGAATGGCCAGATCTGGGTTGGGAAATACCTGGAGAATTGGGGGGAGAAACCTGGGGAGAGCAGGGTTTGGGGAGGGACTGGGCCTCCACAGGCTATAATACCATAGAGTCCAAACTCCAAAGCAGCCATCTTCTCCAGGGGGAATGGACCTGGGTCATCTGGAGATGAATTGTAATAGAAGGAGATCTGCAGGCACCACCCTGACCCCCTCCCAGTCCCCAGAAGGATTCACTCTCCATGTTTTGAAAATTAAATAACCAAACTCTGAAACAGTGTCTTGTCCCCATAATAAGGTGACCAGATGGTCACCTTTGTTAACCGGGACAGGAGTCGGCGGCCACACTGCCTGTCACAGGGCGGGAAACGGCAAGCCCCAGAATGCCGTGCTCCTGCGGCCACGCACATGGGAGGCTGCTGCACTGCCTTGCGCCCCAGAAGGCAGTGCGGCAGCCTCCCAAAAATCGGGACATTTTAAATAACCCGCGGGACACGGGACAAGTTGTTTGAAGGCGGGACTGTCCCGCCAAAAGCGGGACATCTGGTCAGCCTGCTCCATAATGAACTGATAGATGTGATACTGGTCCTTTCCATACAAATCCCCTAGAATGTTTCTAAAATGTTGTTAATCCCCTCCTTTACAACAATGTATGTCTGCACTCAGCCCCTCAAAATGATTCCTGGCCTTTATGACATGATTTCCCCCTCTTTTTTTCTTTTTCACTTCTGTGTTGAATCGACGCTTCAATGCTTCACAGCTTCGTGCTTCAGTTCTATACTCCTTGTATACTCAGTGCTTCAAAGGTTGGCTCTCAAAAAATAAAGGAACGAACAGAAAAATGCTGCAAATAAACAGGTGAGGCAGAACTGAGCGCGCTCAGAAAATGGGGCCAAGGAGGAAGTTCAGGGAAGCAGAAAAGCATGGGAAGCATATCAATAGACCGCACGGCACCTGAAGACATTTTGAAAACATTTCAGCCAGAAAAATCATTTCAAAAGGCTTTTCAACATGTTTTGAAGCTGGAAATAAAACATTTTGGGAATCAAAGGGGTTAAAGACGATGCTTAACTCCATGGAGGAAATATTTTATTTCCTGCCTCAAAATATTTTAAAAGGTTTGTGTGGAAAGGGCCACTTTCTAGTTAAGTCCTGACTGACATATAAACCCATGGGCCTTAACTGTAGCCTTTTCCTGGATGTGTGAACCATTGGGTGGATACTGATTTATTTTATTCCCCCCGACCTGTCAATCCTTCATAGCATATGGACCATACAGAGTTATTTTTCCAGAATTCAGAGATTCTCGTTCACGTGCAAGTTTTAAAATCTGCACAGCTAAATATCTTTTCAGTGCTCAGCGGGAATCTCCCCAATGTTTAAGCAAGTCAATACACAGCAACATCTGGTCACATCTCCACATATGTGCATGACATTTGTAATCTTTAATTTTCTCTTCCAACATTCACGGGGCTTAATTGGAACTTTTCCAGGAAAACTATGAAATTTGCTTAAGCTATTAAGGATAAAGTCTGTCATGCTGGCAATGTAAAGTGGTATTGTAATTGCGGAAAGGGCATGCGTTCCCATTTTGTCACAAACTGAATTGATGCAAACCACCCCTCTCGAGCAGTATGGGATTTTATTTATTTGCTGTAAGGACTTGAGGCGTGGTGATCTTATGGAGACCAGGCATCGTTCTTTGTTGAAGAAGCTGAAGTTGATCCCTCTGTGCAGTCAATCAAGAAAGGATTCTGTTTGCAATTAGATATTAAAATGTGAAGTACATAAAAGAAAATCCATCATCCGTCAAAGATGACCATCACTTGGATTTATTTATTTATTTATTTATTTATTTATTTATTTATTTGATTTCTCTATACCGCCCAATCCCCAAAGGGCTATAAAGAAAAGATGGCCGCTGGTTTCTATAGAACGTCTAGGGACCCTTCCGCACAAGCAAAATAATTCACTTTCAATCCACTTTCACAATTTTTGCAAGTGGATTTTGCTATTCCACACAGTAAAATCCAGCTGCAAAGTGGATGGAAAGTGCATTTATTTTGCATGTGCGGAAGGGGCCTGGGACAGAACATCCGAAGGTCCTTCCATCATAACCGCTTTCTACTACCCCCCATTATGACAGTCCATAACTTGTGCTTGTGTGAATATTCTGCATGCTATTTTTACTCATGGTCAGCATGGGAGATACAAAGATATTATTCTGAGGTTCTTATAATTGAGAAAATCTGTCAGCTATCACACTCCTCTCCTTCCACCATGGCCACTGTGCCAGATTCTCCTGTTTATACCATTTTAAGGAATACCATCTTATGCAAAAGGAGTTCTTTTGCTTCATGCATGTTTGTTGATTATTTACAAGAATTTAGATGCTTGCTTGCTATAACATTTACAAATGTACTGAAGGAGACATGCTCTTTTTTTCTAAAAAAATTTCCTTTGATTCAGATAGTCATCATGGAAGAGCATTGTCTGGATAGTACAGGCTGCTCAGAAGCCAAGGACATAGCATGCATACAACTGATTTCATTATTCTTCCTAAAACAGCTGCAAAATTAGTGGGGGAAATTGAATTAGGGAGAATTTAGACACACGAATCGATGGGTATCAACAAAACCCAAAATGTAGTTCTCTCTCTCTCTCTCTCTCTCTCTCTCTCTCTCTCTCTCACACACACACACACACACACACACACACACACACACACACACACACAGACACACACACACACACACGCCACTCAGTTTTTGCCAGAAATACCATAGAACAACAAATTGGGGCATGATCCAAAACAAAGAATTATAATCACTTTTCATAACACTTTTCCTAACAACATGATCCATGTTGAGCTAATAAAAATGTAAAAAATACATCGACTTAATATATGGCAAAACAAAGTCTACTCACATCTTGATCTGCAATTATTTTCAGTGTTCCTGAAGTTAAAAATCATTGATGACTAGAAAAGAAATGAAGCCTTTGGATGGAAAATCTCTCTAGATCTTGGTTAAATAAAGTCCTGGGTTCTTGGCTTCCTTTCCTGGGCTCTAGAACCTTTCCTGGGCTCTAGAGCTTGTTGGTGACTGGTATTTAAAAGTGACCATTTTGAGAACATATGTGTAGCTCTGTTAGAACTATGAGTTGGATCCAACAAGTTTTCTCATTGAATTTTTCTGAATACCTGTACACAACATTGTAACTTATTTCTTTTGCTTTGATTTCACACACACACACACACACACACACACACACACACACACAAACCCACGATCCACAGCACGGCCTTTCTTGGGAGTCAGAGGGCACCAATGCTTCCTTTTTCACCAGAAGAAAAAAGGGAGGTCTTCTCTGTGTGTAGGTGGAGATCTTCTGCTATCACAACTAACCTCTGGATGACAAGAGATCAGTTCACCTGGAGAAAATGACTCCTTTGGAAGGTAGATTCTATGGCAGTTTCCAACACGGAGTGCCCTCCCCTCTCCAAACCCTCCCCTACTCAAGCTATATCCCCCAAATCTCCAGGTATTTCCCAGAGATGGAAGTCTAGGTCTTGGTCTAAAAAAAGAGATTTAAATTTGAAATATTTGCATGAAATAATTGTCCGGGCGCGGGCGGAGCGATAGTAGCCGCCCCTGCGCCCGGACTGAAGCCGGCGATCCTGAGGCCGGCTGGGCAGGGGGGTTCCTTGGGACTGGTGCAGAAACGTGTCGAAGTTTCGATGCGAGGATGCTTCAAAGAAACGAAGCTCCGTAGCTCCGGCCGTGCCCGGAGCGCAGCTGAGCCCAATTGGCTCAGCAGGGACGCGCTGCAGCTGGGTAGGGGGAGGGTTTTGAGTCTGGGAAGGGGATTTAAGGGCGAGCAAACGGAAGCTCAGGAGCTGCCGCTGCAGCAGGGTGATGTGGGAGGGGTGTGGAGTGGTGGAAGGGCCAGACAGCTCATGAGGAGGGTGCTTTGGGAGGGTGTGCCAGGGCCACCTCCCGTGAGGCAACTGGGTGTGGCACGTCAGCTGTCTAGCCAACTCCGGCCATTAGTGAGGCAACTGCGGCGGGGCTGGGCCTGACACGCAGGGGGGGTTTAGGGAAGAGACAGCTGGAGAAGCCAGATGGGGCAGCCTTCAACACCAGGCGCCCTGTGGGCTAAATTGTTTCTTGGCCCCTCGGGCCAATTGGAAAATAACATCTCTGGGGAGGACAACCCCCAGGACAGGGAGGGAGGGAAGGTTCCATCGGCCAAGGGCCCTGCGCAGGGAGGGGAAGCGCCACAATAAATTTTTTTTTACTACTGAAAGGAAAATATCTGTACATAGTGTGGGATCCTACTTGTTTTGATGAAGTCCCTCACATGAAAGCAAGCAGTTGTTATCGCATAAAATCATAAAGCGTGGTGTAGTGGTTAACAGCAGTGGACTTGAATCTGGAGAACTTGGTTTGACTCCCTGCTTCTCCACATGAAGCTTGCTGGGTGACCTAGAGCCAGTCACAGTTCTCTCAGAGCTCTCTTAGCTCACATGAAGGCAGGCAGTAGCAAACTACCTCCAAAGATCTCTACCCTACAAGGTCACCATGAGTCAGCTATGACTTGACAGCACTTTACACGCACGAGTCATGAAGCAAAGCTGGAAAGCAGGATTGTGCTTAAGAAAAACAGAATAAAGATGGTAAAAGGAAACTAACAGGATTTTCCAATTATAATCCGTGATCCAATTACTTCTGGTGCATCCATGGTTGTAGGGCACACAGAGAGCTGTGCCATTCCTTTCTGCGAGCTGGAAATACTTATCTGGACAGCAGGAAATCATTGCAGAGGATCAATAAAGCAGAACTTAAAAGCAATGGATTGTTTTCTACACTAGACATGGAAGCAAAGTCACCCACATAGGACCCAGGATCAAAACACACCTAATACAGAGAGACCCATGACTAGATCTACTCACTGTTTTAAACATTAGTAAAAGATGATGGTGGTGATGAAGAGGAGGAGTTTGGATTTATACCCCACTTTTTTCTCCTGTAATGAAACTCAAGGTGGCTTACAAACTCCTTTCCCTTCCTCTCCCCACATCAGACACCTGTGGTCAAATGTCCCCAAGTAGTCACATGGGGGTGGAAAATCGCCCCCACACCCCTCCTCCTTTCCCCGCATACTCCAAGCCACCAGCCAGCCTCACTTGAGGGTGGGCGGGAGTGGGAGTAGCAGTCTGACCACCCACCAGCTCCAGCAGGAGAGGAATATGGCTGGGCCGGCTCCTTCGGCGGAGGTGCCTCCTGCTCCTTCCAGCTGAAGCCCAGGACCTGGACGGTGATGGCTGTCTTTCCCGCCCAGTGGAGGCGCCAAGAGGTGGGATCCAGCAGGTTCTCACAGGTTCCCGAGAGTAGGTTTCTAATTATTTGTGTGTGCCGAGAGGGGGTTACTAATTGGTGATTTTGCCATGTGATTTTTGCCTTAGTTACGCCCCTCCTCTCAGCAGTAGCGCACAGAACTTGAAGCAGTCTAGCAGGAGCAGGAGGTGCACCCGCGTGTGTGGCAGCCTGCGCTTGTGTGCATTCGTTTCCTGCCCAAGGACTGGCACAGTGGCTGCGTCTTTGCCGCAGCCACGCCCAGGAATGCCCTGCCCCTGGAATGCCCGGCCACGCCCCATCATGCCTCGCCCAGCCCCATTGGCGCTACGCCACAGTTTGAATCCCACCACCATGGGAACCTGTTACTAAAATTTTTGGATCCCACCACTGGAGGCGCCCTCTGAAGGGAGGAGGGCCTGGCAGGCAGGAAGGGTGCCCCCCTGCCTGTTTAGACAGAGTGCCTGGCCAGTGGGCCAATGGAGGGAAGCTGCCGCAGGCCTGCTGGGGACCGGCAGCGTGTTTCCCTCACTGCAGGTGGCCTCCCCATCAGTCAGCTGGGAGAATCCTGGCTGAGCCCCTCCCTCTTTCTGTGAGAAGGCAGTGGAGGGCAGCCACTCTTGGGGCCCCCGAGCAAACTCAGTTCTTGCCCTGGGCTCCATTTTCTGGTGATACACCACTGCATAGGTGGGGCTAAGAAAGTTCTGAGAGAACTGTGACTAGCCCAAGGGCACTCAGCAGGCTTCACGTAGAGGAGCAGGGAAACAAATCCAGTTCACCAGATTAGAGACCACCACTCTTAACCACTAGTCATTGACTGTGTTAATCAATGATGTTGATGATAACGACAATGACGATGATCGGCAGACTCTAATCTGGAGAACCATGTTCATTGTAAAATTTGCAGCATCTCTGGCTAGTGTAAATGAAACATTCCTAAATATGAGACAAAGTAATAGTCACCATAGGATAGGCTCACCAGACGTCCCGCTTTTGGCGGGACAGTCCCGCCTTCACACAATTTGTCCCACGTCCCGCGGGTTAGTTCCATTGTCCTGATTTTTGGGAGGCTGCCGCACTGCCTTCTGGGGCGCAAGGCAGTGCGGCAGCCTCCCGCGCGCGTGGCCACAGGAGCATGGCCTTCTGGGGCTTGCCGTTTCCCGCCCTGTGACAGGGCGGGAAATGGCAGCCCCCCAGAAGGCAGTGCGCTCCTGCGGCTGCACGCGTGCACACGCACGCACGTGCGGCCACCTACCCCCGTCCTGGTTCACAAAGGTGACCATCTGGTCACCTTACCGTAGGAGCACTACTTCATGTGTAAATAATGCTTTCTAAATGTTCAAAGTCCTCCACATATATCATCCTTTACAACAACCCTTCAAGGCAATCTACAGTATATTGAGCTCTGCTTTCTTAGTCAGAGTCTCGGGTGCAGCCTGATTGCTAGATTAACTCCCATTATGGAAATTATTCCAAACCGTGGAGAAAAACAATATTGAGCATGTGCCCAGAGAAGTCATACTTGTGATTTGCCTTTGAAAACACTGTGGGAAATTGCATTTCCTGTTGCCACAAGACCAGCCTTCATTGCTTAATTTTATTGTCAACCTAAAATAATTAAGCAATTGATCAAAAGCAAGCAACAGATTTAAAGCACCTCATTGTATCTCCCAAGGCCTATTGCAGCTAAAAGAAATCATTAACATATTTACCAGCTGCAATTGAGTTTGGGCTTCTCTGGACCCTCCCAATTGTTCTTGTCTAGCAGTTATAGTATCTGCTTTCGCCATTTGTTTACTAGTTGCTAGTGACTGTCTCCATTGTGCTTAATATTGGGGTGTTTTATATCAGAAGAAGAAGAAGAGGAGTTTGGATTTATATCCCCCTTTCTCTCCTATAGGAGACTCAAATGGGCTTACAAACTCCTTTCCCTTTCCCCCTCACAACAAACACCCTGTGAGGTAGGTGGGGCTGAGAGAGCTCCGAAAAGCTGTGACTAGCCCAAGGTCACCCAACTGGCGTGTGTTGGAGTGTGCAGGCTAATCTTAGTTCCCCAGATAAACTTCTACAGCTCAAGTGGCAGAGCGGGGAATCAAACCCGGTTCCTCCAGATTAGAGTACACCTGCTCGTCACCACTACATCGTAACTTCTTGGAAGCTAGGGAACAACTAGCAATGGTCAACTGCAGACCTTTAATTCCATAACTCCAAAAAGCAGTCAAGGCAATAGGATGGCCAAGCTCCAGGTGAGGACTAGTGATCTCCCAGAATTACAACAGATCTCCAGATTAGAGAGATTCATTCATCTGGAGAAATGGCTGCTCTGGAGAGCGGACACTATCGTATCATACCCTGCAGAGGCCCTTCCTCTCTTCAAACCCCATCCTTTCTAGGCTCCACCTACAAATCTCCAGGTATTTCCCAACCCAGAGCTGGCAACCCTATTCTAGAAACATGAGATACTTAATATCACATATATGTCTTTTCAAAAGGGTAGGAAGGAGTGAGTGGATATTAGGGCTGCTAACTCTAGCTGGCTGTGTGGCAGGAGAATTTAGGGCAGATATCATTCCACTGTGTGACGTCACATGTGACAGGAAATGGGAAGTGAAGTCATCAGGTCAGGGCGATGCTAACCGATGAATCCTAGATTAATGTAATAGAAACCCAGTGAGATGGCATTCAGTAGTTATTCTAGAAAGCAAATGCACAGATTTTTCTTCCCAGCTCACTCTAGCCTTTCCATTCATATGATAATTCATGGAACTGAGTTGCTTCAAAATATATTCTAGTTTGTCCCACTACTATAACCAAAGCATCCTGACCACAGGCTACAGGCTTACATATCCCTTGCAGGGTGGTAGGTTATTTTGCTGTTTTACTGGAAAATAAGTTTAAAATGTGCCCTGGAGAACAGGATTATGCTGGGTGTTTCACAACATAGCAATACCTGGCCCCACATTACCCCCAAACTGGAAACTGACATTTCTTTCATTGCTTTGGAAGTTCTGTCTGCACTGAGTTCCAGCTCCCATTGTAGGTTCAGTAGTGAAATGTGAAAGTTCATAGTACAGTCCGAAGCAGATTTATGCCTTTCTAAGACCACTGAAGGATTGTGCGTTGGAGCATGTGTAGTTTGTGGTGGCTTTTAGCTTCTTCTGTTCATTTGCTTTTCTTTTTCAAACTTTCTTAACCCATCTGCACTCAGATGATGATAAAGCATTGAGAAAAGCAGTTGTGATTATACACTTGCACAAATTCTACTTTGTCTTTTTGCAGTGTTGTATCAAAGCACTCAAATATGTACGTTCACCAGTACAACCCCTACATCACAGCAAACTTGTTGCAGTTATATTTAGTCACGATTGTGGGGAGGGGGGGGGTTTGCAATGCTTTACCAATGCACACAGGTGAAAATGTGCATGAGTGAAACCCAACATCAAAAGAATCTTGATGCAATTGTACACAAGATTGCATTTTTTTAAAAGAATTTTATCCCTACACGCATGCACATCCGTAATGTGAAAAAAGGGGGAAAAGAAACAAAGGAACCAAATGCTATGATCAATGGCAGGTGCGCAGTGCTCTGCAGAAAATTCAAAAATTAAAAACAATGGAGAATTCGAAATGCATGAATTCCATTTCAGAAACAAGACCAGGTAATTTGGAAATCCAACACATATGGGGAAATGCTGCCTTTCAGAAGCATCTCTAGTGATAGGGGAGTGCCCATTTGTGAAGATTTCCAAGGTTCTTTTTCGGGGCCAGGCAAACGCTCGATCTAAGGAACGTGCCAGGTTTTGTCGCTCGCTTTCTGCCCTGCTACTTAGAATTCTTTTCAACTGGAGTTAAAACACAGACCTGTTATTGTTGCATTTAATTATTTAGGGCTCTCCCCAGATTCAGATCACACTTAATTATTTTGTACAACTGGTTGCTATCTTCCATATTAAAAAAAAATGCTTCAGTATATTTCTTTTTATTCTTAAGGAGTATTTGACGTTGCTATAAGACCTTTGCTGGAACAGATGGTTGATTCTTGATTATTTTTTTCATCCATACACATGCTGTTAACACTTGACCTGGTATGTTCTCTTTGGATAATGATCCAAGCATCATTAAAGTATGTGTGTGGAGGGAGAGCGGAGGGTTTTTAAAAATCCCTATTAACTCCCAAAATAGACATTTTTTTAGAGCTAAGCAATGTCATTCTCATAATGCTGTGTAGGGAAAAGAAGGCTTGAACTGGAGAGTAGAGAAAACTTGAACTGGTCACAGTCAACCCAATATCAGATCTTCATCCCTAATGATCAAACCTCTCGATCGTTACAGGTTCAGAAGGTTAGAAGTGTTCCTTCTCCTTCAACCGCGTTTCTCTTGTCATCACTCCCTCACGGGTATCATTGTATACATCCTGCTAATGCTCATGGACAGAAGCTGTTAGTAGTTATATGTGCAGAAGGGGAGAATTTGGGGGGGTGATAGATGGCAGTTCCATCTTGTCTGGTTTGATTCCGGCCTCCACAAGGAAACTGTTGAACAATTGCAGTCTTTGGTGGGCTTTCCGGTCTGTGTGGCCGTGGTCTGGTGGATCTTGTTCCTAACATTCCGCCTGTATCTGTGGCTGGCATCTTCAGAGGTGTGTCACAGAGAAAAGTCTGTTTCACACTGTGTCCGAAGCAGATGTCCCTCTGTGACATACCTCTGAAGATGCCAGCCACAGAATCTGAAACATTAGGAACAAGATTCACCAGACCACGGCCACGCAGCCCGGAAAACCCACCAGTTGAATCTGGCCGTGAAAGCCTTCGACAATAAATTGCAGTCTTTCTTTCTTTCTTTCTTTCTTTCTTTCTTTCTTTCTTTCTTTCTTTCTTTCTTTCTTTCTTTCTTTCTTTCTTTCTTTCTTTCTTTCTTTCTTTCTTTCTTTCTTATTTATTTATTTATTTCTGCTGTCAAGTCACAGGTGACTTAGGGCGACCCCTAGTGGGGTTTTCAAGGCAAGAGATGCTTTGAGGTGGTTTGCCATTTCTCCCTCCATGTCATGACCCTGGTATTCCTTGTAGGTCTCCCACCCAAACACTGGCCAGGATCGACCCTGCTTAACTTCTGAAATCTGACAAAGCTGTTGTGCAGGGTGGGGGGCGTGTCCCCTGGCCTGTGCGATGGGCCAGAGGCCGGAGGACATGGTAAGGCGTTTGGGGGACGGCGCAGCCTGCGCAGAGGCTGCGCCGTCTTCCCCACCCCAACCGGTACCGTTCATGTGAACGGTCCCGGGGGGGGGGGGGGGTTGGGTCGGCATCATGTACGCCGACCCAACCCCCAGCATGGCCGTGCGGAAATGGCCAGAAAGTGAAAAATAAAGAAATGGTAGGTATGTTTCAGAATAAAAGAGGTACCAATTTCAAATGGGGATTTGGGGGTCAAAATAGCAGGAATGGAGATCATCCTCGAATGGGTTTGAAATCTGAAAAAAATTTCCACAGGGCCCCAGGCTGGACACTGTTGGAGACAGTATGCTAGGATGCCTGGGCTTTCAGTTTGATCCAGCAGGGTAGTTCTAAGGCCCCTTCCGCACATGCAGAATAATGCACTTTCAATCCACTTTCACAATTGTTTGCAAATGGATGTTGCTATTCCACACGGTAAAATCCATCCACAAAGCGCCTTGAAAGTAGGTTGAAAGTGCATTATTCTGCATGTGTGGAAGGGGCCTAACTGTTATAATCATGAGCGTCCCAGCAACCCTCCATTGTGTGGCAACCCACCGATAGGCTCCCGAGTATGTAGAACCGATGCAATATCAAGCTGAATAGGTATTTTATCAGTTTTTATACTATCACATTCAATTTTAATAGTATGAATTTCACATATATATGTGAGAATTATACATTTTCACTAGAAATATAAACCTATTTGAAACAAGTTTATCATACTTTTCAAATAATTCCGGCAAGTGAGATATTTAGTGATGGGACTAAAACACCTTTGCTAGAAATCCCTTACGCTCTTCACGGAACGATGTAACCCAGGGTACCTCAGCTGGGACTGAGGAGCAATGATAATTAAACATATTGTAGGCACGATCTGCACCCATACACACTGACATGTCCAGAAGGGTAGGTGGCATGATATAGCCTTATCTTATCAGATCTCAGAAGCCAAGCAGGGCCTAAGTACTTTTGAGAGACCACCAAGAAGATTCTGCAGCAGAAGGCAATGGCAAACTACCTCTGCTTCTTGCTTGTTTTGAAAGTCCCCAATTGTCTGCATAAATTGGGTGTGACTTGACAGCACTTCAAATGTACATATTTACATGGCTCTATGCCAATAAAGGCTTGCTGAAGAACATATTTACATGGCCTTAAGTTGCTTGAAAAGTATCTATCTAACTATCTGTCTGTCTGTCTGTCTGTCTGTCAACAAAGGGGCTAGGTCACCGGTGTCAAACTTGTGGCCCTCCAGATGTTATGGACTACAGTTCCCATCATCCCCTGCCAGCATCATGCTGGTGGGGGATGATGGAAACTGTAGTCCATAACATCTGGAGGGCCACAAGTTTGACACCTATGCCGCTAGGTACTAGGCTCTAATAGACGCATAAAAGGGACACTGTAATAAAACATGCCAAACAGTCTCTTCTTTCTTTCTTTCTTTCTTTCTTTCTTTCTTTCTTTCTTTCTTTCTTTCTTTCTTTCTTTCTTTCTTTCTTTCTTTCTTTCTTTCTTTCTTTCTTTCTTTCTTTCTATCTATCTATCTATCTATCTATCTATCTATCTATCTATCTATCTATCTATCTATCTATCTATCTATCTATCTATCTATCTATCTATCTATCTATCTATCTATCTATCTATCTATCTATCTATCTATCTATCTATCTATCTATCTATCTATCTATCTACACTCTCACAAATAAACCTGCACATACCGACACAAATTGGGCAAAATTAGTCAGTCAAAATTTTGAGGAAAGTGTTTTCTTCCCTCCAAATGCCATGATTGGAGCCAAAATCTGAATCCCTTAAAATTTTACCTCAGTTGCTTGACAAGGGATGGATCATTCTATAAGAAAAGTGTCTGTCGAAATGTTCTCTTGCGCACTCCTGTCTCCTGTGTCACGGAATCAGAGGGGTACACGGCAAGCGTGGCATTCTTGAGAAAAGAAACAACAGTGGCTCTGGCAGGAAAATCACGTTATAGTTTTAAGTTATAATTGTGAGGGAAAATAAGACAGTGGCGTTCAAAGGAAAGTTGACAGCCTGCATTGCAGGCAACAGCCATCTGTGCTATGGCAGCACTGTTTGTATTTTAATGTTTAAACATACAGCAAAGATAATTAAGAATAACTATAATTAAAAATGATTACAACAAATTACTTTTCCCTCAACAGCAATGCGTGCCTGAAAGTTATAACTTTTTTTTTTTTTTACAAAAAAAGGTTACTTTATCAAGACTGTATCCACGCATCATTGAATATTGTACAAATTGTAGTAATTTGCCTCTTGGGGGTATTTTTTTTTCTGTCCACACAGGAAAATACAGCAAATGAAGGATTAGGCTAGTACAATAGAAGAAGAGAAGAAGAGTTTGGATTTATACATTGCTTTTCTCTACCTTAAAAGAGATTCAAAGCAGCTTACAATCACCTTCCCTTCCCTTCCCCAGAACAGATACCTTGTGAGGTAGGTGGGACTGAGAGAGTTCTGAGAGAACTGTGACTGGCCCAAGGTCACCCTGCAGGAGTGTAGGAGTATGGAAACAAATCCACCAGATAAGAGGACTTCTTCTCAGCAAGGGGAAGTAGCCAATCAGCCATTCATGTTTATTTGCTGCTTACCAGAGTGCAATAGCAAACCACCCTATAAATGAAGCCTTCCTGGTAAATATCTTGATGTGATGTAACCCTCAATCAATCAATCAATCAATCAATCAATCAATCAATCAATCAATCAATCAATCAATCAATCATGCCTTTATTGGCATAAAATCAAGATAATACAAGCTCATATATATAAAAGACAAGTTGATTGGAGCAGAGAGACATTTGCACACGCATGTAGATATACTTATGATGTACTAATATAGTATAAATAGCGCAGTTAAGAATAATAAAACAGGAATAAATTTACACTTTAAAATGGTTGTCAGGAATAGAGCTACCATACAAGTTTTATCAGCACTGTAGTCTCCGAGAAGAAAACGAATGGCTACAGTAGGGTTAAAAAATTTTCTCGCCACCAGTAAAGGGTGGATTAATCTAAAATGCGCATCTGCATTTATTTGGCATTCTAAGGCCCCTTCCGCACACGCAAAATAATGCGTTTTCAAACCACTTTCACAACTGTTTGCAAGTGGATTTTGCCATTCCGCACAGCTTCAAAGAGCACTGAAAGCAGTTTGAAAGTGCATTATTCTGCATGTGCGGAATGAGCCTAAGAGAACATGGGTAAGAGAGTCAATAGAGCCACAGCTCAATTACGTCTGGTGGATCTTCAGACATAACCCTATGAATCAATCATGACCTGGTGCTTGTACAGAGGACTCCTTTATCTTACAGTGTTGTCCCTTTCCACACAAGCCCTTGAAAACGTTTTGCAAACTTTTTTTTAAAAAACCCATTTGTCCATGTAACCTCAGCTTGTGGGTTCTGTGGGGCAGTACTTGGAATGAGTTGCAGCAACAAATTTTTAAACAACAATATGGTTTACTTTTCTTTACAATTTACACTTTTAAAACATCAACATTTAACGTTACAATTCAAGGTCCTGTTCAGGTTGCATTTCAAGTCCTTTTATTTACAGTCTACTGATATTGCCAAGTCCAAATCTTCTTTGCAAGTTGGCTGGCTCCTGAAGACTCCAAGGGCTTGATGAACAGGTTGCAACATGATGAAGGTCTCCAGGAGAACTCTCACCCATTACAACCACAAAAGAAAACCCTGAAACAATAAACTCCAACATTTACAACATAGCAAAAACAACAACTACCTTCCCAGTAGTTTCCAACAATATTGCAATTACCTTAACAAGGTGTTAAGGGCTTATAGAAATCAAGGTCCGAGTCTGGTAGCCTTGTTCTTCTGCAAAAGAGCTCTTTCAGCCTCTCTGCTGCTCCGAGTCTCCACCCCTTACTGGGTCAACCCATTCTGGGCATGGGGGTTACATCCACACTCACCTTCCTCTCCGCCAGTTTTAGTCTTTATGTTTCTCTTTTTAATTTTGCAGATCCGATGCTATGAAGCTTCAAAGTCTTGTGCTGCAATTTTCTAGGGGCCGTGCGTTTGTAACTACAAAGACATGACCCCCCCCCCCAAAAAAAACCCCTGACAAAAATACAATGCCAGATGGCGGTCATGACCTCAGAAAATGGCCCCAGTGAAGTCTGGAAGGCATGGGAAACATCTTAAAGAGATCACACAGCAAGTGAAAACAAAACGTTTTCACAAAAGAATCACCAAGGAAAAGCATGCAAATAAAACATTTTCAGGCTGGAAATAAAACATTTTGGTCTAATGTTCCACTGGGCTTTTGGGGAGACTGGTCGGCTGCGGATTCCCTCCCCCGGATGCCCCTGTGCTGAATGCCATATTGCCTTTGGCACATCCGGTATAACATCTTGCCAGCACAGCCCATACCCTCCCGGCCTTTGGATCAAGTGCTACCATTTTTATACCGAATGCTACTATGTTTTTAATATGTTTTATGGAACTGAACTATGAATTTTAACTTATTGTGTATTGTTGTATCTGTATTTGTATTTACAGAGCCCTTCGGGGGTGGGCGGTTCCTAAAACTAACAAATAAAATAAATAAATAAATAAATATAGAACAAATTGAGTCATTGTCTATTCACATTTAATACTCTCAGACTTTTGAACATTTTGACAGTTTTTCCCTGTTCCCCCAAAGAGGATTTTAATAAATCCATTGCCAAGTATTGCATTTACTTAGAAGCAGGAATCCCGGTCTCAGCCTTGTACCTCACCTGCTCTGCTTTTATGGTCAAAAGTTTTTCATCATGGGCACAACTTTCCTGGATACAAAAGCACAAGGGGGCAGCATTACATTAAAATAAATTGTTGTGCTACACGTACATCTACATTGCCAAATTGTCCATAAGATGCTACATTCCAGTAGGGTGAAAGAACTAAAGGGTATCAAAGAGGCTCAGTCTGATCTGCCGCTACTCTGATTTAAGACAGAATAGAATTTCCTATCATAGGGCACGTGGTGTCATAAAGTTGCACCTAAGCAGCACTGCCTTCAATGGGATAAATACAGCCATGTGCATTGGTTTGCAATCGTCTTGCTAAGGAGACATTTTTCAGTGCTCATGTTTTGATTGGTTATGCAAATTCTGCCACCATCCAGCCCACATGTGTATAAGAAGCATCATGTTTTAACAGATAACTGGTACTAAATGGAAAGCGTTTGAAGTCAACTCCAGCATCATCTACCAAGTCACAGAATGGAATTATGCATGACTCTTAGGCCCCTTCTGCACATGCAAAACAATGCGTTTTCAAACCACTTTCACAACGGTTTGCAAGTGGATTATTGCTATTCCGCACAACTTCAAAGAGCACTGAAAGCAGTTTGAAAGTGCATAATTCTGCATGTGCGGAATGAGCCCTAGGTTTGAATGGTGATCTTCGTGCTGAGATAGCACCTGAGTTTAGGAACATGTGTTCTGAAAGCAGAATATATTTATTTGGAGAGGGATACTTCCAAAATTCTCCTGACCTGAAATGGTCCGTGGATTTCATTTCTGATGCAGAACCAATGCATTAGAAATCATCCATAGTTCTGTTTTTATGTTATTATTTTTAAAAAATGCATGCATAAAATTATGTGTGCAGAGTTAGTCAGACATTTTGCAAATGTTCGTAGGCGTCTTTTGTTTCTCTTCTGTATTATCAGTGCCCACGTGCATTCACAATGATAGAACATTGCAAAAAAGCCACATTTACATGATTATGTGTATGATTGCATCCAGAGTCTTTATGGGCTGTATTTCCCCGAAGCACAGGAATATACAGAGCAGAGTGAAGCCACAGAACTGTAAAGGAACAGAATAGAGAAAATGTCCGTCACCTATAATACTGAGAAACTTAGGTACCAACACAGGACATTGGGGATGCACCTCGCTGAGCATGACTTGGTCACAGAGTAGTGTTGTCAGCTCTGGGTTGGGAAATACCTGGAGTTTTTTTGGGTGGGGCCTGAGGAAAGCAGGGGTTGGGGAGTATCATGCCATTGGGTTCACACCAGTGGTCATTTTCTCCAGGCGAACTGATCTCTGGCCGTTTCCCCACTTTTAAAATGACGTCCGTTTCATCTGGTCCAGGACCTTTTTTGGCCAGCTTGAGAATTCGATGTTCCCAGGCCCCCACTGCCCCAGCCCTCTTGTAGGGTCATCAAAAGGATTACCCGCGTTTTGAGCAGCGCAGGGATACGGAAGAGCAGCAGAGTCGGAAGTGACTGCGTTGTATACCACTGTAATTAGGGGAGTGCAGTTGGACCCCGTGCTACTCGGCAAGAGTAGCACACAGCAAACAGTGAGTGGGGAAAGGGCCTCTGTCACCTGGAGATCAGTTGTAATCTTAGGAGACGACTAGGTTGGCAACCCTAGCATGGATAAAGGCCTGTGGTGCTCCTACAAAACACACCTATTCATTGCTTTCTCCACTATCTTCCAAACCCATGACTTCCCTTCTTCCCTTCCTCCTTCCTTCACTCCTAATCAGTGTAAAGCTTCCTCTTTCCTTATCATAATCCTAAACACACCAATACCCAGGGAAACATTATAGAGTTGCCAGCTTCCAAGTGGGGCCATCTGGAGATTTCCTGGAATTAAAATGGATCTTCAGACTACTGAAATCAGTCCCCCTGGAGAGAAAATGACTGATTTGAAGGGTGGACTTTATAGCATTATACCTCACAACAACCTGAAAATTACAGATAATTCCAAATTCCTCCTCATCCAAATTTCTCTGCAGATTTTGGAATTCTGAATTACCTGGTCTTGTTTTGGGAGTTGGGCAATTGTAGAAGGAATGCTTCATTCTTTTGTTCTTTAATTTCTGAATTGCAGCATTACTGAGCAAAGTGGATTTGCTATGAATGTCACTTCCTTCAGTTCAATCGATTCAGTCCCATACAAGAAATATAGTTCCCATTTGTCATCAAACACTTGTTTTTTTCTGTCTTTTTATAAGATTTGTTAATTTGGCATTGTGGCATATTCTCTAACTTTATCTTCTCAGAGGTCTGTATTAAGATCTCCTTCAGTTTTCCAATGGGATGCAACTATTACCCTTGCAGTTGTTGATAAGTGCCGACAAAGTTCATTAATGTATTGTCGAAGGCTTTCACGGCCAGAATCGCTGGGGTGCTGTGTGGTTTCCGGGCTGTATGGCCGTGTTCTAGCAGCATTCTCTCCTGACGTTTCGTCTGCATCTGTGGCTGGCATCTTCAGAGGATCCTCTGAAGATGCCAGCCATAGATCCCAAGCGAAATCCTACTAGAACTACAACCATATAACTCACCCAAAGAAGTTCATTAAGCTTCTTTGGAAGATTTTCAGACAAAATGCCTAATAGCACAGTTTTAGCAGTAAAAGGAACTTTTCGTTTAAGTATTTTTTTTGCATTTTCATACGTACTTCTTTCCAATACTTCTTGATTTTTTTTACAAGTCCACTACATGTGAAAGGAAGACCCAACCTCTTCTTGACATCTCCAAGAAAGATAAGGAGCTCTTGTCCCTAGTTAAAATGATTGCGTGGAAGAACCCTTGGATGCTCATTAAATATTTACACAATATGGATTATCTTCTGGCAGAATATGGGTTAGATTTAGCCTAACATTTCAACAGATGGAGGGGAGACACTTCTTGCTGATTCTACTCTCCAGTTCTAGACCTTCAATACTACCCATCCCCATTCATCCAGCACAATATTTCAAGGGATATTTAGAGCTTCAGTAAGGAGGTAAGAACATTGCCTTCTACTAATATAAATCTTTTTTTATTTTTGTATGATCAAAACCAATATCAAGAGACAGGGCCATGACTCAGACTGATTCTGCACAGCAGCAGGAAGTGGCTCTCCACTGGCATAATTCATGCTAGTGGACGTAGAAGACCGTTAGTACGGTCTCGGATGGGCAGCGCCAAGCCTACTGAGACCCACAGAGGCAGCTCCACATGGAACCACCCGTGGGTCGTCCCGTTCACCAACTCTCCTCTGAACACACTCCAGCTTGTCAATATCCTCCTTGAATTGTGGTGCCCAGAACTGGACACAGTATTCTAGGTGAAGTCTGACCAATGCAGAATAGAGAGGTACTATTGTTTCACTTGATCTTGCCTGTTGTTACAGCCCAGAATTTCACTGGCTTTCTTAGCTGCTACATCACACTGTTGACTCATGTTCAGCTGGTGGTCTACTAAGACTCCCAGATCCCGTCCTTATGTACTGTTATCAAGCAAAGTGTCGCCCACATTAAGTCTGTGCATTTAATTTTTTTCAGCTGTATATAGTCCCTGTTGAAATTCATTTTGTTTGTTTTAGTCCAGCTCTCTAATCTGTCCGGGTCATTTTGAATCCTGACCCTGTCCTCTGTGTATTAGTTACCTCTTCTAAGTTGGTGTCATCTGCAAATTTGATTAACATGCCCTCTACTCCATCATCAAAATCACTTATAAAAAATATTGAATAGGATTGGGTCCAGGACAGAACCATGTGACTCCTCACTAGTCACTTCTGTCCAGGACGAAGATGACTCATTGATGAGCGCCCTTTGGATTCTCATAGGACAACAGGCCCCAAACCCAAGTAGAATTCACTGATGCCCAAGATTATCCCAGAAGCCACTGCGAAGTGCAACATTTCGTATTGGTCCCCTCGTAGCTGATGTCATTATTGAATAAGGTCTTGAAAATAGAAAGTACAAAAAGTTCTATTAGATCAAGCAATAGGGGTACTCGACAGAACTGGGAAGAAATATACTCAGCCAAAGAACTTCGGTATAAATCAGCACTTTGCAAGACAGAAGCATTACATCTTCCTGATCCTAATTTTTTAATTTATTGGAATACCCACCTGACCAAATGGAGATGACATCTGTGCCATATTTTAATTTTAGCAGATCATCACCATCATCATCATTATTTTTTACAAAAAAAAAGTTGAAATAGAGTAATCCATTGGAAAATATTGTCAAGTCAGTATTCAAAAACTGCTGGTAATTTTAACTTTATCTTTACCAAAAAAAAAAAAAAGAGAGAGAGAGAGGGCAAAGAAAAAACCATAAATCTGCAGTCAAGGCTGCCAGTAACTTGGTGTGACTCTGCACCATTAATTTCTTCCAGAGTGACATTCGGAGATGAGCTGAACAGATGGAATTGCAGGATTGTTCTAGCAAATTTATCATAAAAAATGCATCCGACACCTGTGTAATTTGCCTAATCATTTTCCTAATAAGCTCCCACCATTAATTATGCACGATTTCCACAATGCAATCAAGATAAAAGTAAATCTGATGACTTAATACCCTTCAAAATAATTGGTTCACCCAACACAAGGCCTCCTCTCCTTTCCAGTGCTGTGCTAGTTAATTGGGGGGTGGGGGGTGGGGGGAGAGGAAGGTTGCACCCTGTTGGAGTCAGCAGAATGGATGCAGATCGCATAGTGGGAGGCAGGCCTGCTGCTTATTTGGGCAAGAGTCAAGGATATTAACTCGTGAAAGAAGAGTGTCTTTTCTTCCCCCCCTCCCCCGCCCATCCCAATCTCTTGTGTTGTATCTCAATCCTTCCTTCCTTCTGTGTTCTCTCCCCCCCCACCAGCTTTTACCCCGCCCATTAGCAAACAGATGCGATTAGTGTTTTTCAGCCATCATAAAAACTGACTGCAGGACTCCACAGGCCTAATGAGAATCAACTTTTCGGAGCCTGCTGTCTTGCGGTGCGGCCCACCTGTCACATCATTAGGTGCTGCGTGTGCCTGGAATCCGCCTTGCTAAATGAGATTTGCAGGCCCCGGCGAGGACGGTCCCGCAGCATCCCGGCTTCAATTAGCTCAAGATTAATTGTCTGCAAAAGGGAAGGAAAGTTTTACTTCAACTGACCTGGAAAAAGAAGAAGAAGAAGAGGAAACAAAAAAAAAAGCAAGGAAGGAAAGAAAGAGTAGGAGAGACGGGGAGGCGTTGGTGGAAGTCTGGGAGATGCGGTTGCAAATTAAAATCTACAAACGAGGCGGTGTGGGAAGCAGTAATGAATTTAAAGGTGCCGCAAATTTCCTACACCTCGTCTGGATGAGCGAAATTAACTAGCACTAAAAGCTGTCAAATTAAAGGTTGACTTCTGGATATTAGCACCTTAAATGTCACTGAATATTCGCTCTCCTTTTCTGCCTCCCTCCCTCTTCTGTTCTTGCTCTCTCTCTCGCTCGCACCTCCCTTTCGGGCTCTTCCCCCCTGCCTCCTGTGGCTCATTTTTTTTTGGCAAAGCCTCACAATGACACACCTGCACATCCACACAAACTGCCACCCTACTGCTGTTCCCACTAACTACTTGTGCGTGCTTGGACTTGAGTTGTTCGGCATCAATCTTACAGTACAGTAACCATGAAGCTCTGAAACAACTGAAGTAGTTACAAAAGAATTTCCTCCATTTTAATCACCAGACTAATATATGTTTGACTGGCAGATCATACTTGCAGGATGTTAGGATGACTCAGAGAAGTAAAGCCATGATCTGGAAGAGAAGGCAAAGAAGCATTCAGGGCAGGGGAGTTCAAAAGTAACATAATTCTGTTCTTTGTACACTTACCCAAAAGCAGGTGGAAACACCTAACGGGATGTGGAAGGCTTATGTGTACATTTCTAAATGGTGTGTCTGTTGTGGACAAGGAGGCCAGAAGAAGTGCAACGTCTTCTTTTGTCTGTTCCCCCTGAACAAGGACTGAAGGCTAACACTGCATGGGAAGTATGTAGATTCTTAGAAAGACTCAACATGAGATGGATGGACTCAATAAAGGAAGCCACGGCCTTCAGTGTGCAAGACCCGAGCAAGGCTGTTAATGGTAGGATATTTTGGAGGCCACTAATTCCTAGAGCTGCCATGTTGGAAATAATTTGACAGCATAATATACCCACAGAGAGCAGTGTTTGTCTAATGCAGCAAAAACAAGTCGAGAGGACTCTCTCTTTTTTTGTGAATGGAAGTCAGTTTTGGGAGAAAGATGGCTGAAGACCACTCACAGGCTCCTACTGCATTCTGAAGAAGAGTTAACACCATTCATTCCAAGTCCCTTGGCTTGAATGGGCATAGAAGGGTGCTACTCTGCTTAGGATTTCTGTTATTCTATGTGTGTGTGGCTAAAGTGTTGTCAAGTTAAAGCCAATTTAAGGGCAACCAGTAGGGATTTCAAGACAGGAGACCAACAGAGGCTGTTTGGCCTTCCTCTGCATAGCAACCCTTGTCTTCCTTAGTGGTCTCCCATCTAAGTACCAACCAAGTACTGCAACCCTGCTTAGCTTCTAGGACAGTGGTTCTCAACCTTCCTAATGCCGCGACCCTCCTCATGTTGTGGTGACCCCCCAACCCTAACATTTATCCATTTTACAGATGGAGAACACTGATGCAGAGAGTCTTAGGCAACCCCTGTGAAAGGGTCGTTTGACTCCCAAAGGGGTCCCGACCCCCAGGTTGAGAACCATTGTTCTGGGACCTGACAAGATCAAGCCAGGTCAGGGAATAATTTTCTCTAGGGTTGTGAATTTTTTTTTAAAAATATTTATTTTATTTTCTATTTCGCCATTTGTTTTCGCCGCCGCCGCCGCCGCCGCTGCCGCCGCCGCCGCCGTCATTGTCATCATCATCATCATTTTTTAATGTTCATTTTTGTTTCTACTGGATCCATTTGGAGAGGTTTTAGCTGTGAACAATGCATGACAACCAGTATGTTTACAGCTACCTCTCTGGAACTCTTTTTAGAGTTAATCAGAGTCAATGTTCACTGTAAGCTGTGTGCATATGCAGCCACATAGCCATTGTCCTAGGCTGTGCAGATAAAAGGCCACCCGGTAGGGGCAGCTTTCCCAGGCAGCTCAGTTCTGCGCAGCGTTTTCGGACTGCCACTCAGCACCGGGGAATTCTTAGAGGGACCATTGATCAGAGTCAAAACATATTTCCAAATCTAACTTTTTCCACCCCTATTTCCTAGGAACAGTGTCCTGAGAAAGCCCTTTCAGATCCAAAATACGCAAATGGAACTAGAGCTTCTGCACTGAATGCATGCAGTGACTGTCCAAATTAATTTTTTGAGTTAAGGTTGACATTGTAATTCTGCTATAAATTGTGAGTTTTCTGGGCTTTTTGGCTTTCGTTCGGTTGTACGGCTGGGCCACAGAGCCGGAAAAACACCAAACAGCCAGTTGATTCTGGCCGTTAAAGCTTTTGACAATACATTTCTATTATGCTTCTCTGTCACCCCACCCATGGGAATCAAAGCAGGTGACAACAGAATTTCAAAAAGGCAATAATTAAAACAATCAAACAATGAGCAGAAAGCCAAGACAAATTGCAGGCTGTTTTAGCCTCCGCCTCAAGCACCCGCTTCCTCCCTTCAAATACCATGTTGAACAATTTGGTTTGTAAAGATGGTTAGAAACGAGAAAGGTTGAAGCATCCACGGTCAGGAAGACCATTCCATAAAACAACGTCCCCATTGCAGAACGCTAACATAGAACAGTAGAAGAAGAAGAAGAAGAAGAAGAAGAAGAAGAAGAAGAAGAAGAAGAAGAAGAAGAAGAAGAAGAAGAAGAAGAAGAAGAAGAAGAGGAGGAGGAGTTTGGATTTATATCCCCCCTTTCTCTCCTGCAGGAGACTCAAAGGGGCTTACAATCTCCTTGCCCTTCCCCCCTCACAACAAACACCCTGTGAGGTAGGTGGGGCTGAGAGAGCTCTGAGAAGCTGTGACTAGCCCAAAGTCACCCAGCTGGCATGTGTGGGAGCGTACAGGCTAATCTGAATTCCCCAGAGAAGCCTCCATAGCGCAGGTGGCAGAGCGGGAATCAAACCCGGTTCCTCCAGATTAGATACACAAGCTCTTAACCTCCTACGCCACTGCTGCTCCTGAGAATACTGACGTTGCCACACAGGTACATGTTTGGAGAAAACTAAGGCTCTAACTAAAAGCAAACATGATCTAGAATTCTGTGGCATGCATTGTATCATTCCAGGAAGCTCGGAACTGTTAAAATAAACCGTTTGCTCCATCGTGACCCCCAAAATCATGTTGAAATATGGAAACATACAACATGGAGACATGCAAAACCTATTTGTATCAGGCAGCGAAGTACCATTATTGCTCCAAACTGGGTTAACTGTATAGCTTAAACAGATGTAATGTTCTGATGTTCTTAACAGTTAAAGATGTCAGTCCCCAAAGTGGGACCTGGGGATCCCCTGGAATTACAGCCAGTGGCGGGATCCAAAAATTTTAGTAACAGGTTCCCTCGCCAGCCCCCCCTCAGCAAAGGGGGCAGAGGCGTACCTAGGCAAACCTGAGCCCTGGGCAAAACCTGAGTTGGATGCCTCCCCCATGGGCAGCCACCCCACCACGACCCAAAAAATTTTTTTTGCACCAGGTCATTTCTAAATCATCATCACATTATAGAAAATGCCCCAACTCACAAATCTGAACCCAGCAATGGTGAAACACACAGGTTCTTGGATAGAGACTGGTGAGATAAAAGGTACGAAAGGCTGAGAATCAATGAATTGCAGTACCTGGAAGGGATTAACCCAGTTCAGGGAGTTACATTATTAGTCTCAATTGCTATATGGAACCTTCACGTTCAAAGGCAGTAGGCCTCTCGGGGAGGCGAGGGCGTGGAGGTGGAAAAGCGGACCCAATTGGTAACCTCCTCTCGGCACACACAAATAATTAGTAACCCACTCTCGGGAACTGGTGAGAACCTGCTGGATCCCACCTCTGATTACAGCTCATTTTCAGACTACAGAGATCAGGTTCCCAGGAGAAAATGGATACTTTGGAGGGGAACTCTATGCCACTGTACCCCACTGAGGTCTCTGCCCTCACCAGATTCCTTTCCCAAATCTCCAGGAGTTTTCCAACCTGGACATGACAATCCTATCCCTCCATCCCCTGGGAGGACCTGGAAACTCTAGCAAAAGCTGCTGCAGAACTCAGTAAGACACAATCCAAGCCAAATGGTTTCCCACCCGCTTCCTGTCTCCTATCTTACCATATTGTACCTCTCAGTAGGCAATGCTTCCATCTCTTTGTTTATAGCCACTACTGGGTGCTACCACAAGTAAACCACACATGCGTGAGAACCACAGTTTTGGCATCATTAGGCTTAGAACATTTATGACACAGAACATCTGAGTAAAGGACAATGGGGTAAAACATCCTGAGTATAATTGAGGGGCGGCAATTACAGCGGAACCTCGGTTTTCGTTGGTAATCCGTCCAAAAAGAATCGATGAAAACCGAAACCGATGAAAACCGAGGCAAACTTTTCCATAGGAATCAATGTAAATCCAATTAATCCGTTCGAGGCACTCCAAAAAACATACCAAAAACACATTTTTTGGTGAATAAACATAGTGTTTAATGCTGAAAACAGTAACAAACAATAACACTAGGACCAGCTTCAGAGCCAGTGGACCAATGTCGCACCAGAAAGCTGTCCAAAGAGGTCTGTTTCTGTTTCTTTAAGATTTGTCTGAAATGGGGCAAGGCATTGTCATTAAACAAGTTGCAGACACGGCCTGCAACAGCTTTGTCTGGATGATTTTTCTCCACAACCCCCTGCACCTTACTGCAAATCGATGAAAACCGAGGCAAATCAATGAAAACCGAGACAAATTTTTCACGGAAAAAAATCGCTGAAAACCGAAACCGATGAAAACCGAAGGCAATGTAAACCGAGGTTCCGCTGTAAATTGTTATTGTCATAAGTGTAGGAGTCAGCCAAAAAGGTTGCGTCAGTCGTATTGTTTATTTATTTAGGAAATGTGTAAGCTGCCTCTCTGAGGAGAAAACAAAACCGTTAAAAAACAAGCCAATGTCATTAAACCCAAACTGTTGGAAACACTCAAAGCTTAGAAGGTATCACTCCCCCAATTTTTTTAAAAAAAACCCTGATGAAAATAAACAGGCGAGATGACGGAGCAAGCTCAGAAAATGGCGCTGAGGAGGAAGTCCAAGAAACTGCAGAGAGGCACAGAAAATGTTTTAAAGAGACATGTACAGCAAGCCAAAACATTTTGAAAATGTTTCAACAAAAAGAATCTCTAAAATCGAGAATGCATTTAGAAGAAGAAGAAGAAGAAGAGGAGTTTGGATTTATATCCCCCCTTTCTCTCCTGCAGGTGACTCAAAGGGGCTTACAATCTCCTTGCCCTTCCCCTTTCACAACAAACACCCTGTGAGGTAGGTGGGGCTGAGAGAGCTCTGAGAAACTGTGACTAGCCCAAGGTCACCCAGCTGGCTAAGATGTTAGTGGGAGTGCACAGGCTAATCTGAATTCCCCAGATAAGCCTCCACAGCTCAGGCGGCAGAGCGGGGAATCAAACCCGGTTCCTCCAGATTAGATACATGAGCTCTTAACCTCCTATGCCACTGCTGCTCCTTTAAAGCATTTTCAGGCTGGCAATAAAACGTTTTTGGCTAAAAAACATTGCGGAACTCCCGGGAGAAAATGTTTCGTTTCAGTTGTGCGGAAAAGGTCATTGATCAGCCTGAAATGATCCTCAGGCCTGTAGCAGGCCGTAAAATGTATAAGAGATCAAAACCCTGAGTAAAAATGAATGTTTTAGCCCCGTGCCTAGAAGAACAAAAGGGAGGTGCCAGCCAAGTTTCACGAGGGAAAAGTTTCTAAAGGAAATGTGCTATCATTGAGAAAGCCAGCACCTGAGAAAGCCAGTACCTGTACATGGTCAGCACCTGCCTCACATCTGAAAACAAGAGCACAAAAAGAAGGGTTTTAGAAGAAGATCTTAACTGGTGAACTGGACAATATTGGTCCTTGGAGGATGTCCTTTTAGGGTTGTCAGGTTCCACATGCCCACAGGTGGGGGATGGAGAGGTCAGGTTCCCAGATCAATATTGGGAAACTACTAGAGAATGAGGAATGGAACCTGTGGAGGTCATGGACAATGCTGTAAGAGTCCACCCTACATAGCAGCCATTTTCTCCAGAAGAAATGTTCTCTGTAGTCTGAAGATGAGCTATAATTCTGGAGAATTCCCAGGTCCCACATGAAAGCTGGCCTCCCTAGGTCCTTCTAGCATGGTGTAATGGTTAAGAGCAATGTGGTGTAGTGGTGACGAGCAGGTGGACTCTAATCTAGAGCACTGGGTTTGATTCCCCACTCCTCCACCTGAGCGTGGACTCCTATCTGGTGAACTGGATTTGTTTTCCCGCCCCTACATATGAAGCCTGCTGGGTGACTTTGGGCAAATCACAGTTCTTCAGCACTCTCTCAGTCCCACCTACCATGTCTGCAGTTAACTCTGTTTCACCGAAACATTGCTTCAGAGTGTGTGTGAGATTACTCCAGATGTGTTTACCAATTGTTTTGGAAAGAAGGCATTTTCATGCTGTTTGGAGTATGTTCTACAGGAATTTGTCTTCATTGGCTCTTGCAAAGTCTACATCGAGTTCTTCAGAAAAGTTATCCCTCACAGTTTTCCACATTTATTAATTACGTCTGCAGCTAACTCCATGGATGAAATGGCTATGGATCCTTTCCCAAACCTACCCCCAAATGCTACTGCTCCTCTTTTGTAAAAAAAAACAAACCAACACCTTATGATTTATCATATCCTTGGTTCCTTTCTATGAGCGCTGGATTCTGTGAAATAGAATTAAACGTGCTTTACTGTTCGTAATGATGTTGCTCTCGGGTGGCTGGAAGCCTAGAAAAGGATTTAAGCCTTAATTCCACCGACAGCTAACGCAGGTATTCCTTTTAGCTGGCGTACGAAAGGTCTTTGCCTTGGCAAGCAAAGGTTTCAGGGTTTACCTGCAGAGCTAGAAAGGAGTCGTTTAAGTAATGGTTGGATGGGCACACACAGTCATGGACTTCCTTTTTGCAATGGATGTGCCTTGGGTGGGGAGGGAATCACAGGGCAGGGCAGAGCAAGCAGGAACCTGTCTTGGGAGTGGCTACAGAATACAATTCAGTCCAGCTCCCTGTCCAGCCCACTACTCTCAAATTCTTACATCTGAGTGCCAGCAAGAAACTTACAGGAATTTGAATGGGAAGGGGGCAGGAGTAGACCTTCCAGTACCTGATTGCTCTGGTGGGGCATAGAAGCCAGGTCGTATTTTTTACCTTGGGTTAACAACCTCCAGGTGGGGGGTAGAGATCTCTAGGAATTACAGCTGGCCTCCAGACTACAGAGATCACTTCCCCTCGAGAAAGGGGCTGCTTTGGAAGGTGCACTCTGCGGCACTAAACCCAGTTTTGGCACATTCCTTCCCCAGGTTCCACCACCCCAAATAGTCAGGCATTTCCCAAGTTAAAGTTAGCACCCTATTTTCTTCTCCTGTGGTGCCTGTTGGTCTGATCGCTAACCTCGCAAGGCTTCAGCAAGAGCTAGAAATGTCTCTGTTGGGAAAAAAAAAGTTCCACGGAACCCTCTGGATGATCTCAAATCATAGCAAAAGATCCCCTGCTGGGCCAGATGTTTTCCAGTTAAGGGAAGGGTTAAAGTGAGAGACTGTGGGTTCCTAGAGAGCTATTTCCCTGGTTTCCTGTTAATCATCGATAAGTCCCTTTCTCCCCTACTGGAAGAAGTGCTCATTCTCATTCTCTCTCTTTCTCTCACACCCCCCACCCCACCCCAGTTTGCCATGCTGGATTCAGTGGGCTTTATTTCATTTTTTCTCATTGTTTACTCATTGTTTACACATTGTTTGCTCATTGTTCCCCTAATTTTGTCTTTTTAAAAAATGTGTGTGTGTGGAATGTCTGAGAAGGAACTTTTGTCCTGAATGTGTAACCCCCATGCTCAGAATGGGTTGACCTAGAAAGGGGTAGAGACTCAAAGCAGCAAGAGGCTGCAGCAGACCTCATGTAGTTGGAGGAAACAAGGCTACCAGACTCGGACCTTGGTTGTATAAGCCCTTAACACCTTGTTAAGGTAACTGCAATATTGTTGGGAACTACTGAGAAAGTAGTTGTTTATTTTTTCTATGTTGTAAATATTGGAGTTTATTGTTTCAGGGTTTCTTTTTGTGGTTGTAATGGGTGAGAGTTCTCCTGGAAACCTTCATCATGTTGAATCCTGTTCATCAAGCCCTTGGAGTCTTCAGGAGCCAACCCACTTGCAAAGAAGAATTGGACTTGGCAGTATCAGTAGACTGTAAATATAAGGACTTGAAAATGCAACCTGAACAGGACCTTGAAATGTGATGTTAAATGTTGATGTTATATGTTATATGTTAAGAAAGTAAACCATTTTGTTTTAAAAATTTGTTGTTGCAAACTCATTCCAAGATCTGCCCCACAGAACCCACAAGCTGAGGTTACAAATGCTTTTCTGACTTTGAGCTAAAAGAAAACAGAGAGGCATTAATCAGTGGCCTCTTCCAGGAAAAAAAATGTCCAGATATAAGGAGGAGCAGATCTGGGATGTTTAGGGTAGACAGTGACAAGAGATTTCCTCCAGAGGTCCACTTGATTCTCCAGTCTAGAAAGATTAATTGTGATGCTTGTAGTTCCCTTTTCTGCCTGTTCGTGGTGCATAGAATCCAGAATTGGTATCTGATGCAGAAGATTCTTTTTGTGAGCCTTTCAGTGTCTGACTGTCAATAGCTAGAAAAGTGTAGTGTTCCACTGCCAATTACATATCAGCAACACCTTGAGACCCTGGGCCAGCCAAGTAAATTTGCCTTCTGAGGGTGGGAACCACCTGGGTGAATCCTCTCCAATAACCACACTGGACACTTTGCTGGGATAAACATTTTGGCCATAGCCATTTTATTAGCCAACATAAAACAGAAGCGTGAGGCATAGCATGGGTCTTGATCTGGCCTGTCTGCTTCATAGCGAAGTTCCAATGGGCGGATGCCCTGTATTGGACTTCGCTCCGCTGAAGGGCTCTGCCGGGCAGACACTCCTGGCAAGAGGTGATCCCCATTTGCCGGTTCGGCAGGGCGGTTGCCTCTTGCCGCCATCGGCACTTCCAGATCATTACCCATGCGCCACCACCGAATGGCTATGACAGAAACATGCAACAGCCGAATAACCCCAGGCAGAGGTGGGTGGAGCAAATCGCCGGCTGACCGAAGCACATAGCCTGAACAAAGGAGGGCTTTCCCCTTTAAAGGGTCAATCCGCCCTCCCCTCCTGGTGACGTCAGCCCTTGCCCAACATGGCCCAGGCTTCGCTTCCGCCCTCAGTTAAGCGGAAGCGGTCACCTTGGCTCCACCCATCCCACTCCCAGAGGCAACCGTAGCGGGTGGGTGATTCACAGCTGTCTTTATCATTCCCTGGGCCAGCCAAGTAAATACATCATTCCACATGGTATGAAAAGGTTCTGCAGGGTCCCTTTAACCACATCCATTTGGTTTGGGGGTCAATGTTGGGTTTGTTTCCCCCAGTTCAGACAACCAAGTTTAATTCAGTGTTTCAGTTTCTCATCCTAAAGGATTTGGTTTTGTGATTTTCTCGATGCCGGCGTCAGAAAACAAGGAGGGACGAGAGGAAAGGGAAATACGCAGTCCGAAAATAGATGACTGCGAACGTTCTTTATTATGATCAGAAATGTAAATTAATTACAGCCAGTTGGAAGCAAATTCCTCTTCCATAGAACCTTCCTGTCAGTCAGACGATAAGAAAATCTAAATTAAACTTTAATTCCCCAATACGGAAAGCCTTGACTCCTTTGATCAGAGAAGGCCTGAAAGCTCTCGTTCCGCCCACAGTGTTTGTTACCAAATGGCCCGATTATATAATTAGACTCTGGCTTTATTACTGTAATGAACTTATTCCAGCCCACGCTTAATTTTGAAACATGATTAGAAGAAGCCCGGTCTATGTATAATGTAGTATGCATGATCATGCAGGCTGCCTGCGGATCAAAATGGGAGGTTTTATTGATTAAAGTCTCCTTGCAGTAGAGATTAAAAAAAGAGGGAGAGAGAGAGAGAGAGAGGTGCATGGATGTTTTATCTTGCTATCTATTTGAAAGATATAGATTCTGGTTATTTGCTGAGGTAAGGGAATATCTGCCTTATCAAGTTCTTGACAGAAGGACTGACAGGGGTAGAGACCCTTTTGAAGATTTACCTTTCTAGCTTGGGGAAAAAAAGTGTCTGTTTGTTTTCAGAAGGAAATCGGAAGGTTGGCTAACAAAGGAATCCCCAAAAGATCTTTGCCCTCTTTCTTGAATCTGAGTTCCACATGGCTTTTCGAAAGACCTGGGGACAATAAAACAGAGTTTTGTCAAATCTTTTTTTTAAAAAGTGTGTGCATATAATAATGCAGTTTCTCGAGAGCCCAGTTATGACCCCTAGAACTAATTCCAAGATTCTGACCTATATACGGCCTCTTTTTTCTATTGAACATGGTCCACTGTGAGGACAATGTCACCTCATGCAGTTGATGGAAGAACCACTAGTACTTGGTTTATGCTCAAAATATATGTTTAGGCACCATATAACAGACAATCAGATATTTTGGTCAGATATATTTATGCAAGTGGGGGACCCATGAGGACTTGCAAGGGAACATCTGATTTCCCCCTTTCTCTCCCTCTTTCTCTTCCCTGAAAGTCCCCATACCCTCTCTCATTTTCCACCTTCCTCTTCTCGTTCACTCCCACCATTCAACCTGTCATCTGCTCAGAAGTCTTCGGTTTTCCATCCTCCCTTCCCTTGGAGGTCTCTCCCTAGGTCCATGGTGGCGAACCTATGGCACTCCAGATGTTCATGGACTTCAATTCCCATCAGTCTCTGCCAGCATGGCCAATTGACCATGCTGGCAGAGGCTGATGGGAATTGTAGTCCATGGACATCTGGAGTGCCATAGGTTTACCACCACTGCCCTAGGTAAACTCTGCATGACTTTGGCACCAGATCCAGCTGAGCAATGCAACTTGCAAGGCTGGGCTCAACCGTGGGGTGAAGAATCTGCAAGAGCTTAAAGAGACCACGTCCCAACTGCAGACATTAGTTCCTGTTAGGGGTATTAGCAGTGGTGGGATTCAGCCGGTTCGCACTACTTCGGCAGAACCAGTTATTAAAATGGTGCTTGTAAACAACCAGTTGTTAAATTATTTGAATCCTACCACCAGAATGGGTTGTTAAATTAGTTGAATCCCACTACTGGGTATTAGCTCCAGGCAGTGGTGGGATCCAAAAAATTTAGTAACAGGTTCCCATGGTGGTGGGATTCAAACTGTGGCATAGTGCCAATGGGGCTGGGCGTGGCATGACGGGGGCATGGCCGGGCATTCCTGGGCGGGGCTGTGGCAAGGACGCAGCTGCTGTGCTGGTCCTTGGGCGGGAAACGAATGCACACAGGCACAGGCTGCCACGCACGCTGGTGCACCTCCTGCTAGACTGCTTCAAGTTCTGTGCACTACTGCTGAGAGGAGGGGCGTAACTAAGGCAAAAATCACATGGCAAAATCACCAATTAGTAACCCCCTCTCGGCACACACAAATAATTAGTAACCTACTCTCGGGAACCTGTGAGAACCTGCTGGATCCCACCCCTGGCTCCAGGTTGGGAAATTCTTGGACATTTTAATGGTAGGAACCTTGGGAGGGTTAGATTTTGAGAGGGAAGCAACCTCAGCAGGGTATAATTCCATATGCTGATAACACACTGCCAACGTTCCCCGGCCTCACCCTGCTCCAGTATGAGAAGTCATACCAGAAGTGTTCTTGCCTTCCCCAAGGAAAGTGAGAGGCCCAGGCGGGGCAAGAGGAAGCACATTGGGACAAGAAATCCTGCCCCGATGTGCCTCCCCTGTTGGCATGGCACAAACAGGAAGCATGTCCCCAAAATTTATCCTGTTTGTGGTGTGCCAAGAGCGCCAGTGGATAATCAGCCTTAGAGCTCTCCATCAAAACACTCATTTTCTTCAAGGGAACATATAATCTGGACAGCAGTTGTAATTTCGGGTGAACTCCAACTATGGTTACACCAAACAGCTGTGAGTACCGACATGCTCTTTAGACTCAACCACCCTATTTCAAATGTTTATATCCAATCATACCAAAAACTTTTTAATGACATAAAAATAATTTTAACACAGGGCTAATTGTCTCTTTACATGCATCTGTTCCAACAAAACCGTATTTTCATCGTTACATCCAAAACTATACAAGCCATCTATTCCAATGGTATTATCAAATATCTTTAACAGATCACTTAAAGTAATAATGACACTCCTTTTGGGGCTAATCAACCACCTGGTATGGTCTGATCTCAAACCTTCTTCTTTATGGCCTGAATACATATGCATTGACTCCCTTAGGCGTAGCAGTGGCACAGTGGTTAAGAGCACGTGTACTCTAATCTGGAGGAACTGGGTTTGATTCCCCACTCTGCCTCTTGAGCTGTGGAGGCTTATCTGGGGAATTGAAATCAGCCTGTGCATTCCAACCCACACCAGTTTGAGCTAGGTACAGTTTTTTCTGTGCTCTCTCAGCACCACCTATCTCAAAGGTCTTTGTTGGGGGGAGGGCAGGGAAAGGAGATTGTCAGCCCCTTTGAGTCTCCTTACAGGAGAAAAAGGGCAAATATAAATCCAACTGTTTCCCCACTCCTACATTCCTGCTGGGTGACCTTGGGCTAGTCACAGTTCTTCAGAACTCTCTCAGTCCCACCTACCTCACAAGGTGTCAGTTGTGGGGAGAGGAAGGGAAAGGAACTTGTAAGCCACCTTGAGTCTCCTTACAGGAGAAAAAGGTGGGGTATAAATCCAAACTCCTCCTCCTCCTCCTCTTCCACCTCCACCTCCTCCTCCTCCTCCTCCTCCTCCTCCTCCTCCTCCTCCTCCTCCTCCTCCCCCTCTTCTTCTTCTTCTTCTTCTTCTTCTTCTTCTTCTTCTTCTTCTTCTTCTTCTTCTTCTTCTTCTTCTTCTTCTTCTTCTTCTTCTTGTCTTATTATCCCCCAGGGTTTTCTCTCTCATTTCCAAACAGTTTCAAATCATTGTTGCTGAAATTGCTTTTGGGCATAGTGTTTTGGCTGCCTGCTCCTTTGCCTCCCTTTTCATCCTGGAGGTTGGCATCTCTGCTTCCCCTGGAGGTAATGGCTGCTTTGCTGGGCGGAATCTATGGCATCGTCACACCCTTCCGAGGTCCTTCTCCTCCTCAAATCCCACCCTCCACAGTCACTGGATTTAAGTATCTCCAGATTTGGCTGACTTTGCTATTAGTGTATAGATGATGATATATCTTGTCTGTTCATGCCTCCAGTCTATGGATTTAAGCATCTACTCATTTGCCTTTTGTTGATTATTAGATATATCGATGATGACTGTGTAGGAGCAATCACTAAATCATGGTTGGACAGCCCTCCCATGAAATTTGCATTTGGAAGAGTGCAGGATACCAGATGCTGCTTACACGTACAGCCCCCGGGATTCGTATAATTGCAACAGCCCTTTTTTTCCGCGTGCTATGAACTATTTTCAGTGGCTGGGCTGAGATGTTTATACAGAATCTTCAATTTCAAGAGTGGTGTATCTCTGGCAATGGATCTTAGTTATAAGTCTAGTCAAAGCTCCCAGTGCATTCACATGATGGCTGCCAGAAACGTTGATTGGCTCATCTGGATGTAATGCAGAGATAACTGCATCCTGTGAGATCAGTATCACACGTGGTAGCTTGAAGGAGAGATGAATTGGATCCCGGGCAGATAGGAAGGATAGATCGAATCTCCCATTTCATACATCCTACATCCAATCATGCTAAACACCAACCGATCAATAAAACATTGTAAAAAGGCAGAGAACAAACCAACCCCAGCCAGCCCGTAACACAAATAAAATTTAAAAAGAGAAGCATTCAAAATTAAAAAAACCTTCCCAAATAAACAACGAAGCCCTAAATAAGTCACAACAAGCAAGGGCCAAACAAGACTAATCCAAATAGCGTGGGCAGAATTTCCTTGTATCTTGTATCTTGGTGTCTTAATTAGGAACACATCCCAAAGCAATGTATTGTTAAAAGCTCCCACCATCGGAATCAACGGGCTGTTGTTGGTTTTTGCCCGCATCCGTGGCTGGCAGCACATTTCAAAATGAGGTGCCTATTTTTAGCTCCTAATGTTTCATCCGCATCTATGGCTGGCATCTTCAGAGGCATGTCCCAGTAAGATCACGGTAAGAGACACATCTTACTGGGACATGCCTCTGAGATGCTAGCCACAGATGTGCGTGAAGCATTAGGATCTAAAACCACCAGGCCGCACAGCCCAGAAACTCTGCCATAAAAACATCTGGCCTCCCATGGGTATATAAAGAGGGGAGGGAAGGGTTGAAGCCATCTGGAGTCTTGGTATTTTATGTATTCTTTTATGTTAACTTATATATTGTGATGATGTTTTAAACTGTTTTAATATTGATGGACACCGCCCTGAGCCTTTGGGGAGGGCGGTATATCAATCAATCAATCAATCAATCAATCAATCAATCAATCAATCAATCAATCAATCAATCAATCAATCAATCAATCAATCAATCAATCAATCCCACCGCAGCCCCATCAAAAAGCTTTGGGGCAACTGCAAACAAATGAAAACCCTCAGTTCTGTTATGAACTTATACAAAGATACATACCTGTTCAACTTAGTTTGGGTTCCTGTCACCTATGAATGGCATATATGTACAAATGCCATTGATACTTATGTCAAGTCAAGTCAATCAGTATTTATTGTTTGAGCCATTGGCTATATAACATCCAAAAATACATACAGTTAAAACATTCAGATTAAAGTAATAAACTTATCTTTAGGTTAAAATGTAAACATTAATACTTATGAGTCACTCCCATGATGTTGTACTGATGGGTCTGATGTTTAGGGTCTTGAAGTTAACAGGGTAAGACAATTCATCTTTCCCCATCAGGATGTCATCCTTGAAATTGGCCCAGCACAACTGCACAAGTGTTTCCCACCGTCCTCTCATACAAAATCCATCTTTCCTTAGGCAAGTGTACTGGGATGTTGCTGCACATCATGCATTAGCTGAACTTCCAGTAGCTAGTGTCCTGACAAAAATGGGGGTGGGGGGAGAAACAAAGAAGAGCAACATGAAGATCACAGGAGAAGGGAGCATGACTTACCTGGTGCTTGATTTGTTGGTATATCAGTTTATCATTCATGCTGTAAATCCTCTTGTGAGCTCACTGCCTAGCTCAGGAATCAGAGGATCATAGAGTTGGAAGAGACCACAAGGGCCATCAAATCCAGTCCCAAATCTGTACTGATGTACTGTCAAAGACTTTCACGGGGCCAGAATCAACTGGCTGTTGTGGGTTTTCCACACTGTGTATCCATGATCTAGTAGTTTTAGCTCCTTACTTTTTGCCCATATCTATCACGGGCATCTTCAGATTTATACCCCACCTTTCTCTCCTGTAAGGAGACTGAAGGTGGCTTACAAGCTCCTTTCCCTTCCTCTCCCCACAACAGACATCTTGTGAGGTAGGTGGGGCAGAGAGATTTCCAAAGAACTGTGACTAGCCCAAGGTCACCCAGCAGGAATGTAGGAGTGGGGAAACACATCTGGTTCACCAGATAAGCCTCTGCCATTCAGGTGGAGGAGCTGGGAGTCAAACCCGGTTCTCCAGATTAGAAACCACCTGCTCTTAGCCACTAAACCATTATGGCTCCTAAGTGTGGGAAGACAGGTGAGGGAAGAGTGATAGAAAAGGATGGGGCGCAAAGAGTGAAAATAAACTTTGACAGAGAAAGAGGGAAGGAAAAGAGAGTGGGGTAATGCCCCTCCTCTGCAAGTTCCTTGTGGGTTCCCACTTGTTACAATTCTAAATAAAGCTTTTGTCTTCCATCCTAAATTTGACGACAGTTTGAAGCCATTCTTCTTTTGTACACACAGACTTTAGCAAGCTTAACAATTCTCTTCCTATTACTGCAGTCGCCTCTCTGATGTATTTGTGGAGAGCTATCATATCAGTGTAATAAACGCCATTGATTTGCAAATGGGGGAAATTATTTTGCAATGGTAATCATTAAAGAAAATAAATAGCTCCAGGAGCTAGCTTAATATATTGGGTTTTTCTTTTTGCTAGATCAATGTGAATCAACAAATATTCTTTTCAGCACTCATGCTAAGTGTGTTTATGAACTGTGTGGGTGTCTTTTAAAAAGAAAACTATAATGCTGCCCTGATAGTCAGACAAGGATACAGCACTCATGTGTGCAGAATTGTGTTTAACCAATCCAGAGGCCTCCTTCCATCTCCCAATGAAACAAACTGAAGTTCCCAGTTGTTTTTGAAAAATACGCTGTGGCCTCAATACATATATACTCTTGAGTTGCTCACTTGGGCAACTGAGGAGCCCTAATTCCTAATCTTCTACTCACTGACAATGGTCAGCAATGGATTTCAAAGGCAGATTATTTATATTATCAGTTTATATATTAAAAAAACAATTATTTATATTGGCAGCTTGGCAGTTCTAGCTTTATGGATGGTCCACAATGTGGCAAGATGGCAGCTCATCTCATCTATAGAGGCCTTTGTCTCTATACTCTCTTTGTTGGCCCTCCAGGAAACTAGTTGGCCACTGCAGGAAGCAGGATGTAGGACTAGACAGATATGACCCCTTATTTTTCTCATCCATCCATCCATCCATCCATCCATCCATCCATCCATCCATCCATCCATCCATCCATCCATCCATCCATCCATCCATCCATCCATCCATCCATCCATCCATCCATCCATCCATCCATCCATCCATTTCATTTTTAGACTGCCCTCCCCTGAAGGGCTCAGGGCAGTGTACATCCATGTCAAATATAAATAATGACAATACAACAATCTGATAGCAATTTAAATTTTTTCTGAATTTAGATAGCAATTTCTGGACTGGATGTTAATAAGCTCAGAAAGGCTTTCACTTTAGGCAGATGGGTTGCCTTGCTATTGGTCATTCTTGAAGGCAGATACAATAATACACCATACACAGAGATAATTTGCCCATGTGGGTTTAGAAGAAATAGAGTCACTGGTGCATTTTTTTTCTATCATCCTTTTTACAATGAGTTGCGACTGAATATTATTTATCCATTATTAGTTGATTTCCAAGGTTGTTTGGATAAAGTCCGCTTCCTAAAATTATTTGGTGAAAATTCTTATGACTCTGAGGCAGGGGGTCAAGTTTAGTGCCTTTGTATATAAAGGGTTTAATGCTACACTACAGCGTGGTTTGGTGGTTAAGAGCGGTGGATTCTAATCTGGAGAACCGGGTTTAATTCCTCACTCTTCCACTTGTGTGGGAGACTCTAAACTGGGGAATCAGGTTTGTTTCCCCACTCTGCCACATGAAGCCTGGGCTAGTCACAGTTCTCTCAGAATTCTGTCTGCCCTACCTACCTCACAAGAGCCTGTTGTGGGGAGAAGAAGGGAAGGAGTTTGTAAGCCGCTTTAAGATTCCTTGCAGGACAGAAAAGCAGGATATAAATCCAAACTCATCCTCTTCTCTTCTAAAGATGTGGTTTAAAATCTAATTTTAATTTTTTAGTTATACTATTGGCCCCATCCAGAAGAGGAAGAGTGAATACGCCGGTGGAAATGGTGCACAGTCATGCTGGTGGATTTACCCTCCCTGGGGCACTTGCCCCAGCAGAGGGGCAAATCTGCCAGCGTGTAGCCACTGCCACTCTCCCCAGTGCTGTGACAAGACATTCATCCCAGCTGGCATAACAGGGGCAGTCCAGGGGCATGGCTGGGAGAGGAGCCAACTTTAGTTGATTCCTTCGCGACTGTTCATCCAGTTGCACCAGCAGCCAGGACAGCTGACTTATGCCACCGAGATGTGTCTTCCTGGTGGTGGGAAGACTTTTCACCATTTTAAGCCTTGCCATGCCTTCAGGAAGTCTCTGTGGGAGTGGAAGCCCAGTGCGGCTTGGTGCCGCCAGATGCATGGCCCCTTGGATGGGGCAGTACATGTTTTATTGATGTAAAATGTTTTCAAACCTGTCTTTGGATCAATTTCCAGAAACTTACCGATCACGTTTTTTATACCAATCTATGACTACAACCAACAGACAGTGCCAGGGTCATGTGACTAGACCAGGGGTCGGGAACCTTTTCCCCCCAAAGAGCCATTTGGCTCACCACCAAATTTGGCTCACCACCAAAGAGCCATTTGGCTCACACACACCCCACTCGCTCGCCCCCCCGTCGACTTGCTCGCTCGCTCGCCCTCCCTCCCCCCGCCAGCTCACCCCCCCGCGGGCTAGAGATGTGCCCGCCCTGCTTCCTGCAGGGCGGGCGAAGAGGGGCCTGGCGGCTCGTCCTGCCCGGCCGCCGGGAGAGCGCCCGCCCCGCAAGCAGCGAGGCGGGCAGGAGCCAGAGCCTGCGGCGCGGCCTCGCCAGCCGCGGGCTAGAGATGTGCTCGCCCTGCTTCCTGCAGGGCGGGCGAAGAGGGGGCCGGCGGCTCCGTTCATGGAGCCGCAGAACAGCGGCGGAATTGCCGCATGCGGCTCGCGAGCCGCGGGTTCCCGACCCCTGGACTAGACAGACCACTGGCTTGATCCAGAAAGGCCCTCCTTATACTGGAAAAAAATCTGCTGAAATAGGAGTTGAATCTTGGGATGGCCACTATAGTGGAAGGTGTCTGAGCAAATCAGGAATTGGGGTGGGGGGAAGGCCTGGTACACAGGCATGCTGATGTCACTTCTGGTTTACCCTAGAAATGACACTGGATACTTTAGCATTCTGCAAAAACTCTATGGTAAAACCATAGAGCTTTTGCCAAAATGCTAGAGCACCCTCGGTGACATGCTGATGTCACTTCCAGGAGCATGAGTAGTGATATGAGTGCACTGCTGGCAACATTATTACATTGCTGGCAAGGCCCCCGACCTGGAAAGTCTCCTACTGGTTGCCAGCTAGGACTGGAGGAGAAGCTACGTATACATTGGACAAAGCCCAACATCACACCAGAGAGGACCACAACTGTGATTAGTTCATTCATTGCATAAGCAGTGTGAACTGGCTCCAAGTTAGGTCCTGCTGTTATGTTCTTTAGAAACCATTTTGCTAATCAAGATGAACAAACAATGACAGCATTAAAGATGGCTTGCTGCAATGTTTTGCATCTTTTCTCTTTGCTGGCTTTCCATTTCTGTGGGTGTGCAGGAACATCTTGCTATGAGGCATTGGCCCAGACTGAAATCCAGATCTTGATCTAAAGTTCCCTAAACTAATGAACATATTTTTATTAATAATTTACCAGCACCGTGTTAATAATAAATGAGGTTCTGGAGAAGAAGGGCATCATTTTGGAAACCCTATGGTGCTCGCCAATGAGCGAGTTACCATCTTTAAATCTCATCCTCAGAGCTCCTCTCACTTCAGTGCATAAAGATCTTTTCAAATATTTCCTAATTGCACAAGGTTGTCGTGCGTTTGACCATTTGCTTTCTATACGCCATTGATCTGCTGATGTATTACTGTCAGCCAGCTCAATGCACTGTTGAGATGTTTTATTGCAATTAATTTACAGGGCAATAGTCATTGATTGATAACAAGGGAGCAAAAGAAGATTTCTCCTACGTGCCTTCCACGGGAGCAAAAAGGCAGAATGGGGCCATATTCCGTTCAAATACTATTGCAAATCCAATAGAATATCCCATGGCTTTCGGCCGGCTCAGCAGATTTCCCCCTGTGTTTTCCAAACTCAGTTATATTTGTTGCACTTTGAAGCAATTAAAACCAAATTGGTTTTTTTTATTTTTAATGAAGAATGTGTTGAGGGCATCAAATGTACGTGAAAACTGGGAGATTGGTCAGTGATTGGAAAGAGATGTGCTAGCTACATCTCTGGGTGGTAGAGTTGCAGACCCCCAAGGGTCGGGTATTTCCCACTCTGGGCCCCCTGCCCCTGGTGCCATCCAGCTGGCCAGCGGAGGTCTTATTGGGCTTAAAAAAAGGCCTAGGCCCGTGGTGGCGAACCTTTGGCACTCCAGATGTTATGGACTACAATTCCCATCAGCCCCTGCCAGCGTGGTCAATTGGCCATGCTGGTGGGGGCTGATGGGAATTGTAGTCCATAACATCTGGAGTGCCAAAAGTTCACTCACTGGCTTGGTTCCTTGGCATCAACACTACATGACAACACTTCCAGAAGTACATGTCATCACAAAGGAATGTCAAAGGAGATGCTCAGGTATTTGGGCAAAACTTTAGGTAAAAACAGTATTACTCAAAGTGCTAGGCTCTGTCCCCTTTAGAGTAGGGGAATTAGAGAGAGCAGCTGGATAACATTACTAGATCTTTTCCACCAGAGTTTATGAAGGTGGTTTCCACAAGAAATCCACAGGAATCAGGAGTAAAAGTTTAACAGTTTTATTGGAAAAAATAAAATAATAAAAATGCAATCACACAAATAATCAAAGTGCACAGAGGGTAGGGGTTTTTTTTGAAGCTATGCAGACACAATATGAGAATCAGCAACATGTGCATATTACCAATATAAAAATTCTTCTTTTTTTACATTTACTGGGCAGAGGCGTAGCTGGGCCAAATTGCGGGTGGTGCGCATTCTATATTTTCCGCAACCCCCTCCATGCCCCCCCCCCGCTGTGTCCCCCTTCCCCTCTTCCCACACTTACCTTATTTCCTTTCCTTTTTCTAGAACTTTTTCAGGCTGCAAAAGGCCTGTTCACAGTAAAAACGGTCTGATGGGAACTATACTTCCCAGGAGACTTTGTGAGGGCGTTTCCCCACTCACCCTGATCCCCCCCATGCCGCGCGCTGCTCTCAAGTGCAGGCATCCCTGGAAGCAGCCGCCCAGGTGCCTGTGCTCTGAGCGGGGTCACCGTGCTAGCCGTTTTCTCCAGCGCCAGGGATGCCTCATGCTGAGAGGGTGCGACAGCGGCAGCTTCGGGGCGGCTGCGTTGTCGCCGCCCCTGTTGTGGGGAGTGCCCCGGGACCCCGCGCTACATGAAGAGAGTAGTGTGGGGCTTATGGTAAGTGGGGAAAGGCCCAGAGTCCCAAGGTCTCCTTGGAACTGTAGTGTGCTTGGTGCACGGCGCACCCCTCGTCCCCTTGTAGCTCCGCCACTGTTACTGGGTGAATTTTGCCCCCATCATACTATGGCCCACAGCTGCAATGTTTTCCCTTTTTCCTCAAGGATTGAATATGAGCCCCTTCACCTGTCAGAAGAAAGTAAGGACACCCATTCTGTTCCTGGGAGAATACAGTTTCCGTGATAAGAATCAGGTTGTGTGCCCTTCCCACCTCGACCCGTATCCCAAAATGTACCTTGTTTTATCATGTACTTAAGGGAGCTATATAGGAGAACCAAGATTGTTCTCGATTTACCCTTTCTATATAGAATTCCTTCCAGAAATTCTATTTCATAATGATCTCAGAACAGAATGGGATCTAGAAAGTAGCGTTTCAATATGTCAATTACATGTTCTAATTCTGTCATTGGAGCAAAGAGATGTGTTTTCAATAAAATCCTGAATATTCCTTTTTTTTTAATTGATGAAGCTATTTGCACAGTCAAATCCTTCCAGAGCTAAAAAAAAACCAGGGGACAGGTTTATTGTTAGCATGGCCAAATTGCTGCTTTACAAAAAGGAAGGGGGGGGGGAAAATGGAGACTGTGAATTAATCTTTGTTGGTACATGTGCTGCCAGATGCTAACACAGCCACGAAAAAACAGGTATTTAAAGCTACATTTTATAAAAGCGCCCTGGCAAAAATCAATAAAAAGCTTTAGTGGGCAGTAGTCGTGTGTATACAGGCGGCGGTATGCGGCTAGTGGAGAAGCGCCACGGTTCCTATCAGGGAATAAAGCCGAAGTTGGGTGGGGAGAGAAACTACTACCACAAGTGGTTCATTAACCTTTCGGGACCTCGGTGTACCTTCCGAGTAAAGATGGCAAGAAACCTGATCCAGTCTAGACTAGTTCTTGTTAGTGCTTACTTTCCCCAAACCAATTGTTTTTCAATGATGGAACAGCCTGATGCCCAGCTTCCTACACATGTTACTGGGAGGTATCAGGAACTTTATAAATAGTGCCCTTTCTTGGTCATTCTTAACGTCTTTAGAAGCCAGTCGTAAAGGCCTAATTGTGTGGACACTGACCAGTAAAACTTAAAAGCACCCAAGTCACTGTAGCCTTGGGCCCAATCTGGTAGAATGCTCGGTCCAATAAGATCCAGGCCCTTCAGGACCTGATGCAGATGTGCAGGGCCTGTAGGACAGAGTTGTTTCCTCAGAAATACGGTTGAGGCAACTACAATTTGTTCCATCTCGGCCTCCCCCTCTTCCCTCTTCCCTACGTTTCCACCTTCTTTCCTTCATTGGATGCAGAGGTGGGATCCAGCAGGTTCTCACAGGTTCCCGAGAGTAGGCTACTAATTATTCGTGTGTGCCGAGAGGGGGTTACTAATTGGTGATTTTGCCATGTGATTTTTGCCTTAGTTGCGCCCCTCCTCTCAGCAGTAGCATGCAGAACTTGAAGCAGTCTAGCAGGAGGTGCACCGGCGTGCGTGGCAGCCTTCGCCTGCGTGCATTCGTTTCCCACCCAAGGACCGGTGCAGCAGCTATGTCCTTGCCACAGCCCCGCCCAGCAATGCCCCACCCCCAGAATGCCCAGCCATGCCCCCATTGTGCCCTGCCCAGCCCCATTGGCGCTACGCCACTGTTTGAATCCCACCACCATGGGAACCTGTTACTAAAATGTTTGGATCCCACCACTGATTGGATGTAATAGTGTATTTCAATGAATTGTCACTATCACAGTTGAAAAGGGTTTCTATGTTGGTTGTGATGGGTTTTCTGGGCTGTGTGGCCGAGGTCTGTTGGATCTTGTTCCTAACGTTTCGCCCGCATCTGTGGCTGGCATCTACAGAGGTTTAATTGAAGCAAGCCTTTATTGGCATAGACAGCAGTACAACAATAATAAAAAACGGATTAAAAAAAATAGGCACACAGGAAATGGTTACAGGATGGCGAAATCTACTGGCGTTTAGTAATTTCCAGGAGAAAGTCTGCCACTATCATACAGGAGAGATATCTTGGTTACACACCGGTTCCGCGGGTTTTCCTCAAGCCCCGTGGCTGGGGTCTGTTGGATCTTGTTCCTAACGTTTCGTCCGCATCTGTGGCTGGCATCTTCAGAGGTGTATCACAGAGGAAAGTCTGTTACACACTGGTTCTGGTGGGTTTTCTGGGATGTGTGGCTGTGGTCTGGTGGATCTTGTTCCTAACATTACACAGTGTGTAACAGACTTCCCTCTGTGATACACCTCTGAAGATGCCAGCCACAGATGCAGGTAAAACGTTAGGAACAAGGTCCACCAGACCACGGCCACACAGCCCGGAAAACCCACCAGAACCAGTTGAATCTAGCCGTGAAAGCCTTCGACAATACTGTGTTACACACTGTTTCCAGTGGGAAGGGAATGTTTTAGTGGGATATATATTGTCCATGTCCCAGGGTGGGGAACCAATCAGTAAGTGTTAGGGTGGAACTTGCTATGCAACGGTGTGGTTGATAGTATAGTATTGCAGGTGGGGTTTATCAGTCCAGGGAGTGAGTCACATTTGCATTCCCTGCAGCAGCAGCAGTATTGGTGAATGTAAATCCCGTGTCTGGGTGGAGTCCATTGTCCATGAATTTAGCATGTCCTTGGCCTTTTAATTCTGGTGTTTTTAAGTACTGGTAGCCAAGCTTTGTTAATTCTCAGAGTCTCTTCTTTCTTGTTGAAATTGTCTTGGTGTTTGTGAATTTCAGTGGCCTCCCTGTGCAGTCTGACATCAGATCTTAGAAACTTGGATAATACTTGGCTGGGAGACCATCAAGAAAGTCCAGGTTTGCTGCATGGAAGCAGGCAATGACAAACCACCTCTGCTTCTCTCTTGCTTTGAAAACCCTGTGTGGGGGGGGGGGGTCACCATAAATCAGCTGCAACTTGATGGCATATCCTCTGCTGAAAAGCAGTTTCATGCCATAAGTGTGCCGCTCAAGACTAAATTTGAAGATTTCAATATGGCGAGGCAGAATGCAGCCAGCCCAAAGCACTAGTGTATAACTTGTGTGATTCATGTTGTGGGGGAGACCCTCTTCATTCAATCCCGTTATGAAAAGAAGATATGAAAGTAGATGTTGATGCCATTAATCCTGCTATTATAACAGAAAGCTAGGACAACAGCCAACAGAGATATCAGGAGCATTAGCTACACCAAGGGAGACATTAAATAGGACTGGATCTCTTTTGCATTCTCTGGGCTGTTCCCCCACATTAGAGGCCCCCCTCTCCCACCACACATCTCTTGCTTTTGTTTCAGCACCTTTTAGAGGCGGATTTGAATAAGCAGCTGCTGCAATAGCACATGCCAATGCTTCCTTGCCAATGCGGCCAGCAGGAGGTACCCCTCACGCAAGATGGCTGAATCCCTTTCTGAGTGGGAGGCTCACCTTCCGTGCCGCATTCACATGTCACCAGCTCCCGGCTCAAAATCCCTGGCTTTCTCCCTCCAGTTTGGCCATTCGTGATTCTGTCCTGTTGCTCTCTTTCTCTCGCTCCCTCCTGCTTTTTTAGCATCCCAAACCAACCCTTTTGCTCCATGCGTGGCTGCGGTTCATTGCAAGAAAAAGAACTTCGGCTCATAATTAGGGGAGGAGTACTTAAAAAAAAAAAAAAGAAATTGGCCTCCGTCCCCAGCACAAAATCTGTTCAAAATGGATTCTGCCAAAATGCAGAACAAAGTGTGAGCGTACCATGTTTTCTTTGCCAGGGTTTGTTCTAATTTTCAAGTCTAATCCTTCGGGATATTTCTGCTTCAGCCAGTCCGCTGCTATCGTTTCACTGACCCAGTGTCCTGGGGGGGGGGGGGAGACACCCTCTCCACACCTCTGAAAAGACAATTAAGCCTCCCCAGCTGTGAAAAAGCACAAAACAAAATGTCTGCCACAAGTTTGGTGCTTCTGAACTTCTGGTAGAGTATCTGTATTTGTATTTTTCCTAGACCAGCTCTTTCTTAGTCAGAATCCTTATTTCCTAGCCCCAGCTGAGGAAAGCATTATACCAAAGGTGTCAAACTTGCGGCCCTCCAGATGTTATGGACTACAGTTCCCATCATCCCCTGCCAGCATCATTCTGGCAGGGGATGATGGGAACTGTAATCCATAACATCGGGAGGGCCACGAGTTTGACACCTGTGCATTATACCATCCAAAACATAGTTATTCTTGTAGCTGAGGAAACTTTTCAGTCTTTATTTTAGCAGCCACCATATTTAGAACTGGCTCTCGTGGGTGTGTGTTTGTGTGAATCACCATTTTATCAAACCCTTCCACTCCTCCACATGAGCGATGAGCTCTTATCTGCTGGACTGGATTTGTTTCCTCGCTCCTCCACAGGAAGCCTTCTGGGTGACCTTGGGTTAGTCACAGTTCTTCAGAACTCTCTCAGCCCCACATCCCTCTCAAGGTGTCTGTTGTGGAGAGAGGAAGGGAAAGGAGTTTATAAGCCCCTTTGAGTCTCCTTGCGGCAGAGAAAGCGTATAAATCCACACTCTTCGTCTTCTTCTCATTGAAGTCCCTCCCCTCTCCAAACCACACTCTCCTCAGGCTCCACCCACTCTGGGCACCCTAACCCAGAGCTGGCAACTCTATTTGTGAATTGTGGGCCTTCTGAAATAGATGGAAGTAAAGGGCCCATCCTTTCCCCTCCTCGCCCCGGGGGCAGCTGATGAGATGGGAAGAAAGAAACAAGCTGGTCTGAAAAGGAAGAGGATAGCTCCCATCACTGTGTCACTTTCAGTAAAAATCTAGATGTGACATGCGGTAGCTCTAGGAATCACCAGGAAATCTATTTTTACTATAGAGTTTCTATCCGTTCCTAGAGCTACCCAATACCACAGGGTGTTTACCAGAAGTGATGCAGCACCACATGTCATACTGCCTTTTGGGGGGTGGATTTTGCTCTGACAGCTGCAGGAGCTCAGCAGCCCTAGGTTGACGGTATCTACCACAGGCCTCCCTCTGGATCAGCCCCTCTGGATCAGGACTCTGACTGTTGCAGTCATGTTTTCCCTTCAATCCTCTCAGCCAGAGGTGGGATCCAGCAGGTTCTCACAGGTTCCCGAGAGTAGGTTACTAGTTATTTGTGTGTGCCGAGAGGGGGTTACTAATTGGTGATTTTGCCATGTGATTTTTGCCTTAGTTACGCCCCTCCTCTCAGCAGTAGCGCGCAGAACTTGAAGCAGTCTAGCAGGAGGTGCACCGGCGTGCGTGGCAGCCTTCGCCTGCGTGCATTCATTTCCCGCCCAAGGACCGGCGCAGCGGCTGCGTCCTTGCCACAGCCCCGCCCAGGAATGCTCCACCCTGGAATGCCCGGCCACGCCCCCGTCGTGCCCCGCCCAGCCCCATTGGCACTACGCCACAGTTTGAATCCCACCACCATGGGAACCTGTTACTAAAATTTTTGGATCCCACCACAGCTTTCAGTTGTTAGTGAAGTCCATCCAAATAAGGGAATGCTATGAGCTCCTTAACGCCTCAGGACTGAGCATGCCTTAGTCAGCCCGCTGACAATTGGGCACCGTCTGCCCTCAGTGACTGCTGCACCAGAAGTTCCAAGGTGTTCTGTACTCTGTGAAAAGTCTTGTTTCATTTGACCTCCCCTTCATATTTCACCAAGGTGGCCTGTCTCAAATATCTATCCCTACATTAGAAAATCCAGACATCTTTGGAGTTGTGGTAGAGAGGAGACCTTCCACAAAACCCCACGTTGTAAAAACTGTAACGTCTTTAACGGTGTCATTGGGAAATATGGCAAAGGGATGGTTAGAAGCGCTCTCTTTACACAAAGTCAATAAATGTTTGTGTCATCCCTTAAAAAAAAAAACCCTGACAGCTGTATTGTAGGAGGAGGATTTCTTGGACATTTTCTGTCAATATAAATACACTGTGTCGACAACTGTGCGCCTTGTCATGCTACCTTTTCATAATCACAGTCTCGAGAGCTTTAATTATCTTTTTTAGCCATCACTATTTACATTTGGGTTGTCTCGTGGTCTTTCATTGCTAATGTGTCGCGTGTTTTCTCTTCTCCCATGTGGGGTGACAACCGGTCATTCTTCATAAATAAAATGACAAGTCTTGTATGCACGCGGCACTCAAGAGTGAGCTTCAGAAAGTTGCATTTCAAGAGATTAAAGTCCCTCTATAGTTGTGTGATGGTGCACTCCCTGGGAATTCGGCATAGGAATTTTAGTCTCCAGGTGGGACCTGGAGGTCACCTGGAACTATAGCTCACCTGGTGGACGTCTGGGGATATGGACGGAATTGTGTGGCCAGATCTAAGCCCGCCCAGTCTTCCCACACACACACTATTTTTTTCTTTCTGGAACAGCAGTGGCATAGGAGGTTAAGAGCTCGTGTATCTAATCTGGAGGAACTGGGTTTGATTCTCTGCTCTGCCACCTGAGTTGTGGAGGCTTATCTGGGGAATTCAGATTAGCCTGTGCACTCCCACACACGTCAGCTGGGTGACCTTGGGCTAGTCACAGCTTCTCGGAGCTCTCTCAGCCTCACCCACCTCACAGGGTGTTTGTTGTGGGGGGGAAGGGCAAGGAGATTGTGAGCCCCTTTGAGTCTCCTGCAGGAGAGAAAGGGGGGATATAAATCCAAACTCCTCCTCCTCCTCCTCCTCCTCCTCCTCTTCTTCTTCTTCTTCTTCTTCTTCTTTCTTCTTCTTCTTTCTTCTTTCTCTTCTTCTTCTTCTTCTTCTTTCTTAGCCTTCTTTGCCTTCTCTTCTTCTTCTTCTTCTTCTTCTTCTTCTTCTTCTTCTTCTTCTTCTTCTTCTTCTTCTTCTTCTTCTTCTTCTTCTTCTTCTTCTTCTTCTTCTTCTTCTTCTTCTTCCCTTCCCCTGGCAGCCCCTTAATGTTTCCCCTTTTCTGCCTTCTTTTTCTCCTTCCCACCAATCAGCCAACCTGTGCTGAGCTATCCCACAGTGTTTACTGCTTCACTCCCTTCGGCAGGCTCTTCCCAGGAAAAATCTAACCTAGTTGCAAGAGTTGCTGGCTGGCTGCCAGGGCCCAGGCAAGTGATACGGGTTGAACATTACTGCTAACCCTGGTTCAGGCGGGTAATCTTTCTTCAAGGGGATATGAGATGGATCCCAGACCTTTTCCAGGGTCTCCCTGCCCCTCCCCCCAGTTTGACTTTACGGAAATCAAGATTTGGAAGGCTCAGCCTGTAGGCTTGTCAAACTCTAGTTGAGGCCCAGAGATCCCCTAGCATTAAAACAGGCCTCCAATGTCAGAAAATGGTTCCCCTGGAGAAAAGGGCTGTTGGGAGGGTGAACGCTATGACATTATGCCTCGCTGAGGTTCCTCCCCTCCTCAAACCCTTCCTTCTCTAGGCTCCACCCCCCAAATCTTCCCAATCCGGAGCTGGCAACGCCATTCTGTGGTGACATTGTTCTTGCATAGCAGCCCCCCTCAAATAGCCACTGAATATTTTTTTCCCTTAAAGCAACAGGTGTTGCTAATATTATTGGACGGAATGGAGCATCCAGAGTCAGTTTATTGATTCCAGTCGAAGACCTGACATCTATAACAGAGCAATTGCGTTTGGTGGTATACTTGTTGTACTAACCTTCAAATACTGTAAATATGATGAAACCTCCCGTGGTGCCTAGCGATCCCCCAGAATTACCTGATCTCCAGACTACAGAGATCAGGTGAAATCAGTTCCTTTGGAGAAAATGGTTGCTTTGGAGCAGTGGTTCTCAACCTTCCTAATGGCGCAATCCTTTCATATAGTTCCTCATGTTGAGGTGACCCCCAACCCTAACACTTGTCCATTTTACAGATGGAGAACACTGATGCAGAGAGTCTTAAGATGACCCCTGTGAAAGGGTCATTCGACCCCCAAAGGGGTCCTGACCCACAGGTTGAGAACCACTGCTTTGGAGGCTAGACTCTAAAGCATTACATTCTGTTGTGTTCCACTTCTCCCCAAGCCCCACACTACACCCACAAATCTCCACAAATTTCCCAACCCAAAGCTGGCAACCCAGTATCAGAGGTGGGATCCAGCAGGTTCTCACAGGTTCCTGAGAGTAGGTTACTAATTATTTGTGTGTGCCGAGAAGGGGTTACTAATGGGTGATTTTGCCATGTGATTTTTGCCTTAGTTACTCCCATCCTCTCAGCAGTAGCACGCAGAACTTGAAGCAGTCTAGCAAGAGGTGCACCGGCATGCGTGGCAGCCTGCGCCTGCGTGCATTCGTTTCCCGCCCAAGGACTGGCGCAGTGGCTGCGTCCTTGCCACAGCCCCACCCAGGAATGCCCCGCCCCTGGAATGCCTGGCCATGCCCCCGTCATGCCCCGCCCAGCCCCATTGGCGCTACGCCACAGTTTGAATCCCACCACCATGGGAACCTGTTACTAAAATTTTTGGATCCCACCACTGCCCAGTATATTGGTCCTTAACAGAACTGTAGTCTATTCCCAAAATGTACTTCCTGTTACGTGAAAAATGTGCTTTTTGTTATGCGAAAAATGACTCCCAGTCCTTGCACAAGTCTTTAGAAATCCAAAGGACAACAGCACTGGATCTATAGCTCCACAGGATTCCATCTGTAGGGTTTTTTTAAAAAAAAACTTGACTCAAATGATTCACGCTGGCCTGCAAATAGATTTTCGCAAAGAGAAGAAACCATACTGCAGAGAAATGCCATCTTCAGCCAATGGGACCACAACGAATCCAAGTCAGTCATAAAACTTAACAAATGCTTGAAACATTTACAACTCTCTGCAAATGTAATGGCACCTTTACCAAATACTTTTATTAAATTGCAAATTTTATGTGCCATAATGCCATGCACAATAAATTAGCAATGCCCTTATCAATCTCGTGGCGAATATGAAGGCAATGCAGCCAGGCAGGGGAGGGGGAATCGTGTTTATTGTTAAGGATAAATAAAGTAAAAAACACTTTATTGCTTGGTGACAGAGGATTATAAAATACCTTACAATAATAGAGCACATGCCACAGTCCATAGATGCAGAGGGATTGTCTGATAATGAAAAGAACTAAAATTCAAAGTGGGGAAAAAGAGATCATGTCTAGAAATATTATATAGCATTAAATCTTAAAATATTTCGAAGAGGGCATCATAAAAGCTTTAAGGAAGGAAATGTTTAGCTCTAGAAGACATGAAATTGTCAAAAGGCAGGGAACAGTACTGTGGATGAAATGGAGAGCTTGGCTTAGTAGAGACTTTTTAAAGCCATGGCTTGCTGTAGGCATTCTGGCTAAGATTCCAAATATGCAAAGAAACCATGGTTGAATTTGCTAACTTCAGTCCTGCCCTTACGGAGAGCATGCATAGGGAAATATCAGTGGGATCAGCACTCAAAAAGAGAAGCAGGTGCCCCACTGAGACAGGTGGCCTTTTCCGCACATGCAGAATAATGCACTTTCAATCCACTTTCATTGCACTTTGCAGCTGTGTGGAATAGCAAAACCCACTTGCAAACAGTTGTGAAAGTGGATTGAAAGTGCATTATTCTGCATGTGCGGAAGGGGCCAGGGTGAAGGATCCAGCACCATTCAGCAAGCTTCACAGCAGAATGGATGATCTGAACCCGGCTCTCCAACTCTAACCACACCACCACACTAAACCCTACAAAAATATATGGGTACAACACTGTAATACTAAGCAATAAGCTTAGAAAAGTACAACCTTGGTTACAATTGAACTGTAAATCTAAGGTCGAATCCCCACTACCGTCTTAGCCAGGTTTCAGAACACAAACTAACCAAGTTTGAGGGACGACCTCCCCATTGCTTGTGTGGCAAATTCCATTTCTGGTGCTCGTTCTCCCTGTTAATCCGCATTCCGGCAGGACCTGGTTGCAAGTGGCATAGACCCCATTAACACGGTTCAGAGCTGATCCGAGTGGAGGGATGAGGGTTGAAACCCTGACTCGTTTCCCACCCTGGAGTGTGACGCAGAATTTGGGCAACCAATCAGCACTGCGATGCACACGCAGCCTTTCCTTGGTTTCATTTCCACTTTTGTGATCGGCCAGCAGAAGGGGATGCAAACATCAAACTTTGTAACTTTGTGTAACTTTGAATCGTTTATGGTTTACACAGGTAATAACTGTTTGCACAGTTAAACAGTTAAACGTTAAACTTTTACACGCTGGTTTTTTGATCACACCTTATAATGTACGTTTCCGCAGTGGGAAAAGGTCCCGCCCCATCAAGGCATGCCAGCCAATCAGGGGAGACTGGAGAAGCGAGCTAGCCTGGTAGTGGGGATTGCTAAGAGTTCTGCAACCGGGTGTGTCCACTGTGTGCTTGCTGCGGTGGGGAGGGAGAAACTCCGATGAAGAGGACACAGTTTCACAACGAACAGGTTTGGATCTGCGTGCAAATTTCAAGTGGGGATTCGACCGAAATCTGTTCCACTGAAATCCACTGCAATTGAAAAAAAAACCCCAACTTTTTCCCCAGCATTATGTCTCACTTTTCTAAATTTCTGTTGCAGATAGATGTTTCAGTCAGGCGGATGCCATGGGGTTTATATCTCAAGTTCCACACATAAATTTCTCATAATACAAATGTTAATAAAGTTAGAATAAATGCCTACAGTTTTGCATAAGTGACATTTCAACTCTGAGAGCAGCCTCGCCCCCCTCCCGCTTAAGGAGTCTCAAAAAATTGTACATAATTCAATATTGTAGAGATTAACCAAGCCTGAAATGATACCATGAAGAAGAAAAAGTGTTCTGGATACGCATGACCTTTGTGGAATAATAATAATAATAAAGCACATAATTAAGAATCAACTCTTGATTAGACTTTTCTCTGTATGTGAAGTGTTGAAAAACCCTTTTTGGTAAATCTTCCCTGAGATGGTGCACTCTTTTCTTCAGTTCAATGCTCCCAATTCATTTGTGTCCAGGAACAGTGAACAGTTATTGTCCGAAGCAAAAACTGAGTTGAAATAAGAATGTGGGTCACAAAATGGGGGGTGGGGGTGGGAAAGGGATGAGAAAAGCTCTCGGGAAGTACCCCCAGTATGAGATGTCCAAGAAAGCAGATCTCACACAGGAAATGACAAGTGTAAGTACTTAGTTCTGTTTGGCAGACTGTGAAAATGGAAAACTCATTGGGCCTCATGGTAAATATAGAGTCTGCACTTGTTGTAACATGCTGGCAAGGAGCTGAGAGCCAAACAAAGTGGACGAATCTTCTAAATTATCTGAAGCAGAAAAGGGGGTAAATGTTCCTTTGTATCTCAAGTGTCATGAGAACTAGTCTAGGAGCAACCTTACTGATCTTGGCCCCTCGTACATTAAAAATACGGGGTGCTGTGTGGTTTCCGGGCTGTATGGCCATGTTCTAGCAGCATTCTCTCCTGACGTTTCGCCTGCATCTGTGGCTGGCATCTTCAGAGGCTGGCATCTTCAGAGGATTCAGATCCTCTGAAGGTGCCAGCCACAGATGCAGGCGAAACGTCAGGAGAGAATGCTGCTAGAACACGGCCACACAGCCCGGAAACCACACAGCACCCCAGTGATTTCAGCTGTGAAAGCCTTCGACAATACATTAAAAATATGGCATGAGGTTGAAACTAGTTGCCCCTCACAATGGTCCATTCCACAAAACTGAAATAAGATGTCCCGAGGATACAAAAAAAGGCATCATGAGAAGACGCTCCACAGTCCCCAAGACATCCTTAGGACATCTTATTTCTGCTCAAGATATCTTTAAAAAAGATGCTTCAAAGTGCACCTTCTTCCCTTAGGCTGCCTGCAAGATGTCTCCTCCTGCCTGACTGTGCAGAGTGCAGAGCTCAGGAGCCGTCTTATGTTGCTCAACTTATCATTTTGCTCTCTGGTCAAATTCACTCTCAGCTTGTGCCCAACATTTTGTATGCAGCTGAGAGGATTCTTCCTGTCTCCATTTCCTGAAGTTTGTCCCAGGATGTTTGCTCTGCAGGCTCCGATCCTGGCTGCCGTTTCAGCTCGAAAAGTAGGTCCTGCTGATTCCAGCAATATATAGTTTCCCTATTTTTTTTAAAGAAATTCAAGGACCTATTTTTGTAGCTACACAGACACACAGAAGAGAATCTTAGACCTGCCCTCTGTGGACTGTTTTTTCTAGGAGGGCAGGTCAATCCAATGCTTTTGAATGAGTGGCGGACCCGTCTTCCAAGCAGCTAAGATTTTCTTCTGTCTGTGTACCTATGAAGATAGCTCCTCAAAAATAAAATAAAATAATAGGGAAAGAGTATGTTGTCAGAATTGGCAGAACCAGCTTTTCAGGCTGCTGTTCCTCATTACGAAACAAAGGTCTTCAGGTAGTGTTAGGACTCTGCCATTCAGGTCAGGACCACATCTTCTGCAGTTGTCGCAGCTGTTGAGGTCAACTCATTGACATGTTTTCGCTGTGCTTGCTCCAGTTAATTCTGCCTCCATCTTCAATACTGGTGCTTGGTGTAACCACTGGTACTGGTACCACTGGTGCTGTAACTGCCATCTAAAACTGGGTGTTTTGGCCTCCACCACCTTGACCTCTTGACCTCCCATTGATGGTGCGCTAACAAGGCTCATGCAGCTGGCAGGGGCTGGAATAATAGAAGAAGAAGAAGAAGAAGAAGAAGAAGAAGAAGAAGAAGAAGAAGAAGAAGAAGAAGAAGAAGAAGAAGAAGAAGAAGAAGAAGAAGAAGAAGAAGAAGAAGAAGAAGAACCACCAGCACCACCACCACCACCACGACAATGACAACAACAGTTTGGATTTATACCCCATCTTTCTCTCCTGTAAGGAGACTCAAGGTGGCTAACAAGCTCCTTTCCCTTCTCCCCACAAGCTCCTTTCCCTCTTCCCACTACAGACACCTTGTGAGGTAGGTGGGGCTGAGAGAGTTCCGAAGAAATGTGACTAGGCCAAGGTCATGCAGCAGGAATGTAGGAGTGAGGAAACACATCTGGTTCACCAGATCAGCATCTCTATTGTCTCTATACTTCAGCTCTTGAGAAAAATAATGACCCAAACTCCATGTAAGTTAGCTAAAGCTGCTAAACTAACTGAATTTAAAATGAAAACTCTCTGGAGTCCTGTCCTAAGTGTTTTGCTCCGGCACCAGAGATTGTTGTGATGACATAGGCAACTTCAAAAGGGGATTAGCCAGATTCATAGAGGATAGGTCTATCATTGGCTACTGGCCATGGTGACGGAATCTTACATTCAAAGACGGATAGTCTCTGAATCCCAGTGCCAGGAGGCAACATCAATGGAAGGCCTTAGCCTCTGTGCTCAGTCGTTGGCCCTCCAGAGACACTGGTTGGCTACTGTGTGATACAAAAGCAAGAGAAGGTACAACGACCAATCACTTAAAGGAAAACATACGCGTTGTGCCTGCTGCTATTCAACATCTATTATAGATATCAACTAATCATAAACCGTACAAACAAAAGTTCTATATCATGTGAAATAATCTTAAAGTGCTCTATAACATATATTCCTACACTGTGTCCTGTGAGGTATTGCAGAATTGCCCGAAGCAGTAGAAACATCCTGCAAAGTACTGCAACATGTATAAATGATAGTTCAATGTCCGTAAATTCCTGTAATTCGTGCGATCTGCCTCGCTACTGAGTTCTCATACAGACGAAAAATTATCGTGATGAACGGGATACACAATTTTTCACCGTTTTCAAACTTTGTCTTCATCAGATATCGAAGATCCTTTTGCTATTTGTGCCTCTTAATTGGGGTATTTATTCCAAGTGACTCCATCACGTCTTTAATATTCCCCCTCAAGGCTTACATTAGTAGGAAGCTGGTTGGCTACTGTGGGAGATAGGATGATTGACTAGATGGGCTACTGGTTTGATCCAGTAGGGCAGTCCTTATGGTCCTATGTATGGGGCAGCTCTCCTGTGTGCACATCACAGGACAGCTGCCCCCAAACATAGGACCATAAGGATGGCCCTGCAGGAGCGATTGAGTAGAAGTTGATCACACATATGTGGTTGAATCATTCTGCCACAGCCGATTGCTGTGTTGGGTTTGCCCTATAGGACCGTGGTGGCGAACCTTTGGCACTCCAGATGTTATGGACTACAATTCCCATCAGCCCCTGCCAGCATGGCCAATTGGCCATGCTGGCAGGGGCTGATGGGAATTGTGGATCATAACATCTGGAGTGCCAAAGGTTCGCCACCACTGCTATAGGATATTAGCTCGCACATCTTTGCACTATATGTGAAAGGAGCATGAGGCAGAAGAGACAAAATCCGGCGTACCCCCCTCCTTTGTCTGAAAAATAAAATGAGCCAAACCATTAATGAGTGCACAGGACTCCGACAAACTCAGCGCAAACATTGTGTGGTTATCCTTCCAGCGCTTCTGACCTACGAAGATAATTAATTTCCAGTCTAATAGCCTATCTAATTCTGTACAACTTCTAAAGCCTGATTTGTCAGATTTGTATTATACAAAGAATATTGCTAATTATGTAGAACATAATGGGATGCTGTGCAGCATTACAGAAAAACAGGAGGAGAAAAAGGAGATAATTATCAGTATTATAAAATCTACAGCACCAGAAGACCTTAAATGCTACGCAGACAAATGAAATTGTGATCATCTCATAATTTCTTCGTCTGGCAATGATTGCCCTTTAGGATGAAATTGATATAATTCTCATGGTCTTTAACGTTTAAGCTTTCGAGAAATTAGTGGCTCAGGACAATGGTTTTCCCCCCTTTGCCGAATACAATTTTCTGATTAGAAACTATTGCATTTTTCCCGGATTGAGTGCACTCAGTTGTCTTCTTTCATTCCCTTTTTTTCTGTCTGTGCTTTATTTACCTCCACATCACTTAACCACCTAATCACTACCATTAAAAGAAATCTGGACAGTATCCACTCACAATACATCAGTATAGCTCTATTGCTGTCAACAGGGCTTGTACTGAGGCAGAATGTACTAGAGTTAATATGAAACACTGCAGAAGTTTGGAAGCTGGTGGATTTTTGGAACGTGAGCTAGATGTTGGTTGACAAGAACTCAGTCCTAAGAAGCTGGAATCAATTGGTCAGCTAGCCAGAGGGGCAGTCGGTTGATCCCCTTCAGTAATAAGTGGCACAGACTGATAAAGTGTAGGAGAACTGGAAGCTATATACAAGCAGGTAGCATTGGATTGGCTATTTGAGACCACCTGATTCCCAGGTAGGGAGGAGCTGTCTGCACTTCTCTCCTACAACCTTTCCATGAAGTTGGGAGGAAGAAGTCTGAATGGAGATTATAATCCCTAAACATTTCTTCTCAATTCAAGATCTTTTTCAAGACTATCAACCCTTCTTAAAAAAAAAGCTCCAGGTAGAATTCACAGAAATACTTTTTTATTCTCACACCTGAAGTGAGGTATGTTATCATGAGAGGCAGTAATTTACTTCACTAAGAATTGAGATGTTGAGGAAAATATATCACAGACTTTAGTGGTGAACCAGTACGGTGTAAATCAGTGGTTCTCAACCTGTGGGTCGGGACCCTTTTGGGGGGATCGAACGACCCTTTCACAGGGGTCGCCTAAGACTCTCTGCATCAGTGTTCTCCATCTGTAAAATGGACAAATGTTAGGGTTGGGGGGTCACCACAACATGAGAAACTGTATTAAAAGGTTGTGGTGTTAGGAAGGTTAAGAACCACTGGTGTAAATGTTAACGAGTAGGCCTAATATGGGGGAGCCTAGAGGAGAGCCTCTGTGTCCTGGCTCCCAAGTATAACTAGGCACGAAGCTCCTGTGTAAATATTTAATTAATGAAAGTGCAGGTGCAAAAAAGTGCAAATATAACAATACATATAGACAAAACAGCTATAAAGCCACAACACTAGTTTCCGAGAGAATAAAATCCAAACAGTACATGCATATCAGTATAAGAATATAGGAGCCCCAATTCAGTATGTCATGTTCACAATCCGTCCCTGCCCATGGAGGTCTCTGGGTGACACTGGGGTCAGTTCTTATCTAACCGGTTTCACAGAATTCTGATCAACCATATATACCACCCTGAAAAGTGGGAAAGATTTTGCTCTAAGCACTACCCAGACTTGATTTCTGCGAAGGCGGAAGCATTTCCCGAACCTTCGGAGACCTCTTGTTCTGTGATTGATTCTGTACCAATCAACTCATAAAACAGAGCAGAAAGATTTTAAAATGTTGCAGTGCATTAAATAGAACAATAACACCGGGAGAAGCCAGAAAACTAGAAAATATGTACTATATAATAGCAGCAATCATGGCACAGGGGTAGAAAAAAGAAAAAAAATACATAACAATTCAAAGAAATGACTGAGATAATAATAGTGTTTACCTGGCATCTGAAACTTAACAAGCTCAGCACAGGTAAAATTGCTACGGAATGGTCATTCCCGTCCCGTGACCGCAACTGTAAAGGCCCTGTCTCTAGTAGGGCTGCCAATTATGCATTGTGAAACTCCTGGAGATTTGGGGGTGGAACCTAAAAAGGATGAAGGTGGGAGAAGGGAGGGGCCTCAGAGTGGTCTCCAGGCATCCTCAAGCACCTGGTAGTTTAGCTCATTTTCTGCTCAGCACTACTGATCATTCAGCAAGCGGTTCAAATGTGTCTGAATGAATTTTAGATATGTCTGTTTGCACGATCACTTTGCATTATCACATCTGAAGGAAAGATGGGGTACAAATATCACAGCAGCCAGTCCCCTCTCCTCGCCTCTTATCTGCCACCACGTCCAATTTTAAAGGAACGTACTTCAAATGAAAAAAAAATGAAATTTTTGAGTTGAGACTTACTACTTGTGTCTCTGTGTGCCTTCTGTGATTTGTGATCATTTCTTGCAATGACTTCCCACTGATTGTGCAGCTATAAAAACCAGCCAACCTTGTCTCTCCAATATGGATCTTTTAAAGGATGCATCCAGTTACACAGATACAATGGGGTGATGAACTACAAACAATTCCCTGCTTTGAAAATTCAAATAGAACACCTTAATGTCTTGTGGTGTACAGCGGAAAGTTGCAGTGTTGTAGTCAAAGCTCTGCTCACAACCTGACTTTGATCCCAGTGGAAGTCGGTTTCAGGTAGCCAACTCAAGGTTGACTCACCCTTCCCATGCTTCTGAGGTCGGTAAAATGAGCACCCAACATGTTGGGGGTAAAATGTAGATGATAGGGGAAAGCAATGACAAACCACCCTGTAAACAAAGTCTGAATAGCAAACATCATGATGTGAAGTCACCTCATAAGTCAGTAATGACCCGGCTCGTACACAGTGTGTCAAGCGAGCGTATTTTGTTCCTGGACTGGATGAAAGCTCATGCAAGCTCCATTGACTTGGTGATCAAGCCCTGGTACAAAGCTTCTCAAACTGACTTTGACAGTCATCAAGATGACCGTGTCAGGCACTTATGTCACATGTAATTCAGGATGCTGAGCAAGGCAAGTTTGCTTAGTGCAGGGGTCTGCAACTTGCGGCTCTTTCAGCCTTATACTGCGGCTCCACGTGGCCTGGAGTTCGGAGGGTAGTGTGAGCGTGTCCTTCCAGCTCTCCAGAGTAGCACTGGAAGGAAAGGTGAGTGGAGGGGCTGAACCAGAGGTGGCTCCATGTGGAGCCGCCTCTCTGGCTCAGTAGATCTTCGGGACTGTGGAAAATGGGTCCAAATGGCTCTTTGGGTGGTAAAAGTTGCCGACCCCTGGCTTAGTGATTGTGTTTGTGTTCAAATTCTCAGCATGCCTTCCTGACTATGGTTGCCAATCACCTCTGTAGAACAACTTAACTAATGCCCTATATATGGGAGAAGATGAGCCTTTCAGTGTACACAGGGATCAGCATGAGCATTTCCATTCACTTCAATGGAGAGCCTGCTTCGCAACATGCAAGTCAAGATATTCTCTCCATTGAGAGCCAGCATGGTGTAGTGGTTAAGAACAGGTGGATTCTAATCTGGAGAACCAGGCTGGATTCCCCACTCCTCCACTTGCATGGCTGAGGCTTATCTGGTGAACCAGATCTGTTTCCGCACTCCTACATTCCTGCTAGGTGACTATGGGCCAGTCACAGTTCTTCGGAACTCTCTCAGCCCCACCTACCTCACAAGATGTCTGTCGTGGGGAGAGGAAGGGAACGGAGTTTGTAAGCCACCTTGAGTCTCCTAGCAGGAAAGAAAGGTGGGGTATAAATCCAAACTCTTCTCCTTTTTCTTCTTCTGAAGCAATTTCAGGGAAAGGAGAACCATATATACACTGGTGTTCTTACAGAGAAAGTCAGTATCAGGCTGATGGGATCAGAGAAAGCTGAAAATTTCTTTTCTCTAATCAGATAAGAGTGTTTTTAATCACAAGATGAATGGAGGTTGGTAGAGCACTGTGTACCAGGTTAGAGCAGTCTTGTGGAGATAAGCGAACTGAGAAAGAAGATGGGAGTCCTGAAAGAATTTTTGCCTGTTAGCAAAACCAAAAGTAACTTTGAGCAGCGTTAACTAGGTGAAAGGCCTCATTAACATGTTATAAGCATGGCCCAGGGGAGGATCACTTAGGGGCTTTCCACACTACAGAAGGGAGCTAAGGTCGACTTGGTTCCCTTCAGTGGAGGGCAATTCCAGGCTGTCTGCACAGCAACTTACTTGGCCCCCTGGAAACGAGCTAAGTGGGCGGGATCATCTTGGTGCCTGTCTCACTCCTCGATCGTGATTGGCGCTTGTGTTACCACGGGAAACGGGAGCGTTCTTTTTTTTTAAACAGTTTTTACAGTTTACAGTTACATGCGCTTTCTGCCCACCATGACTCTCCCGTTCTGCGCATGCCACAAAAGCGGCTCCTGATTGGTTGAACGGATGAGGTGTTGTTTCAATGCATCCACACTTCGAAGCTTCGAAGTGGTATCAACCTTGCTCTGGCAGAAAAGTGTAGTTCATAACTGCGACAAGGATGTCGCAGTTCTGAGGTGGGGGGAACTGAGACAAAACAATGTTGAGCTTGGTTGCAGTGCGGATTCACTGAGGCGAACCTAGGTAGAAACCAGTACAACTCTGTCAGTGGGGAAAGCCCCTTAGAGACAATTAAGGGGGTGGGGATAAAATTCTCACAAAGGCTTGAGATTTTGGCTGTTCTATTGGAGGGAGGTCTGGGATGTGGATTGTGAGTGGGGAAAAAAGCAGAACCCACCCTGGGAAGGAGGGAAAGCAATAGTTAGAAAGTGTATATAAGTATCCTATTGTTTGGGATTGGGCAGGGCTGACTTTGGGGTTAGATCCCTCCGCTCCTATCTTTTACCTTGTGCATGATGAATGATATTAGTTTGTAATTGGCCTCCTCGCGTCAGCTAATGGATCTCAGGCTCCTGATGGCCAACAAATTCATACCAGTTTTGTAACCACATCCCTATTTCAATGCCTCTGCAAACTTTCCAAACTGTTCAGATTGTCCCCTTCAAAGCTTAACGGTAAATAGTGTCCATCACGAGTCAGCTTTTTGGGTTTGCACGGGTAGTATTTATTTTAAAACCCACCATTATTAGAGCTGCATCTCTCTGCAGCAGAAGTAATCTTCTGAAGAGATAAGGGGAAAAGTAATTAAAAATAATGGGGAAAAAAATCTATCATAGTTGTCTAGGTGGGCATGGCATGCCCCTAGTGGACCCCTGCCTTCATTACACCCTTGGGAGCAAAGGGAAGAATGTGAAAAGACACTATAAAATGCTTCTTCAAAACCAGCCATCATTACTGGTAATTTATTGTTGTTAGTTCATGCTCACATAGATGAGTGAGAGGAAACAGAGTTCCTCCAGAGTCTCAAAGGATAATTTCATTTTTTAACTTGCTCATCTGCATTAATTGCTCTTTCATACGGATGGGGAACCAGTACACAATGGAGCTAGCTGTAGGATAATTTTGAAGCTCATTTGGAATTTCCTTCTCAGAAGCTAGACATAGCCTCTTGGCCCAATGGCTATGATGCTGGTCTTGAGTGTGGGGGTTGTGGGTTGGAGGCTGGAGGCTGGCCTTTGCCTTAGGGGAGGGGTTGTGGCTCAAGGGTCGAGTGAGCATGGTGTAGTGGTTAAGAGCAGGTGGATTCTAATCTGGAAAACTGGGTTTGATTCCCCACTCCTCCACCTGAGTGGTGGAGTCTTATCTGGTGAACCAGATGTGTTTCAGCACTCCTACATTCCTGCTGGGTGACCTTGGGCTAGTCACAGTTCTTCGGAACTCTCTCAGCCCCACCTACCTCACAAGGTGTCAGTTGTGGGGAGAGGAAGGGAAAGGAACTTGTAAGCCATCTTGAGTCTCCTTACAGGAGAGAAAGGTGGGATATAAATCCAAACTCCTCCTCCTCCTCCTCTTCTTCTCCTTCTCTTCCTCCTCCTCCTCCTTGGCATGCCAGAAGTCCCAAATGCAATCTCTGCCACCTCCTTCTTAGGGTCAGATCACAGGTGATGGGAAAGACCTCTGCCTGAGACACTGGACAGCCACTGCCAGTCTGAGTAGACAATACTGACTTCAATGGATTGAAGGTCTGATTCAGTAAACAGCAGCTGTTCTACTAAAGACCAATATGGTTATCCTTCGAAGCAACCTATAAGACAAAGTTTACTTTAGTTGCCCTGAACCTGACACCCACTCTCTTTGGAAGTGTGCAGCTGATAATAAACCAACTCCACACACAGTGGACACAGTGTGTAACAGACTTCTCTCTGTGATACAGCTCTGAAAATGCCAGCCACAGATGCAGGCGAAACTTTAGGAACAAGATCTACCAGGCCACGGCCCCACAGCCTGGAAAACCCACCACAACCAGTTGAATCCGGCCGCGAAAGCCTTCGACAACTCCACACAAGTGGCAAAGCTGGCGAGACCTGGATTCATGACCAATGGCATTTTTCAATTCCCCAAATGAAAAGGTGAGCTCGTAGAATCGTAGAGTTGCAAGGAGCCATCCGGACTCTCTAGTCCAACCCCATGCTCGATGCAGGATCAGCCTAGAGCCGTGGTGGCGAACCTTTGGCCAACTGGCCATTCTGGCAGGGGCTGATGGGAATTGTAGTCCATAACATCTGGAGTGCCAAAGGTTCGCCACCACTGGCCTAGAGCATCCCTGACAAGCTCATCATTGCAAGCTGGTGACAGAGGTTGTGAGGTTCTTTGTCCAAGGGACACCAGGTAGACCGTTCTGCATTTCTTGCCCTGGTGAGGTCATCGCTTTAGTTGACATGGCAGCTGCTGCGACTTGCAACCCATCGCCACGCTCCAAATCGAGCTAGAAGAGAGGGGGAAAGTTAGGTGCTATTTGCTTTGCCTCCTGATGCCTCACCAAAGGGACCAGTCTATGCCCTTTTGTGAATTGATTGTCATTTCCAGAAGGGGAGGCAGACTATTGTCCGCACTGATGTTTCAGCTCAGGGAAAGGTAATTTACTAGAGCTGAAATGTCACTTATGTGATCAGCATCCACGAGCAGCACCAGGGCCCATGTAGACAGACGAGAGGAGGCAGACGGAAGAAGGCAGATGGAAGAATGGTCTTAAACCACCCCCCACCCACCGCCATAGTAAGACAAGGATCTGGGAAGCCCTTAATAGCTCAAGGTCTCTTATTCACCTGCGTAAGGGTTTTAATTGTCAGGGCCAGATTCATCCAAAGCAATTCCCAAGGTGGAAAGGGAGAATTTTTTATTCATTTTTATTTATTTATTTATCAGTCTTATATACCGCCCAATCCCCGAAGGGCTCTGGGCGGTGGACAACATAGAATTACAGATACATAGTAGACTTTAAATAATTTAAATTAAAATGCAGCAAATACTAAACAACAATGCCCGCAACAATTCCTATTAGACCCTCCCAGGAGGAGAGAGAGAGAATGGGTCCCATAGATGGTAATGGGCCCAAAGCATATGAGGGTGGGGGGGCACACAATCAGCGGCTGGACACTCCAAAAGCCCGGCGGAACAACTCCGTCTTGCAGGCCCTGCAGAACTCACCAAGGTCCCGCAGGGCCTGGACAGTTGGAGGAAGAGTGTTCCACCAGGCAGGGGCCAGGGCTGTAAAAGTCCTGGCCCGAGTGGAGGCCAGCCGCATCATTGAGGGGCCAGGGACTGCCAGCAAATTGGCCTCCGCTGAATGCAGAGGCCTAGTAGGGACATATGGGAAAGTGTCCTTGAGCACTGATCTATTTGTTCCATAGTATAGCAGTCAGATTGCAACCAAGCTGATCCGAGACTGAAGCGTGGGGTGGGGAATGAGTCCTCTCATAATAGGCCGACCAGAGGCCATACGGGGCAATGACCCAACCAGGGTTTCACCTGCAACACAATCCAATGTCAGTTTTTTTTCACAGACGTGTGTTGAAGTTTTGGTGATGGACTTTTCAGAACATCAACTCTTGTGCTTTTTGCTGATTGTTTTTAAGGAAATAATATCCCAGACCAAATCGTAGCTTTGGGAATCTCCTCCTAGGATCTTTGAAGCAGTCGCATCGACAACTGAGAGTGCTGGCAAACAAAACAAAACAAAACCACCCAGTAGAATCTTCAGAGCTGTCAGTTCTAGGAAACGCCTGGAGATTTGGGAATGGATGTTGAAAAAGTAGTGTTTGAGGAGGGGAGCAGAGCCATATGGGGGTGAAATGGCACCAGGGGACAAAACCTCCTCCAGGCTCCCCCTCCCCGGCAGGTCACGGAGCCCCGCCCCTAAATTTGCTTTAAAAAGAGGTCGGCGGGCAAGCCAACAAATGGGGGCCTCACCTTCTCTGAAGTGAGACTGAGAAAGATCTGAGAGAACTGTGACTGGCCCAAGGTCACCCAGCAAGGTCACCCAACCGGATCAAATCTGGTTCACCAGATAAGAGTCTGCCACTTATGTGGAGAAGTGGGAAAACAAACCCAGATCTCCAGATTCGAGTCCGTTGCTCTTAAGAAGAAGAAGAAGAAAAATTTGGATTTATATCCCCCCTTTCTCTCCTGCAGGAGACTCAAAGGGGCTTACAATCTCCTTGCCCTTCCCCCCTCACAACAAACACTCTGTGAGGTAGGTGGGGCTGACAGAGCTCCGAGAAGCTGTGACTAGCCCAAGGTCACCCAGCTGGCGTGTGTGGGAGTGCACAGGCTAATCTGAATTCCCCAGAGAAGCCTCCACAGCTCAGGTGGCAGAGTGGAGAATCAAACCCGGTTCCTCCAGATTAGATACACGAGCTCTTAACCTCCTACGCCACTGCTGCTCCTGTCAACTCTAGGAACAGCCACACCACCCTGGGAGATGTTCAGAGGGAAGCAAAGCTGTTTTTGTCCTCGTTGCTTGGGATTGTGGGAATTCAGTCGGATTGGCAGCAGCTAAAACAAGACACGGAGTTGGCCAACTAATAAGTTTCAGTTTAGCTCCTTGGAGCACTGACTATTCATAAAATTAGAGCCTAGCTAAGCACTCTTTTGGGGGAGGAGGGAAAGACGCGTGCAAAGTTTGAAATAGTTAGGTGGCGGCTGAAGAAGGAATTTTACCAAATCCATATCCCCTCCATCTAAAGAGAATGAGCCATTCTTCTGATCTTAGTTGATCTCCTCAAAGTGTTAATTGAGAAAAGATTACTGCTCCCGCGGAGAGCACAATGCACAGGCACTCCAAATAAATTGATAGCGCATTTGTAATCAAGACTTAAAGGCTACCGAAGGATTAGGTAGGAAATCAGAAAAGTGTTATGATGAAACGGAAGCCAACTAAAATCGAGGAGCTCTAGAATCCCCTCACCTGTCAAATTAACTAAAAAATGGAAGACAAAGGAAAGAGTTTATAGTCAGAGTACTTTAGAAAGAAAATTTTAAGCAACTCTAAAAGAGTGAGCGGGCTAGCATTGATAACATTGTTTTGTTCACAATTGTCCCTCCCAAAGAAGTTGTCCTTGAACAGCCATTAACTCAAGCCAGCTGGCTCACTGAAAGAAGAAAACACTCCTTTCTCAACAAACATCGCAACCTGAATATTTGCCTAGGCTAATCTATCTGGGCGGCACCTCAACTCAGATCTGAAAAGAAGTTTCAAAGAATTTTGATATGGAGTTTGTCATGTGAGTTTTCGTGGTCCTCGTCTGCCAAGGGACTTCATCAAAAGTGGAATTTGGAGATGACCAGGAAGGCTTCCGCTTGAATAAAACTTTTGTGGGATTTCAAGGAAAAGGTAACAAAGATGTAGGTAACGTCTAATTAAGCACTAAAAAATTAAACACGTCACCCACTAGGCAGCCAATTTAGGCTTGGTATGGTAGTGTGTGGTAGGATCTAACAGCTTCTTGGAAAGCGTCTATTACCTATAGAACACCTCATATGCAAGTAAATGGCAAATTGGCACTGATGAAGGCACCGAAGAGCGCAATTTCGTGTGATGCGTTCCTGCCAGGAATGAATTGAAGACCGCAATATTTATTGAATGAACTTTTGTGATCAACTGCAAGAACCTGGAATTTGAATGAATGTGGAAACACCTTTGAAGGGACTGTTTGTGTTTAGATTATTGAATGGAAAAAGAGAAACATAATTCATGTGATGATACAACAGTGAATGATGAAATTCTGTTGATATGAGATTACAATTCTGTTGATATATGATTACAATTGTATGTGATGAGCATTGTTCCTTAATATATAAGAAATACCAAACCTAAATTGGCTGCCTAGTGGGTGACGTGTTTAATGTGTTAGGATTTCAAGGAAAGCCAACAGTTTTAGTAAGATTTGCCATGGGGCTGGGAGGAATGGTTGGCACATCCCTAATTTTAAATCCAGGTTGCTTAAGGTACAGTTTAGTACAGCAACTATCAGTTCAGTCCTCCCCAGGTAGATTATGCCACTGGCTTGCGACAGGGTCTATTTGTGTCTGAAGAACTGATAGTTCTCTTGGGGGGGGGGGGGAGTAACCAAGCATTTTCTTGCTTTATGAGGATTGAACTTTGCATGTTTTTGCTATGTTGTTAACCGCCCTGAGCCTTACAAGGATGGGGTAGGGTATAAGTTAAAATACAAATACAAACCATAATCAGGTAAAATCAAGTTTTTGAAGTTTCTATTCATTCATTCATTCTGGAAAGTGTTGAATAAACAAATTTGGGGTGTGAAACATTCTAAAAGTTGGATCAGGGCTGTTTCGTTGTGATCTCGAACATTCGTATAAATTATACCTGTTATCCCTGGTCAGTTGATATGTTATAACGACTTTCTGGTTCATTCCCATGTGTTTCAACGAGAAACACATCCACCTGCCACCACCCCGGAAACCTCTCCCCACCCAATTAGGACATAATTCTACTGTGGCTGCACCCTTTGTCCAAGGGATCTTCCCTTCCAAATTTCAAGTTGACGGAAGACAGCTGATATTTTGCCAGGCAGTCAAAATGATTATGTGCTAAGCAGCTACAGACAATCATGGATTGGTGCATATAGATGGGGGGAGCTGATAACTTCTTCATCCTTACAAGAATGCAATCCCTGAGAATCTCATCTTAATTGGATGTAGAGATTCCAACCTTCAGTTGTGTAACCTCAGCTTGTGGGTTCTGTGGGGCAGAACTTGGAATGAGTTTGCAACAACAAATTTTTAAAACAAAATGGTTTACTTTCTTAACATATAACATCAACATTTCAAGGTCCTGTTCAGGTTGCATTTTCAAGTCCTTATATTTACAGTCTACTGATACTGCCAAGTCCAAATTCTTCTTTGCAAGTGGGTTGGCTCCTGAAGACTCCAAGGGCTTGATGAACAGGATTCAACATGATGAAGGTTTCCAGGAGAACTCTCACCCATTACAACCACAAAAAGAAACCCTGAAACAATAAACTCCAACATTTACAACATAGCAAAAATAAACAACTACCTTCCCAGTAGTTCCCAACAACATTGCAGTTACCTTAACAAGATGTTAAGGGCTTACAGAAATCAAGGTCCGAGTCTGGTAGCCTTGTCTCCTCCAAAGAGCTCTGCAGCCTTCTGCTGCTTTGAGTCTCCACCCCTTTCTGGGTCTACCCATTCTGAGCATGGGGGTTACATTGGGCCCTGGGAATCCCCTGAAATTACAGCTTATCTCCAGATAATAGAAATCAGCATCTGAAGAAAATGGCTGCTTTTGGGGGTAGACTCTTATGGCATTATTGTAACCCCGCTGAAGTCATAAGAACATAAGGACATAAGAACAAGCCTGCTGGATCAGACCAGAGTCCATCTAGTCCAGCACTCTGCTACTCGCAGTGGCCCACCAGGTGCCTTTGGGAGTTCACCTGCAGGATGTGAAAGCAATGGCCTTCTCCTCCATGGGCTCCATCCCCAAATCTCCAGAAGTTTCCCAGCTGGAGCTGGTGATCCTACCCCTGTGTCCACTGCTGGTGGCCAGGGAGGACTTGGCAACCCTACCTAGTTCTGCTCATGGTTCAGTCAGTCCCCTCCCACTAAGTTGTCATCCTCTAGGTCAGGGGTAGGGAACCTGCGGCTCTCCAGATGTTCAGGAACTACAATTCCCATCAGCCCCTACCAGCATGGCCATGCTGGTAGGGGGCTGAAATGCCATTCCTGTATCTGTTAAGGTCTATAGGTGGAAGAACCTGGAGATCTCCCACTATTACAATTGACAGCCAAACAACCAGGATTAGTTCCCCTGAAAAAAAAAAGATTGCTTTGAATGGTGGACTCTATGATATTGTGCCCCACTGAGGCCTGTGTCCTTCCCAGGTGCCATCCACAAATCTCCATGAGTTTTCCTAATCATACCCCCCTCTGGTGGCCAGGGGGAACCATGCCACACAAATTGGGTGTTGGGAACTGTTTCCCATTGGAAGCTGCAGAAATTATTAGCTATTGGCTTGATGTTCGAACAGAGGCGTATCTAGGCAAACTGGAGCCTGTGGTTAAAATCTGAGTTGCTTTGAATTATGGGCCGACCACCCTCTCCCTCTGACCAAACAATGATTTTTTTACCAGCTTGCAAAAACACCTCCACCCCAAACAAAACATGCATGGCTCTGTCCCCACCAACTCTCTTTCCTAATTTTGTCCTCACACCAACCCTATGAGGTAGGTTGTTAGCCTCAGAAGCAGCTCCGAGCCAGTGCAAGTGGGAATTAACCTTTAAGCATGTAAATCTCTCACAAATCACCGCCCCCATCAGAAGTTGGAATAAGAAGGCTTTTCCCCAAAAAGCTTAGTTTAAACAGAAAAGAAAATCAGAGAAATTCACAATATAGAACCAGGGGCATTCATTGAAATGCTGGGAAGAATTAGGACTAATAGGAAACACTTCTTCCATAGCGTGTGATTAGTGTTTAGATATCTTTCTCCTACAGGAGGTGGTGATGGCCACTAACCTGGATAGCTTTAAAAAAGAAGGGGCTTGGACAGATTTATGGAGGAGGAGAAGTAGATCTATGGCTACAAATCTTGCTACTACTTGATCTAAGCTTGCAAATGCCTTAGCCGACCAGGTGCTTAGGAGCAGCAGCAGCAACAACTTAGGCCATTGCTTTCACCTCCTGCATGTGAGTTCCCAAAGGCACCTGGTGGGCCACTGCGAGTAGCAGAGAGCTGGACTAGATGGACTCTGGTCTGATCCAGCAGGCTAGTTCTTATGTTCTTATGAGAGACAACTGTGAGTTGGCTGAAGTGCCTTAGATAGCAGCCTTTCCCCATTTCTCTTTGTGGATCTGATGTGCGAATGTCTAATACGATTAGGACTGCTTGTTATATTAAAAAGGTACAGTTTTTTTTAACTGGCCAGCAGCCTAAATTGAAACACCAATTGATTTTCTTTCTTTCTTTCTTTCTTTCTTTCTTTCTTTCTTTCTTTCTTTCTTTCTTTCTTTCTTTCTTTCTTTTTTCTTTCTTTCTTTCTTTCTTTCTCTCTCTTTCTTTTCTTTCTCTCTCTTTCTTTCTTTCTTTCTTTCTTTCTTTCTTCATCCATCCTATGCTGGAATATGGCAATTAAGGGGCTTACGAAGAACTATCAGGCTTTCCTGTTTTCAGCCACTCCTGCTTCCCGAAAAGCTCACATTCAAGCATTTTATCCTTTTAAAAATATGGCAGGAGGCACAGCAAAGCAAAGCAGGAGAACTTTCATGCTGAAACACACTGATAACATCAATGGAAGGATGTTAAGTCATCTGCATAATTAAATAGCAATTGGCCTTACCCATTACTCATTATGGTGTAGGTTTCTGTCATTCTGTTTGATGCTAAAAGATGTTCAGCGGCTTGTAATTGATTGAGGAGTCTAATCTTTAGTGCTTACAACATAATCAGCAAGGCAGGGCAACTTTTTATTTTAATTTTTCAAAAACTTAACAATGTTCCTGGAAAGCATCCCGCTTAAGGGTGGCCTGGTGAAGTCTGGATTTGGAATATGTTGAGAGCAGTGATCCTGAGCAGGTCTACTCCGAGGTAAGTCCCACAATCTTCAATAGGACTCGCTCCCAGGAAAGGGCCATTTGGACCACAGCCTGAAAAAGCAAAGTGACCAGTCAAATTGAATCTGGGCTCAGCGTGGCTTCAATCGCTCGAAGTTCAAAGCCTGCAGTTTAAAGTTGAACCCAGCCAAGCCAAGCCCAGAATCAAAAAGGTCTGCTCCACTATGAACTCCGGGGTGGATGGGCAAGTCTGTGCTATTGCCCGCGTTTAGCAGGGAGCCGAACTGGGGGAGAAAAGCTTGCCGATTCGTCCTCTGCCCCTGCCATGCCATTATGCGCCCCATCCGCCCGGAATGCCATTCTGCCCAAATGCTCCCGCCATGCTCCAGAACACCCTCGCCACACCCCCACAGGGGTGCACGCCTGGTGCGTCACGCACACCCCCGGTCCCCTTGGAGCTACGCCTCTGCGGTTTAGTGTTCAATGGCACTCTGGGGACACCATTGCAAGGAGAGTGGCTTGGTAACATGCCTGCCCACATGGTGCTTGGGGCTCCAGCCTCCTTGTCCCCCCCCCCACCCCATAAGGCTACAGCATATATTGGAGAGGAGAATCAAAACCAGTTCTCCAGATTAGAGTTCACCGCTCATAACCGCTACACCACACTAACTGCGATCATAACCATGCTGTTTATATACAGAAGAAGAGTTTGGATTTCTATCCCCCTTTCTCTCCTGTAAGGAGACGCAAAGGGGCTTACAAACTTCTTTCCACCACCCCCCCCCCCCAACAACAAACACCTTGTGAGTTAGGTGGGGCTGAGAGAGCTCCCAAGAACTGTGACTAGCCCAAGGTCACTCAGCTGGGATGTGTTGGAGTGCACAAACTAATCTGGTTCACCAGATAAGACTCCACAGCTCAAGCGGCAGGGCAGGGAATCAAACCCGGTCCTCCAGATTAGAGTGCACCTGCTCTTAACCACTACACCACACTGGCTCTCATATAGAGTTTAAATGTAACTGACGGTAACTTCTCTTTGCACCAGAATTCTACAGGAGCTGTAAAAAAAGAGCTGTTCTACCAGGCCTCTAGCTGGCCTCCTTTCACCCCCTTTTTTTTCTTTTATTCTCCCTTTTCCTGGTGAGTTCTTTGATCAGCTGGTGAATTGCATGGGTGAGCTGTTTCCTCTGTAACAAGCTTGGTTTACTATACTTTTTACATTATTAATGACACTATGATTAAATATTGTTGTTGTTGATGTATACTGTTGTTAGATATTTTAATTAACTCTTTGTATGGTGGAATAATGATGTAAACTGCTCCAAACCCTTGCATATGGGGGGTGGGGTAGGAAAGCGGTCTAATAATCCAGTAAATAAATAAAATTGTTGCCCAACTGTTTTCTTTTTGGTGTGAAAGCATAAAGCCAAATGTCACAATAGCCACTGGGATGATGCTCAAAATTAAATCTCCAACTTTGAGTTCTTGTCTCCTCCCCCTGTTTGCATATGATACTCTCCAAGTAACCCCACAATACTCATGTCATGAATTTTCCACCCCTATATTGTTGATTGCTACTTGCATCACTGGAGGAACTTGTGAAACTGCAATTTTGGATTTTGCCCTATTTTTGTTTCTTCACATACATTTCTCCCATAAAATGCAGGCCTTTCTCAAGGTTATTTGGATGTCATTGAATCAGCAATTTATTGTACATATAATTTGACTGTAGAAAGACTAGGTAAGTTGGGAATAAAAATCACCCACAATATGCACAGTCAGCACAAAGGAATCTACAAAATCAGTAGTGAAAAGCAGACCACTGAAGCTGCTGGCAAACACATGAATGAATATCAAGAGGGAATATTTGCTTATTTTTTTCGGCACTTCTGAGAGATTGTGATAGAACATAAGCAAGAATCTCTGCAGCATGTGAAAAACATCAGGGTTTGAAAACAGAAATCAGAACCTTGAGTTGTGCTTGAATTGCAGATATGAATTTTCTCTGAGAAAACTCACTAAACGTGGATAATAGTTAAACTTTCCTTAGCTTTTCAGCAAGTGTTTTCTCAAGGTCGACCTGGAAAATTCACTTCAAATCTCTGACATCTAAACAAAAATCCTATGAAAAATAACTTTGTTGGATTCCCCCAAAATGTCTACAGTTGTTTTGTTTGGCCTTTTGGAATAGCCTCCAAGGCTATTTCAGGTGAAATTCACTGACGACTTTTCCAAGGGATAGCAGAAAACCAATGACATGCTGATCAGCTGCTACAATTAGTTCTAACAGCCCACCCTTTGTCTCAAAGTGACACAGAAATTTGTTGAAGCTTCTGCTCAGTTTCCAAGGGGAGGCCCACAGAGAGCATAGTACAGTAGTCCAGGCTTGAGGTTTCAGAGATGTGAAAACAAAACAGGTGCCTTCCTGTGAGATGTAACTTTTGTATAATTCATGTTCCAAGTTCGTGTCTCCAGCAGTGGGTATTAATTCAGTGCATTGCGAATCACTGATCCAGAAGCCTCAACAAACAACTGGAAAACTTGATGGTAGTTGATAAAATTGGGTCAGGCAACCAATAGTGGAAGGATTCCATAATGAATGCACACATCATTAGCTTTGAAAAGAAGACCAAAGGAGGAGTTTGGAGAAAGCTTTTATCTTCATTTTCAAAAATACTTGTCTAATATATTAATAATCATGGCGAGAAATGAAGCACTGTCCTCGCCGAGTGTGTAATTCAAGAAACATCTAATGGGAAACAAGATATTGAACGGTTGACTCTCATGAATCACTTTGAGAAGCGGGTAGAAAAGCCCAATAAAATGTGACAGTGAAGTAAATCAAAGGTAAGGAAATGTTCGGCTCCTCCCAGGAATGGCCCCACCACATAAGCAAGTTACTGCTTGCTACAGCAACTTTTAAAGAAACCCACCTAGAGCTCCTTGTAATCCGAGAGACATATATTTCAGTTCTTTCTGCTCACCTGCTCCATCTAACCACCAACAAAACATTACACCACCACAACCTTAATTTGATGTATTGTTGAAGGCTTTCACAGCCGGAATCACTAGGATGTTGTAGGTTTTCTGAGTTGTATGCCTGTGTTCCAGTAGTGTTTTCTCCTGATGTTTTGCTTGCATCTGTGGCTGGCGCAACAGAGGCAGGAGAAAAGTCAGGAGAAAATACTACTGGAACACAGCCATACAACCTGGAAAACCTACTACATCCTAACCTTAGTTTGATACTACATATTACTTATTAAGTTTCTTTTTTGTGATACTGCAGCCATAATTAAAGAACTCTGAGGAGTTTTATTTATTTATTTATTTATTTATTTATTTATTTATTTATTTATTTATTTATTTATTTATTTATACTTTCAGCTTTTATACCGCCCTGTCCCCGGCGGTAGGGGGATAGGATTGATATAGGAAAGAAAGGCCAACTATTTCTGATACACGGGGATTCATTTAAAATGGTGGTTCCAACTTGGTGCCCTGTGATACCTCTCTTGGCACCCGCCAGGTGTTTTTTAGAAAGTGGGCAGGTCCAGTTGGGCTCCTCAGGGCTCCTCATTGTGATGAAGTCCAATTGATGTGCAGATTTTTTAAAAAAAAAATTGTTTCAGAAAAGCAGCCACCATAGCACAGATCTTCACTGCGCGTGACGATGCAGCTGGCATAAGCAAGAAAATATCTTCATTTAAAATGGCCTCCGGTTAAGCAGAGCTTCTGTGCTTTCCGCCACAAAAGGAATGTGACTCACAAAGATGAACATAAGAACATAAGAACAAGCCAGATGGATCAGACCAGAGTCCATCTAGTCCAGCTCTCTGCTACTCGCAGTGGCCCACCAGGTGCCATTGGGAGCTCACCTGCAGGATGTGAAAGTAATGAAGTCATTCCAAAGACATTGTATCACCACTTAACCCCAATTCTCCAGGAATTCCCCCACCTCTGGTCACCCCAATCTTTGTAGTGGAGGGAAAGAAAGCGCTTGAAAAGAAGAACCTATTTATTGAATTAGTATCAACTATAAACATGTGACCAATCCATAACAAAATTACTACAATATTTACAAATATTTTCCATTTTTCTTATCCCATACAATGGCTCAGCTATTTAAATGTCTGTATTACCACAGCAGCTTATGATGGCTTTTAGAAACATCTGCCCAGCTGATCTGCTTGGGGGCTACTCTGGTCAGCTTGTGTGGGGAGGGCATCAGGCTGAGGGCTCACCTGGCTCAGGGCATGCTTGGGCCTCTCATGCCCATGTTGGGTCTTGGTGTCATCTGAGGTGGAGGTCCCACTATCAGAAAATGGGGCCTAGTACTTACACAGTTGAGGGAATCACCTTCAGAGCAGACATGCAATTCCTGGGACCATACTGGGTAGCTGGTGTCTTGGCAATGGTTGGTTGTGATTGGTGTGTCGGGCTGGAACTCAGTGACCTATCCAGATATAACAGTGACCCATAATACTCTCACAGGAAGTAGGAGTTTGATGCTCAGAAATAGCTGCGCCCCCTGCTCCCCATGAAGGAAACACTTCACATGTGAATGGTAAAAGGAGCAGCAGTGGCATAGGAGGTTAAGAGCTCGTGTATCTAATCTGGAGGAACTGGGTTTGATTCCCAGCTCTGCCGCCTGAGCTGTGGAGGCTTATCTGGGGAATTCAGATTAGCCTGTGCACTCCCACACACGCCAGCTGGGTGACCTTGGGCTAGTCACAGTTCTTGAACTCTCTCAGCCCACCTACCTCACAGGGTGTTTGTTGTGAGGGGGGAAGGGCAGGGAGATTGTCAGCCCCTTTGAGTCTCCTACAGGAGAGAAGGGGGGATATAAATCCAAACTCTTCTTCTTTTTCTTCTAAAATGCTCAACATTGCTCAGGCATGGGGAATGCCGATACTCTTGGGGGAAGAGGGAGTCTGTCAGCTGTGCAAGTTGGGAGGGAGAACTCACTCTCTTTTCCATGTTCCTTCACCCCCTGATGTTTTGCAACCATCTTGTTCATCTGGGCCCTTACCCTGCTCCTCCACACCAGTGCTGCTACAGCACTATTCCAGGCACATGGACTGGCGTTTTGCCCTGCCATCCAAGAGCTGGTCATGGCACAGCAAACTGCTTAGGACATAGGTGTCAAACTCGCGCCCCTCCAGATGTTATGGACCACAGTTCCCATCATCCCCTGCCAGCAGTGGCAGGGGATGAACTATGATCCACTGGAAAGCTACCACAATGGCTTTCAGAGGAGGCCAGGCTGCACCAATGCTCATACGCCCTGGTCATGGAGCAGCTGTCCCTCCTTCTGGATTGTGTTATACTGAAGAGGACATTGGTATATCAAGGACAGTATCGTCTACTCCAGTGATGGCAACCCTTTTGGGCTAGCGTGTCAAAAATTCAGAAAACGCCTATGCTGACTTTGCTGGCGTGATACCCCGTCCCCCCACCCTCTTTTGTTCGGAGAAAGGAGAAACAATTCTTTACATATTAATTTATTTGAAAAACGTACAGTCCAATCCTCTGTGGAGGTATGTATTATATAAAGAAACGTCAAATAATTTCATAAATGACTCAGACTCAAACAGGGAGAATAGTTTTGTCGAAGGCTTTCACGGCCGGAATCACTGGGGTGCTGTGTGGTTTCTGGGCTGTGTGGCTGTGTTCTAGCACCATTCTCTCCTGACGTTTCGCTTGCATCTGTGGCTGGCATCTTCAGAGGATCTGATGGTAGGAATGGAAAGCAAGTGGAGTATATATATACCAGGGAATTGGCGAACCTAGCCGCAGGGTTTGCCAGAGGTACTCAGGAAACCCTCTGTAGCACTCGTGCTGGGGATTCATCATGTGGGGGGGGTGGTGGAAAATCACCCCCCCCCACACACACACACACATATTTAGGCTGGCCTGGGCATGATCCAACCTTGGAGTAAGCTTGGTTGCTGGCAATGGGGCTTGCTTCTGAGTAAACCCTCCTAGGACCGTGATTCACCCATTTGAAGCGTTGCATGGTTGCTTCACCAAGCTTACTCCTGAGTAACGCGTGCCTTGGAGCCAACCATTTTTTCTAAACTAAAACCTCAGTATTCAGGTTAAATTGCCATGTTGGCACTTTGCGATAAATAAGTGGGTTTTGGGTTGCAATTTGGGCATTCGGTCTCGAAAAGGTTTGTCATCACTGATATACTGTGAGGTCAAAAGGTGAGGCCATCTGAATAGAGTAGGCTACTCTATTCAGATAGCCTCACCTTTTGACCTCACAGTATATATGCTACACTTGCTTTCCATTCCTACCATCAGATCCTCTGAAGATGCCAGCCACAGATGCAGGTGAAACGTCAGGAGAGAATGCTGCTAGAACACGGCCACACAGCCCAGAAACCACACAGCACCCGAGGGAGAATAGTTGTTGGATGTTGGTGAACGCTGACATACCACCCAAAATGCTGAAGTGTGTCACTTTTTAAAAATAAGTTTATTAGTAAATTAAAATATAATACAATAATAGATATCTTGCATTATACATAAAAAAACCTTACTGTATATAAAGTTGGAAATAATACATCGTTGCAATCTAACGGCATATTTCTTAAATTTTCTTATTTAAATTCTCCCATAATGGGGAGTATGTTCGCCGAATAGTTAAGTAGGCTTCTCTTCCTTATTAACAAATTAACCTATTATCAAAATACGGAAAGTATAACTTTTAGAGCTTCACTGATGTAAACTTTACACTAATAATTTTGAAAACATTCAGCGTTGAATGTGACTAATTCAATTCTGTCTTTTTTTGAAAAAAAAAGGTTTTCAGGGGTGTCCAAATATGTTCTCTTTTCTTTGTATCTTCTTCCTGTAAAGATAATGCAATGCAATCCATATCACTTTTGTGTGTCACTTTTGATAAGTGTTTCCTAAGTTCACCAATCACTGATCCCCTTGGACTGGCAGCAGCTATCCAGGTCTTGGAAAAGGTCCTTCACATCACCTACCCCCTGATACTTTTTAACCAGAGATGCCAGGTTTGATTTGGATCTTTTTCAAGGCAAGAAGATGCTCTACCAATAAGCCGAGGGTCCTCTCCTGATTCCCAGAGATGCCTGCGATTACCCGATCCTCAGCCTGAGAACTCCTTTTTTAACTTTAGGCGCTGCAAAGACACACGATGGAGATTGTTCCATAGAGGATGACCTATTAGAAAGCCACGTTTATGCCCCGACCAGTTCAGTGGGCTAATCAGACATTAAAGCGATGTTATACTTGACCTTAGGAGATAACTTAGCCTATAAAATTCCCTTTAGAAGGTCACAGAGGGCCTTTGGGGATTCAGTTAATCTAAGGCACCTCGCAAAATGCCCTGTGCACGCTCCAGACCAAACCTATTTGAAATTAGAGGCAAGTCAGCTAGTTTGCGGGCCAGATCAAGTTGAGCTATATTATCCCACAGAAGAATGGGATGTTGTGTTGGGCCATCACATTTGACTCCAAGTGGATGAGAATACTTAACTGTGCTAATGCAAAAATAACCCTGCAGAAATAGAGATGAGAGCAAAGGTTGCTCTTATTGTGACAGACATTACCGTTCACAACATAAGCTTGGCAAGACTTGTTCTAAGAAAGTATACCACACTTCATATTGAATAATCTGGGGCTGGTTTCTGCATTCACTAAAGTCATGATAGAGTGTGCGTTCATGTTTGGGTGCTCCCTCATCTTAAAAGAAAACAAAACCCTCCAGCACATGTAACCTCTATCTGTGGGTTCTGTGGTGCAGAACTTGGAATGAGTTTGCAACAACAAATTTTAAAAACACAAATGGTTTACTTTCTTAACATATAACATCGTAAAGCATCAACATTTAACATCACACTTCAAGGTCCTGTTCCAGGTTTCATTTCAAGTCCTTTCTAGTTACAGTCTTCTGATATTGCTAAGTCCAATTCTTCTTTGCAAGTGGGTTGGCTCCTGAAGGCTCCAAGGGCTTGATGAACAGGATTCAACATGATGAAGGTTTCCAGGAGAACTCTCACCCATTACAAACATAAAAACCCTGAAACAATAAACTCCAACATTTACAACATGGCAAAAACAAACAACTACCTTCCCAGTAGTTCCCAAAAATATTGCAGTTATCTTAACAAAGTGTTAAGGGCTTATAGAAATCAAGGTCCAAGTCTGGTAGCCTTGTCTCCTCCAAACTACATGAGCTCTGCAGCCTCCTCCTGCTTTGGGTCTCCACCCCTTTCTGGGTCAACTCATTCTGAGCATGGGGGTTACAAACACATATACCTGCTATGTTAGGTAGAAAGAATCTAGCCTAGGTATGCTGTTATAGGGAAAGAATTCCAACACACTTGATGTGGCATTACCTTTTACTTGCTGATTGTGATTAGGGTAGTCACTTGGGTTCCTGCCCTCAGGTTCAGACAGCCCAGATGGGCATGCTCAAAATAACTTTTATTAGCAAAGACATGCAAACATGAACAACCGGTTGCAGAACAAGGAAGCTCATGCAGTCTAATATTGCCAGTGAACAAACCTAGGGTTGCCAGTTTCTAGGTGGGGGCTGGAGAGCCCCCAAAATTACTGCTGGCCTTCAGATGACATAGATTGCTTTTTAATTATCTATTTATTATAAACCTTTATTCAACTTCTCTTGGAAAAAAATGGCTACCTTGGAAGGTGGACTGTATTACATTATACCCTTCCCTAAACCCCACTCTCCCAGGCGCCTCAAATCTCCTGGTACTTCCAAACCTGCAGTTGGCAATCGAGAATTAACTACAAAAGGCCTCCGCCCCTGTGAGACAGGCAGCCAAATCCAGAGGTCCCCACCGCTGAGTACAACTGCACCGTAATGCTGCTTCCCGAGAGCTTTCAGCCAGCATGGGGTGCAGCCAAAAAGGTCAAAAACAGGCTTCCTGAAAGCCCCCATCTAGGAGCTAGCAACCCTAGGTTTGTTTGCTGGCAGTATTAGACTGCATGAGCTTCTGTAACCCTCATGCTCAGAATGGGTTGACCCAGAAATGGGTGGAGACTCAAAGCAGCAGGAGGCTGCAGAGCTCATGTAGTTTGGAGGAGGCAAGGCTACCAGACTCGGACCTTGATTTGTATAAGCCCTTAACACCTTGTTAAGGGGTTTTTTTTGTGTTTGTAATGGGTGAGAGTTCTCCTGGAAACCTTCATCATGTTGAATCCTGTTCACCAAGCCCTTGGAGTCTTCAGGAGCCAACCCACTTGCAAAGAAGAAATGGACTTGGCAATATCAGAAGACTGTAACTAGAAGGACTTGAAACAAAACCTGAACAGGACCTTGAAGTGTGATGTTAAATGTTGATGTTTGATGTTATATGTTAAGAAAGTAAACCATTTTGTTTTTAAATTTTGTTGTTGCAAACTCATTCCAAGTTCTGCCCCACAGAATCCACAGATAGAGGTTACACTTCCTTGTTCTGCAACTGGTTGTTCATGTCTGTGTGCCTTCTCCAAGTTGCAACAGATGTATGGTGACCCCAGCAGGGGGCTTTCAAAAGAAATGAGAAGCAAAGGTGGTTTGACACTGCCTTCCTCTGCCAGAACCTTCCTTGGTGGTCCCCCATATATGGTGACTCCCATGAAATTGGGCTACATACCATGCTGCCACCTCTCTTATCTGAAATAGTAGGTGTTGAGGAAGATCTTTGATATGAGGCTTTGATAAAACTGCAAAGATTGTCATGCCCTTATATAAAGCAGTGGTGCGACCGCACTTGGAGTACTGTGTTCAGTTCTGGTCGCCACATCTCAAAAAGGATATTGAAGAGATAGAAAAAGTGCAGAGAAGGGCAACGAGGATGATTGAAGGATTGGAGCACCTTCCTTATGAGGAGAGGCTGCAGCGTTTGGGACTCTTTAGTTTGGAGAGGAGACGTCTGAGGGGAGATATGATTGAAGTCTATAAAATTATGCATGGGGTAGAAAATGTTGACAGAGAGAAACTTTTCTCTCTTTCTCACAATACTAGAACCAGGGGGCATACATTGAAAATGTTGGGGGGAAGAATAAGGACTAATAAAAGGAAACACTTCTTCACGCAATGTGTGATTGGTGTTTGGAATATGCTGCCACAGGAGGTGGTGATAACCACTAACCTGGATAGCTTTAAAAGAGGCTTGGACAGATTTATGGAGGAGAAGTCGATTTATGGCTACCAATCTTGATCCTCTTTGATCTGAGATTGCAAATGCCTTAACAGTCCAGGTGCTCGGGAGCAACAGCCACAGAAGGCCATTGCTTTCACATCCTGCATGTGAGCTCCCAATGGCACCTGGTGGGCCACTGCGAGTAGCAGAGAGCTGGACTAGATGGACTCTGGTCTGATCCAGCTGGCTTGTTCTTATGTTCTTATGTTCTTATGAGGCACTGAAGAACCACCACCAATCAGAATAGAGAAAACTGAGATAGATCAATGATTGAACTCAACATATTTGTCAGCTTTCTTGCCACATGCTCCTAACTCTGATGTTTCGGACATTATGGGTAATCATCTTTCTCATACCATTAAAGAAGTTCTGACTCTGAATACCTTTCTTCCATTGAAAAGCCTTTAGTCAATTAAACACACACACGGCATAAAAATGAGATGTACAGAAAGTGCCACAAAGGGTCCGCGCCAATAATTGCCAATAAGATATCCGTGGCAATTTGATTTCCCCAGCTGTTGCATTAAGTCAGTAGATAAAAGCCATATTTTAGTATCTCTTAAAATTTTAAAACCATTCATGAACAGTATTGACGCCCCCCTCTGCCATTGTTCAAGACATTCTTTTATTTAACTTCAGAAGGGGACAAAACACACCATTAGTGTTTTATCGAGAACATTAATAAAAAGCTCAAAGATTTACTAATAAGAAAAGTGGAGGATGGCGTTAAAAAATCTGGCAATGGAATCCATTGTAAATGCAATTATCATGTCCGAGATGCAACCTCCATTAAATCCTCTTCTGCAGTGTGCTCCAAATGGGGACAGGCATGTGTTGGTTTCTCATTGTTGTTTTAGCTGCCAGTATAGTGCTGTGGCAAAACAGCTTCCATATGGCATATTTCCCTATACTATAGCATCCTTACCCCAGTTTCCCTGCCCCAGGCACAGCAATCCTGCCCCCCAGACATACCACAGTGCTTTTCCAATTCTATTTAACTGGCAATTGAATATAATTGTAACAACAAATGCAATGGGTTCTTTGAATTCCCTGCTTTCATTTTAAACGTAAATATCTATCCCTATCACTGAGGAAACATACCCTTCCTCTTATATCTCCACTATGGATGATGCTAGAACAGTGGTATAGCCAGGTTCTAGTTAGGGGGAGCGAGCACATAAAAAAGGTGCCATGATACATACCAAGCAGTGGCGAGGGCCAGAGCCTGGGAGAGAAGAGATCGGCTCCGGGGGGGGGGGGCTTGGACTGGAAGCATGGGGGGATTTTGAGAAGGTGCCATGACACATAGCAAGCAGTGGTGCAGGCCAGAGCCTGAGGAGGAAGAACCTGGAAGTGGGGGGGGGATTTGAAGAGGTGACTCTTTTCAAAAATGGGCTCAAGGGGAGCAGTCCGTTGAGCCCCCATTAGCTACGCCATTGTGCTGGAGATTTGCTTTCTCTCTTTTTACTTTAAAAACTATTATTTTTTAAAACGTGACGTTGGGAATTCAGACAATCACTTACATATACTGTTATGATCATATATCAATATAATTACATTGATTCTTTTTTTAAAGTCCACTGGTAGCAGGTAGAAGTAATGGTTGCCATAGGAATGGGGTGGGGGAAATAGCTGCCATGTGGGGTGGAAGAATTGAACTTTTTTGTTTACACTGTAGCTATCCATTGTGATCCTTCCCAAAATGCCAAAGCAAAGTTAATTTGCAAAAGATTGGAGAACATCTGGGGAAACCCCTGGAGGTACATGAAGGTACCATCATGCTGTGGGGAAACAAGGAAAAAGGCCATTTCCTTACAGCCTGGAACACAAGGAAAATAGACCACGTGGAGACAGCCTGTGTAGGAAGTATGGTATGTAGTTACTGAGTCAAATATTCCACACTTTGGATGTTATAACATGAAGAGCTGACCAAATGGGCGGAAGATACATTATTGGAGTGGATAGGTATAGTTTTTCAGAGGCTAAACCAGACCCCTTTCTCTCTGACAGCTTTATTTATTTATTTATTTAGGAGAATGTAAATGCCACCTCTCCCAAGGATGGCTTACCAAGTAAAACAAGATAAAATCATAAAACTGTATGTTTGAACTTAATTACCAGGCATCACTATGCCCACAGCAAGAGCTTTAAGATCTAAGCAGCTGTCCATAGAATCAAACTGGGCAAGAAACTGGGAGTTATAAAACCGGATCCTCTTCAGTGTAGGGTTTCCAGGAAGTGTCGGAAAACTGGCACAAGGGTTATGGGACAACACTGGTTGTGGCATCATAAGAAGTCCATTCCCAAACCCAGCCCACCTCAGACTCCACCCCCCAAAAACTCCAGGTATTTCCTGGAGGTTCCAGGAGAGGAGGGAGTAAGGGGAGGCATGCAAGGGAAGGGGATGGAGGGAGGGAGAGGAGGGAGTAAGGGGTGGCATGCATGGGAGAGGAAGGGAGGGAGGGGGAGGGTGGCATACAAGGGAGGATGGGGAAGGGGAGGGGGCCTGGCATCTGGACTCTAGCGGAGGGAGGGAGAGGTGCGGAGAGGGAGTGAGGGGTGGCATGCAAGGGAGGGGAGGGAAGGGGAAGGGACAACACTGGCTGTGGCATCATATTGCTTCCTGTGAAAAAGGAAGTGGTACAGGAAGTTCCAGGCTTCTTTGAAATTCAATGGAAGACGATCCTGATGTTTAAAGCTGCACCTTTAAAGCTGTCCAAATATCTATCTATCTATCTATCTATCTATCTATCTATCTATCTATCTATCTATCTATCTATCTATCTATCTATCTATCTATCTATCTATCTATCTATCTATCTATCTATCTATCTATCTATCTATCTATCTATCTATCTATCTATCTATCTATCTATCTATCTATCTATCTATCTATCTATCTATCTATCTATCTATCTATCTATCTATCTATCTATCTATCTATCTTTACTTTATTTGCAGTTCTGCTTTTTCTCACTGGGATTCAAAATGGATGACACAGTCTACAGGGTCAGCAGTGTTAAGGCCTCTCCTGTAGATAACATGATGGACCTCAGGTCTAGTGGGGCTAGAGGTGAGATGTCATCCGAGAAGGTTTAGCCTGCATCATCCCAAGATCAGAGTATAGAAACTGCAAAAAATTGGTAGGATCAGATCTCTAGATCTAGATCTTGACTTTTCCCCTAGGGACTCTTTGAAGCAGCGTACAGGAAGTCTATGATTTGAGGCAAAGACATGCTTAATTAAAGTTCATGCGTATGCTGTTTGTATTAACTACACATGCGTTTGTCACTCCTAATTGGGTGCTGAAACAGGCTGATGCAACGCACAGTATGACTCCCTGTGAGCTGTCATAAACAGGAATCGAAAGTCATGCCAAACTCTCTAAGGCTTGACAGCCAATGATTAGGTTGTTTTTAGTCAATGGACAGGCAGAATTCCTTATGACATCTAAATGTGTGGGTGCCTTAGAAAAATCTGTGCTTCAGAGCCATGACAATTTGTGAATTTTTCTGGTGTTTATAACTGGAACATTTTACATGGGGGGTGTGTGAAGTACACACCTTCCTTTTTGCCCTTCTGCATGCTGGCATGGCATGCTGAAGCAACTGATCTGCCAGAGCAGATCTGTGATTAACACAATGCATATATGAATCACTGTTGCCCATCAAATACCTATTATTATTGGGTCTTGGTTTAATTGTGCATCACAATCCCCCTTGAAAATGAGATTTTGCTTGAAATCTTTTCTCAGAGGGATACCCAGCACAATTCAGTGGTTAAGATGTTAGACTAGGGCCCTATAGTGCTGGTATAGCAGTGGTTAAGGTGTTAAACTATCACCTCAAGGGGAATACCCAGCACTGTGTAGTGGTTATGGTGTAGGACTAGGACTTAAGAAACCCAGATTCAAATTCCCACTCAAGCCATGGAAGCTTGTCGTACAACGTAATTGTTTTAATTGTTTTAATTGTTTTATGCTCAATGTTGGGCACCATCCTGACCCCCTTGGGGGAGGGCGGTATAAAAATGTAATGAAATTATTATTATTATTATTATCATTATCATTATTATTATTATTATTATAATAATAATAACAACAACAACAACAACAACAACAACAACAACAACAGCAGCAGCAGCAGCAGCAGCAGCAGCAACAACAACAACGATGATGATGATGATGATAATGATAATGATAATAATGATGATGATGATGATGATGATGATGATGATAATTATCATTATCATTATCATTATCATTATCATTATCATTATCATTATTATTATTATTATTATTATTATTATTATTATTATTATTATTATTATTATTATTAAAATTTGATAAACCGCCCACCCCCGAAGGGCTCTGGGCGGTGTACAGCAAAACCACAACTAAAACAATGTGCACAATAAATAAGTGATAAATAGTTAAAATACATAACTCACAATAAGCAGCATTCTAAAACCCAGTAAAACGATATTAATAATACTAATGATGGCTCCCAGTCCCAAGGCTGGGAGGGGACAGACAATAAATAAATAAACCTTGGGCCAGTCACACACTTTCAGCCCTGACAATGGCTAGTATTTGGATAACCAGCCTACAAGGTTGTTTTCTGCACCACCCAAATATCCTGGGATGGAGAGGTGAAATATCCCTGTCTGTGCATGATTTTTGCATGGCTTCTGGTCCTAAATTGGGCCTGCCACATTTCCCTTATCTCAGGGTTTTCAAAAATCACTAAACTGGCAGTTCTTTTGAAAAACCCCGTGCCGATCCTGCTGCCATGCAAAAACCACAGGAGTTGGACTGTGCCACCTGCTCTCTCTCCCCCCCCCCCCCACAGCTACAGCCAATCAGAGTATCGGGAAAACAGGAACGTTCACACATGCGCGGAAATATTTGCGTGGAAAAGGAAATGAAAATAACCCGGGGGCTCATGCATAATTAACTGGAGTATTTCATCCTATTCTTAACACGATAACGGGCAGCCTCGTGAAGGGAGAAACCAAGATACAACAACTCGGTATGTATGATCCCAGTTTTCCCCCGGGGTAATTATGGCATGCAGAAAGCGCCAAGGAATGTTAGGGTCGAGATGCTGAGGCCAGGCAATGGCAAACCACCTCTGGAAATCTCTTGCCTTGAAAGCCCTATGGGATCACCAAAAATCAGCTGTGACTTGACAACAAAATTATTTATTATTTATTTATTTATTTAATTTGTATACCGCCCGATCCCCGAAGGGGATTATAAATAAATAAATAAATAAATAAATACCTAGTTTATCCAATCTAGGAATCCCCATACCTTCTAAACCCAGTCTTTTTCATTTGCACAATTTATAGATAGTAAAATACACAAAGACATTTGAACAGCAGTTGGATTATTGTAGGTATTGTGGAAATCATTGATTTTCCAATCATTCACCTGGAAGCACCTGGAAGGCATCTCAACCTAGTGAGGAAAGCTGTCTACAGTTCTGCTTCTCCTCTCAATTTCATACACATAACTAGGATTTTGTGAGTTTTGGGGACAATGTATTCCACAGCTGAACTGTTCTAACTATGAAGCTTTTCTAATATTCAAATGTACCTTTTTGCTTTAGCTACAAAGCAATAGAATTGGCTTGGGCTACTGCAAATTGTAAGAAAAAAAGACCCTAGCCATATTGTGTTTGAAGACAGTGTTGGAAAACTGGGTGCTGCCATGAAATGACTATCATGTAGGCATGGCCTGTCACAAAATGTTGGGAGGTTCCACAGATTTGGGGAGGTTATAAACCAAGGGTCCTATTATGGCAAAGGTAGCCATTTCCAAATGAATGCTTGCATGGAGAATTTTTATTTCTGATTAAGAAAGCCTTCCTCTGATGGAGAAAGATGTTCTTTTTTGAAGGAAGTTCTCCTATACTAGTGGAAGACTCCAAGGATCTAACCCCAAATCCCTAAAACTTCAAGGAGAGGTAAAAAGTTTCCTGCAAATCAGGTGTCTTCTGCAGGTCAAAGACATTGTTGGGAAGGACTAATGGTTTTATTGGAATTCATGCAAATTTCTTGAAGTTATTTCAATGTTCTTCCATCTGCACTTTGAGATGGTGTGCTGTTTCATGAATGTATATGCCCTTTTGCAAGCAAAGAAATTGAAATGGATGGGCCCGTTCTACTGCATTACCCTTCGATCACAATCTCAGATATGCATTTATCACTCCTATCTTTCAAAAAAAAATATCTGTGTACGGTCAGAGGAAAGCCATGCCTCTCTTCTTTTAGCAGATCTTGAGTTTGGAACCACAGATAGTGTTGCTGGATTCTGTGCAGCTGCTAGAGCTACCATGGCTCGGTGTTAATTTACCAAAATGTAGCCATTAATTTAAAAGTTTTAATGTACTTTTTTTTCTTGCAAATGGCCATTTCTGCACAAATCGCCTGAACATTAATAAAACATTTTCAATCCCACCTTTGCTCGCACTCATCCCCTTGAAATGATTCCTGGCTGCCATTTTGTGATTCCCCCCCTTTTTATGTTCTGTGTTGAATCAATGCTTTAATGTTTCACAGCTTCGTGCTGCATTCTATATTCTTTGTATACTCGATGCTTCCAAGATTGGACCCCCCACAAAAGAAAAGAGCTAATGACTAAATGCTGCAAATACACAAGCAAGTGGGAACTGAATGAGTTCAGAAAATGGTGCTGAGGAGGAAGTTCAGGGAAGCAGAGACATGTGGAAACATAGGCCCTTTCCGCACGGGCCATATACGGCTCCCTGGGGACGGCAAAAACGCCGTCCCCAAGGAGCCGTTCGCACAGGCGGCGCTGCTAAAATGCAGCAGCGCCGACCTAGCTCCCCTCCACCACCCCCAGGGAGGCGTCAGGCCGCCTCCAAAAACCTCCCTCCTGGAAACAGCGCGTTCCCGCTGGCGCAGTGCGAATGGCACCGCCGGGAACACGCTGTTTTCCCTGTCCCACTCACCTCGTCGTCCTGCATCGCACTACTGGACTGCTGAGGTCAGAGGGCAGCATGGGTGGAGGTCGGAGGGCAGAGGGCCCTGGAGGGCAGAGGGCCCTGGAGGTCAGAGGGCAGCGTGGGCAGGTCTTAGGAGTCCAGCAGGGCGACGAAGGCGAAAAGGTGAGTGGGGGGGGGGACGGGGAAGGGGTGGCTCCGTGCGGAGCCGCCTCTCCCGCACCGGCCTCTGTGGGGGCCGCTTGCACACTCCCGTGTGAGAATCGACCCCTCACACCCTCCACCCGGCAGAATTCCCTGCCCGGTGCAGAGGGAAGGCCTCTTCCGCTTTTCCGCGGAAAGCGGGCCATAATCTAAATGAACTGCAGCAGCACAGACACTTCAGCCAGAGAATCGCTTTTAAAAAGGATCTATTTAAAACATTTTGAGGCAGGAAATAAAATGCAGATTTCCATGGAGAAAACATTTGATTTCTTGCCTCAAAACATTTTTAATGAATTGTGTGGGAAAACCCAATATTCTGCTAATGTACGTTTTATTTTACTGACTATGACTGTAGTAAACAACTGACTGACTGATACCTTGTGACACTGGATTGCATCATATTACACCAGGTAATCGACTTTGACTACCAGTGAAAAGGGCAGGCTATAAATAAAACAAAACAATGTAATAAATTGATCGAAAGTATCTACTACAAACTTGTTCCATTTGTCTATCATGATCATGGAGCAGGAGTATTAAAGAGAGTCCTTCCGGTAAGTGTATCTTTCTGTTTGAATCTCACTGCCCTGAGATTGTGGAATGCTGAAAACGTTTTGCTGTATGGGCAATAATAAATCGAAATGTCAAGTTCTGGCACAGGTATGAAAAAAAAGAGATAATCTTAAAAACGGGCCTGAATTAATCAACTAAATATTGTGTAGAATATATACCAGCAGGGGTAAGGATATCAACCACCAAGCGCCTATGCACTCCAAAGAATGCAGGCTGCCGTTCCACCCAGTCCCGGCAAAAGCATGTTGAAATGATTGGAATCAATTTATAACAGAGAGTTACTGACCTTTTTAAAAGGTTGCGGGTCCATTTATATATCTCCTGTGGTGCTCACCTCCTTTATTCATGCTTAGCATATGCTGTCGCTCTTGCTACACTGCTTCGCAGCTCCTTGTTAACTTTCTTTCAAGTGCGCACAGCGCAAACCGCTCGCTGAACTATCTTTGACACTGCTGTCGAGCCAAAAAAAAAAGAACAGAGAAAGGGTAAGGTAAATATGTTGTGTTCCATCTTTGGGAAGGGGCGCTCTTCTCCTCGTTTTCTTGTGTCAGTTCAGGTGGGAGGGGTCGGGAATGCCAAAGGGCACCTACTGTGCCATGGAAGATTGCTGGGTGACCTTGGGATAGTCACACTTTCTCAGCCTAACCTAGATCACAGGGTTGGTATTGACTGATAAAATGGATAAGGAGGGAACAACACAGTAGGGCTGATTCCGCATGGGCCAAAAACAGCGGTGTGAAAATGGTGTGAAAATGGTGTGAAAGGGTTTATACCGTTTTCACACTGCTGTTTTTGGCCCATGCGGAATTAGCCTAAGTCACTTTAGAGTTTCATTGTAAAAATATTGATACATTAAAATCCAGAAATAAATGTAAAGGAAAGATCTGACTCACCAGCTGCTTGGACTCTATTTTGACGGCCAAGAAGCAAAAAAAGGGAGGTGAAGACGAGGAGGAGAAGTTTGGATTTATACCCCACTTTTCTCAACCGTAAAAAGTCTCAAAGTGGTTTAAAAACTCCTTCCCTTCCTCTCCCCACAGCAGATACCTTGCAGGCCAGGTAGGGCTGAGAGAGTTCTGAGAGGACCGTGACTAGCCCAAGGTCACCCAGAAGGAGTGTAAGAGTGGGGAAACAAATCGGGATTACCAGATAAGAGTCCACTGCTCAGGTGAAGGAGTGAGGAACCAAACCCAGTTCTCCAGATTAGAGTCCAGTACTCTTAACTGGCCTGCAAATGATCAAGAAAATGACATAGGATAAAACAGCCAAAACAAATGGCAAGTCCCTGGGGCAGTCTGATTTGGAATACTGCATATGGTCCTAGTTTCTATATCTTAAAAAATATTGGAGAAAAAATTGCAGAAAAAGAAACCCACACTAATTATAGCCATGGGATGCTTACAAGGGCTTTTTGGTTTAGGAACAAGGCAACGAGTGTGTGTGTGTGTGTGTGTGTGTCAGAACAAAGTTCTACAAAATTATGCATAGTGCACAGACAGCAAATAGAAAAAAATGTTTTCCCCTCTTCCACAATAATAGAACTCACCCTTTGAAACGGATTCACTGTACATTCAGGATAAAAGTCCCACACACAATGGATCTAGAGCCAGTCACACACAAAAATAGGTGCTCCAATACAAGGAAGCAATTCCTCACAACTGAACTGGTGACTACCTTTTGAACTCTTTGGCATGAAACAGATTTTTTTTCCATGGGTAGGAGGGAAGGAGAAAAGGTAGTCGAAAGGTATGACAGTCATTAAAATCTAAAAGATGCTTTCCCCAGCTGTTGCTTTTGAAATTACACTGAAGTTGGTGGCAAGAAGCCAGCACTCAATTAAGATTTTGCATTTTCATCAACAGAATTTGGTGTGTTGTATTATGTCAATAATTTCCTTTAAATTAATCCTTTTAAAAAGATATTGAGGCAGGGAACAGGTGTCCAGGCTATCAATTATTGAAGTTTGGCCCCTCTGAAGATGCTGAGTACTCTGATGGTCATCTGCAAACCATTTGAAGTGCAAAATAAAAACACTTTCGTTTGGGGAATTTTTGGTTTGGCCTGACCACAGAGGAATTCTGAGGAGACTGGGAGGTTACGGAACATTTCCTTACCTGCCACACATTCATATTTTGAAAATACGGACTTTATACAAACTGGAAAACCAAGTATTGTGACTAGAGTTGTTAGCTGTGGGTTAGGAAGCTCCAGGAAATTTGGAGGGTACAGCCTCGGGAGGTCGGCGTTTTGGGATAGGAGGGACCTAACTTCAGTGTGGTAAGATATTCATGACATAATGATATACATAATGACATATATCCAAAGAAGCCACACACACACACACACACACACACACCGGTGAGCCAGAGTGGGGTAGTGGTTAAGAACCTCCAAAATTACCTCAGCATTTAAGCAGAGAAACTTGGTGGCACACACACCTCAGCATTTAAGCTGAGGAGAAACTTGGAAGCAGTTTAGGAATTTGAAGACTGCACTTTCCAAATCTCCTTTTACGTGCCTCAAAATTCTTTAGAGTCGTTTCTGCACGGGCATTTAATGGCAGCCTGGAGACGGCAAAAACGCCGTCTCCAGGCCGCCATTCGCACAGGGGGCGCAGCTGCATCGCAGCCGCGCCGCCCTCGCGCCGCCCGCCAGGCCCGAAGCCGGCGTTTCCCCAGAGCGCTCGGAAGCGCTCTTGTTGGGGAAACGCCGCCCCGATTCCGCTACCCGGCCGAATAGCAGCGGCCGGGGCGCCTCCGGCGCAGGCACTTACCTTGTCCCTGGGCCTCCGGCGCGTCGCCGAGGCCTCGGGACACGCCCCCCTGCCCTGCGCTGCTGGAGCAGGCGCGCAGGGCCAGGGGGGCGTGACCCCAGGCCTCGGCGACACGCCGGAGGCCCGGGGACAAGCCGGGTCGGCCGGGCGCCGGCGCTCCGCAGCGCCGGCTGCCCAGCTGTTTCCAGGACCATCCGTGCGGACGGTCCCAGCGTCGTCGGGTCGGCGCAAAATGCGCCGAACTAGCCATTTCCGCCTCCGTGCGGGAACGGCCAATGTTTGTCCAAGAAGGAACCTTTAAATTTATCTCAACATTTTCCTTAGTGGTAATACTGAACAAACTTTTACTTCTTCTATTCCAAGATATTATTTTGTGACAGAGTGACCCCATTCATTCATTCATTCATTCATTCATTCATTCATTCATTCATTCATTCATTCATTCATTCATTCATTCATTCATTTAATGGACTTTATACCTTGCTCTTCCCAGCCACAGTTGGGCTCAGGGCAGCTTATATACGGTGTTAAAACACCGATGCTAGTAACACAATAAAATAGCACTAAAATAATCTAGCGCCTCAACAAATCTAGTTGGCAAATATATAATACAGAACACCAGCCTACAAAGTTATCTCCTCCTCTACTTGACATATTTCCATTTCCAAATTGTCGAGGGGGTGAACGAGAGGGGGGCAGGCATGCACTTTAAAAGGTGCTTGTTAAAAATGGATGAACAAACCGGCCAGATGAACAATCAGACAGTGGGTGGTCCCAACCAAAAGCCCGGTGGAACAACTCTGTCTTTTTTTTTTTCATAATACTTTTTATTAATTTCCTTCTTTAAAAAACACATTGAACATAAAACATACATGAAGCCATTGAAACACATAAGACATCAACAAATATTAACATGTAACAAATGACCCACATTTACAGTCACCCAAACATACTCTATCCTACCCCAACTACCCATAACAATAACACATAATTCAATACATCTAAATCAAATCAGTTACTTCACTATTCTTTGGTAATTTAAATAAATTTCTTTTCTTATCTAGGCCCTTTCAATATCCCATAATCATGATTTTATCCCTTTTATTGTGAAGTAACTGCCCAGTACTTATTGCTTTGGACTTCCCCTGTTAAGTGACTGAATCCATATTTATTTTTCCCTTAATAAAGGTATACAATTTATTTCATAATATAACTTTTTTGCAGATTAACTTATTGCAATATAATTTTGGAAAACATTTCATATTATATATTCTTCAATCATCTTATCCTTTGAACTCTTTTCTAGATATATAATCAGCTTTCCCCAAGTTTTCAAAACTTTTCTTGTGTGGAGTTCCTTCAATCTCGGCCGATAGTCTGTCCATATTTAGGTATTCTATAACTTGGGTCATCCATTCTTCTTTTGTTGGTGAAGCTTCATTCTTCCATACTTTGGCTATCCGTGATCCTTGCAGCTGTAGATATATATAAAAAATAAGTCAATATTAAGGTCCGGAATTTTCTTTATTCCTAATCCTAAAAGATATATTTCTGGAGTTAGTTCAAATGATACCTTTGTTATCTTTTTCATTGTTGTGTGTATTTCTTTCCAGAATTTTTTGATTTCAGGACAAGTCCACCACATGTGTAATAATGTTCCAGTCTCTTTCTTGCATTTCCAACATAGTGATGAGTGGTCAGGATATATTTTTGCTAACTTATAGGGTGTTAAATACCATCTGTGTAGGAGTTTCAGGAAATTTTCCCTTAGTTCTAAGCTGGCGGAGAATTTACTGTGTATTTTAAAAGATTCCTCCCAGTCTTGATACTGTATATCATGTTTGAAATCTTTTGCCCAACTAATCATAACTTCCTTCACATTTTCTTTCTCTGTTTGTAGTAATATAAGGAGTTTATATAGTCTGGTTATTTTTTTATTTTTATCGTCCATCAATATTGTGTCTAGCTCAGTATTTTGCTTGTTTATTTCCATGTATTTTTTGTCTATTATCAGCTGTTGCCTTATCTGTCTTGAAGGCCCTGTGAAACTGATTAAGGTAAATATAAATAAATAACTCCTACTTAATAAATAAACAAATCCTATTTCAATTGCAGGATTCCTATGGAAGAAGAATAGATGCTCACCATATACAAAAGTATGTGGAAGATCTCACTCCAAATGAAGAGAAGACATTAATACATTGTTCAGTCATGGGATGCTTATGACTACTTTCTTTACAGGAGTATGTCTTCTTGATCCAAGTTGTCCATGTTGTAGAATAGAATTGTATGTGCATTTTTTCTGCTTTTGTTTTTTGTTTTGCTGTGTATCTGGTTTTTTAAAAAAGGTACGTATGTCACATTCATCCATCCACTGACCATGTGTTTATCTACAATAGGGGTCCCCAACTTTTTATGGCCTGTGGGCACACTTGGAATCCTGATACAGCATTGGTAGGTGCAGACACAAAATGGCTGCTGCAGAAGGTTGAGCCAACCACAAAATGGCCGCAAAGCTTACCTTCAGTCATACAGTGAGGATCGTTGTCCTGTGGTGGCAGCTGCTGCTAAAGTAAATATCTTTCAAATCTCCAATGGCCAATCAGATGCCTTGCTGAGCAAAAGCTTCATCTGGCTCCACCCACTTTCTGAAAACACTTGGCCAGTGCCAGCAAAGGTGCTGGAAGGTGCCTGATATGCAGAAACCAGATTCACAGAAATTCACAGTAGATCATTGAAAGGATGTGAAATGGACCGCTTGACACAGCAAAACGGCAGAGCGAGTATGGAATGAAAGAAGCGACGTTTGTCCAATTCTGCCTGCAAGCAACTGTTTCCTCAGGCATGTAAATTTTCCCCACAGTGAAGAAACTAAACTGTTTCTAGAGCAGCACAAATTTCTGCCTGTTGAGAGGAATTCCTTGTATGCTTTTAAAAAGATGAATAAATGTTCAGCAAAAAGAATATTAATAACATCAAAAACAAGGCAAACTTCACTGAAGCTGTCTAAAGTGGCAGAGGAAATTCACGAACGGTTTATAGGTAAAAGCAGCTCGTAGCGCAATCTCTCCAGGGAAGGGTCTATATGCCTCTGGATGCACAGATGGCTCAAACAGGTGTGTGAATGTGAAATATGCTTCATAGGAACTTGTAAAAGGAATAGCAGCATAAGGTCACCAGCTAATCTGACCTGAGGGACACATTCTTTTTGTTATCGCAGACAACTATTACTGGTTAGGACTAGTGGAGAAGAGCAAACTATTTCTCTTGTGATACACCTCTAAAGATGCCAGCCACAGATGCAGGCGAAACATTAGGAACAAGATCTAAAAGACCATGGCCCACACAGCCAGGAAAACCCACAAAACCAATTATTTTATCCAAATAATCTATCAAGGGTTTCCAATTGTCCAGAAATTGAATAAGTTTCTTTCTTTAAGTAATGGAGTTGCATTAGCCATTGCCGCCAACTCTGATAGCTTCACCCACCATTCTTCAATTATAGATATGAAGAAGAAGAGTTTGGATTTATACCCTACCTTCCTCTTCTGTAAGCAGACAAAAAACCTTACAAACTCCTTCCCTTCCTTTCCCCACAAAAGACACCTTGTGTGGTAGGTGGGGCTGAGAGAGTTCAAAAGAACTGTGATGAGCCAAAGGTCACCCAGCAGGCTTAACGTGTTATTGTTTTTGTTAAATCACAGGCGTTTTCCCTAGAGGTGGGATCCAGCAGGTTCTCACAGGTTCCCAAGAGTAGGTTACTAATTATTTGTGTGTGCCGAGAGGGGGTTACTAATTGGTGATTTTGCCATGTGATTTTTTGCCTTAGTTACTCTTCTCTCAGCAGTAGCGCACAGAACTTGAAGGAGTCTAGCAGGAGGTGCACTGGCGTGCGTGGCAGCCTGTGCCTGCATCCATTTGTTTCCCGCCCAAGGACCGGCGCAGTGGCTGTGTCCTTGCCACAGCCCCGCCCAGGAATTCCCTGCCCCCAGAATGCCCGGTCACACCCCCGTCGTGCCCCGCCCAGCCCCATTGGCACTACGCCACAGTTTGAATCCCACCACCATGGGAACCTGTTACAAAAATTTTTGGATCCCACCACTGGTTTTCCCCACAGACAAAATATCCTGGGATAGACCCAGGATCATATATCCCAGGGTGTTTTTATCTCGGCTTCTCCATTCGCATGGCTGCCCATCAGTGCGTTCAAGCCGAGAGGAAGAACTCCAGTAAATTATGCACGAGCCCCTGGTTTATTTTCATTTTCCACATGAACGTTTATGTTGATGTCATTTACGTAGTTTGCGTACATTTATGTAGTTTATGTCGATTCCATTTTTCTGATGTTCTTATTGGCTGTAGGAAGGGGCGGGGAGAGCAGGCGGTGAAGCTGGAAAAATAAACTGTCCCGTCTCCTGCGGTGTTTGCATGGAAGCGGGAGCGGCACGGGCCTTTTCAAAAGAACCGCCAATTTCATCGTTTTTTTAAAAGCTACAGGATAAGGGAAATGTCGTGGGACGGCCCCAAGTTATGCCCGGAAGCCATGCAGAAGCCATACCCAAACCAGGACGCTTCACCTCCTTATTCCAGGATATTCTGTCCATGGGGAAAAACGCTACAACTGATTTAAGGTTATCCCGAAGGGTTTTCAAGGCAAAATATGAGAACAGGCAATTTACCAGTTCCTGCCTCTGGTGGATTCTGCAGTGGCCAAAATCAGCGGTGTGAGGTCAGTAAAAAGTAAAGCTGCAACATCCTATTTTCCCCAAACCAGCATATATCTGACTCAGTAAATGAGTGAGTCTTTTCAACAACACTATTCTGCAACCGGCTGCAAGTTTTTAAAATTTCCGGGTTACTTCCGCATAGCCACACAGGCGCACAGGGTCATATCTGGGTCTGGGTTTATGTGTGCATTCCTGCGTAGCCAGAGGTGGGATCCAGCAGGTTCTCACAGGTTCCCGAGAGTAGGTTACTAATTATTTGTGTGTGCCAAGAGGGAGTTACTAATTGGCGATTTTGCCACGTGATTTTTGACTTAGTTACGCCCCTCCTCCGCTCCTCAGCAGTAACCCAACAAAAAAACCCCACCACGCCTCCATCCGAAAGAGGAGGGGACCTGGCATCTGCATGGCTCCACACCCAATTCTAGCTGAGGGAGTGGAGGGGAGGGGAGGGGAGGGAGGGGTGGCATGCAAGGGAGGGAAGGGAGGGGACCCCGGCATTTGGCATGGCCCACCCACCCCGCGGAGGGAGGGGAGGGGAGGGGGGGTGGTATGCAAGGGAGGGGAGGGGACCCGGCATCTGGACATGGTCCACCCTAGCGGAGGGAGGGGGAGGGGAGGGAGGGGTAGCATGCAAGGGATGGTCCATGGGATGCCTGGCCGTGCAAATGCCCCGGGCAGCTGTGTTTCCATTTACGGCGACTGCATTCCACTGTTTTCGGCCTGTGAGGAATCTGCCTCTCTGTAGCAACCCAAGACTTCCTTGGTTGTTTCCCAACCAAATACAAACCAAGGCTGACTCTGTTTAGCTTCTGAGATCTGTCAAGAGCATGCTAGGCAAGGGTTTCCATGTTTCCCCTAGTCACCAGCAGGGGATGAGAGGGTAGGTTTGCCAGCAGAGGTGGGATCCAGTAGGTTCTCACAGGTTCCCGAGAGTAGGTTACTAATTATTTGTATGTGCCGAGGTTACTAATTGCGATTTTGCCACGGATTTTGCCTTAGTTACCTCCTGTGCAGTAGTGCGCAGAACTTGAAGCAGTCTAGCAGGAGGTGCCTCAAGGCGGCGTGGCAGCCTGGCGCCTGCGTATTCAAGCTTCAAGGGATCATGCAGTGGCTGTGTCCTTGCCACAGCCCCGCCCAGCAAGGCCCGCCTGAATGTCTCGCCATGCCCCCCGGAATGCCCCAATCACCAGGCCCCGCCCAGCCCCATTGGTGCTACGCCACAGTTTGAATCCCACCACCATGGGAACCTGTTACGAAAATTTTTGGATCCCATCACTGGTTGCCAGTCATGCTTGGGAAACTCCTTGGGAAGGAAGCCTGGAAAGGACAGGGATATAATGGGGGTACAATGCCATCGAGGCAACCCTCCAAAGCAGCCATTTTCTACCAGGGAACTGTTACCTGTGGTCTGGAGATGCTGCAGTTCTGGGGGATCCACAGGTCCCACCTGGAGGCTGCCATCCCTGTCTCCAGGACAGATCAACTTCATTGTCCTATAGCTGGAGCCACCCTTGGCACTCAGATGAGGGATTCAGCACTATCAGCCCCTGCCAGCATGGTCAATTGGCCGTGCTGGCAGGGGCTGATGGGAATTGTAGTCCATAACATCTGGAGTGCCAAAGGTTCGCCACCATGGTCCTAAGGTTATAATAAGTATGATGGATTATTTCTGTTCATTTTATTCCATTCATGCGCATAATTCACCAGCCCAAAATCACCAACGCTACTGACATTTTTCTTGGTTGGGGCCTTGCTGCCCTGCTGTGCTGAGGAACACATGATCAAAGGGAAACCACACATTGTCTCTGGGTTTTATGCAGGCCTTGGACACCTTCCCTCTGAAGAACACAGGGCTTTGAGCAACCTCTCCATCTGCCTTCAGGTTCCTCAGACCACCTGCCAGGCAGTTGATGGATGCCAGGTTCTTGCCAAACTCAGATCCACTCTGCCCTACAGTCCCAGGCTACTCATCCTCTGGAGGCATTGTCAGTCATGACATGAAAAGCACCTTTTGTATTTCTCGTGGCTGAAATGTGAATGGGAATTCCATATGCCCTAGAATGCGCATTCCACATTAAAACAGACCTCTTCCATTTTTCTTTCCTGCATTCATGCAAATATGGTTGGAGATTTGCAAGAGTGCTTTGCAAGCCTGTATATACCATAAAGGTGTGCGCTTTATGTAGTACCCTGAGGGCTACAGTGTTCAGTCAGGCACTGGTTCTCGGGTCTCTCCAACAGAGACAAGCTAGCTGAAAACAACAGCTTTTATTTACGACCATCAAGCTTTAGCTAGCATGCAAGATCTGTGGAGTGAAACCAAAAGGTCCACCCAAAAGGGCTAAACTAAAATTACATAGATAATAGGTGAGGAGCAGACTGTTCTATTGCGCACATGTAACCCCCATGCTCAGAATGGGTTGACCCAGAAAGGGGTGGAGACTCAAAGTAGCAGAATGCTGCAGAGCTCCTTGGAGGAGACAAGGCTACCAGACACAGACCTTGGTTTGTATAAGCCGGACCAGCACTGGGGCCTCCCCAATCCATCCGGCCAATTCACTTGGTCGAAGCCTCCCCACTCCCCGCCGTCCCCTTCCAATATGGTCTCTGAAGCTCACGCCTTCTCTCTCCCTTTGCCCTCATTGGTACGGGTCCCTCCCGTCAGCTTGGAATGAGCAGCTTAGCTGCCCGCAATGCTGTTTGTAAACCTGGGGAAAAGGGAGATAGAGAAGGGAGAGATCCTCTGCCGAAGGGCTCGATAAATGTCTTCCTGGGTCTGATTTGGCCCCGGGTCAGAAGGCTTGGGGACCCCTGGTATAAGCCCTTAACACCTTGTTAAGGGTTTTTATGTTTGTAATGGGTGAGAGTTCTCCTGGAAACCTTCATCATGTTGAGTCCTGTTCTCCAAGCCCTTGGAGTCTTCAGGAGCCAACCCACGTGCAAGAAGAATTGGACTTGGCAATATCAGAAGACTGTAACTAGAAGGACTTAAAATGCAACCTGAACAGGACCTTGAAGTGTGATGTTAAATGTTGATGTTATATGTTATATGTTAAGAAAGTAAACCATTTTGTTTTCAAAATTTGTTGTTGCAAACTCATTCCAAGTTCTGCCCCACAGAACCCACAGCTAGAGGTTACACACACGTGCGCACGCACACACACACACAGGGGCGTAACGAGGCAGCCCTGGGAAAATTGTAGCCCTGGGCAAAACCTGAGTTGGATGCCCTACTTCCCATGGGCGTCAATCCACCATGACCAAAACTTTTTTTGCACCAGGACATTGGTGCCTGCAGGGGTGCATTTTTAGACATATCAGCACCAAGATTTCAGCATATCATCAGGAGACTGTCCTTATGCTACTCCCCAAGTTTGGTGAGGTTTGGTTCAAGGAGTCCAAAGTTATGGACTCCCAAAGGGGGTGCCCCATCCCCCATTGTTTCCAAAGGAAGCCAATAGGAGATGGGGGCTACAGTTTTGAGGGTCCATAACGTTGGCCCCCCTGAACCAAAGTGCACCAAGCTTGAGGGGTGCCGTCATCTCCAGATGATACCCTGAAATGTTGGTGCCGATACATCCAAAAATGCACCCCCTGCAGGAACATCCTAGAAATTTGCCCAAGAATCTTTGTTCTGCATTGAGTTTTCTGCATTTCTGTCAATGGGGGTTGCAGGCTGTGGAGGGCACATTTCTGAAGGTACAGTCTCAAAACTTTCAGGGTCTCATCAGGAGACTGCCCTGATGATACCCCCCAAGTGTGGTGTTTGGTTCAGGGGGTCCAACATTAGGGACCCTCAAAGGTGCAGCCCCCTTCTCCTATTAGCTCCCATTGGAAACAATGGGGGCATCCCCTTTGGGGATTCCATAACTTTGGACTCCCTGAACCAAACCTCACCAAACTTTGGAGGTCGCATAAGGACAGTCTCCTGATGATACGCGGAAATTTTGGTGCCACTAGCCTAAAAACTGCGCCCCCTGCAAGCCAAAAATGGAAAACCACTAAAATACCCAAAAACAAACCCAGCATTTTGATGCCCCCCACAAGGTGATGCCCTGGGCAGCTGCCCACCTTGCCCAATGGGCATTACGCCAGTGCACACACACACAGTGAATATACCCTGTGGTTTGTACTTTGATAAATTTGTACTTCGATTGTAAATGAACAATTTTTTAAACAAAAAGATATTACATAAATATAAAGCAATCATTTGTATAGTGGTCATTGTTGTATTTAGTGAAGAGCCCCTGACGTTTCGCCTGCATCTGTGGCTGGCATCTTCAGAGGATCTCTCTGAAGATGCCAGCCACAGATGCAGATCCTCTGAAGATGCCAGCCACAGATGCAGGCGAAACATCAGGAGAGAATGCTGCTAGAACACGGCCATACAGCCCGGAAACCACACAGCACCCAAGTGATTCCGGCCGTGAAAGCCTTCGACAATACATAAAGCAATCATGTTAAAAAGATCTGCCCTCCTCACAAAACTACCATTTTCTGCATTCCTTAAGAGAGAATGGCTGTTAAATTGCTTTGGATCTGCTCTTAGTGTTAAACACTGTAGAGTTACCAGCTCCATGTTGGGAACTTCCAGGAGATTGGGGGTGCGGGTTGGTAGAATCTGGGGTGGGCAGGGTTTGGGGAGGGGAGGGACCTCAGCCGGGTATAAGATCATAGAGTTCTCCTTCCAAAGCAGCCATTTTTTCCAAGTAAACTGAGATCTGTAATATACAGACTTGTTGTAACTCCAGGAGTAACTCCAGGAGAACTCACTTTAAAGATGGCAGTGCTAACTATGGATGTGCCTGAAGGAGGCATTTGGAGAAATCTGCTGATATGTTCACAACTGAGTTTTTTTGGGGGGGAGGGTTAGAGTCAGAGAAATCAGAAAGTATCCAAATTTCAACATTGGTAATGCACCACAATATCATCTTATTCATGATTCCTAATTAGTTAGGACTGACCATGTGACTAATCAAGGAAGAAGACATAAAAATACTGAGAAGACAAAGGGTACACTGGCAGCAATAAGTCGGGGGAAGCAATGCCAGCAAATGCAGACTGAGGCTGCTTCCGCACGGCCACGCTGGGGGTCGGGTCAGCGTACATGACCATTTGCACGAACGGTCCTGGTGACGACTGGGAAGACGGCACCATGCTGCGCCGTCGCCCAATCGACTTACCATCCCTGTCACCATACAGCGCGTCACTGAGGCCAGGAGACACGCCCCCCTGCCCTGCGCAACCGCTCCGGAGTCGCAGGGCAGGGCGGGCTGTGTCCCCAGGCCTCGGTGACGTGCCGGACGGTCGCAGGCACGGTAAGTTGATTGGGCAAGGGGGGGAAGAATGGCGTGCCTCGGGGAGCGAGGTGGAAAAATGGCGGCTTCGCACAGCTGGGGAGGAGCGAGGGCGGCGCGGCTGTGAAGCAGCTGCACCCCCCTTGTGAACAGCTCCCTCGGGACGGCATTTTTGCTGTCCCCAGGGCACTGTAAAAGGCCCATGCAGAAAAGGCCTGAGTGAAGGTGTTCATGTTCATAAGGCAAAAGTGTTCAAATACATGTTTCTATCATGTCTACTTCCATGAAAATATCACTTTCAGCCAGAAAGTTGAAACCGAACAGCCTTCATAAATATTCCTGGGCACCCTATCCAGATACTTGGTCATTTTGACTGTTGTGCTAAAACATAGCCATGTATGAACTAAGCAGGGAATAAACTAAGGCAACATAGTGGCTGTTCCAGATGCAAAGGCACCATTATTCCCAGTTCCTGGTGAGGCAGTCATATAATTGGCCAGCAGAGTTGTACCATTTCAAATCTGCATATAAAGGAATCTGAGATAGCAACTATGCTGCCTGAATTGTTGGACAGTTTCACCTTCCTATGTATATTTGTAGGCAATGGTGGGATCCAAAAAATTTAGTAACAGGTTCCCATGGTGGTGGGATTCAAACTGTGGCATAGTGCCAATGGGGCTGGGCGGGGCATGACAGGGGTGTGGCCGGGCATTCCAGGGGCGGGGCTGTGGCAAGGACGCAGCCGCTGTGCCGGTCCTTGGGCGGGAAACGAATGCACACAGGTGCAGGCTGCCACGCACGCCGGGGCACCTCCTGCTAGACTGCTTCAAGTTCTGCGCGCTACTGCTGAGAGGAGGGGCGTAACTATGGCAAAAAAATCACGTGGCAAAATCACCAATTAGTAACCCCCTCTCAGCACACACCAATAATTAGTAACCTACTCTCGGGAACCTGTGAGAACCTGCTGGATCCCACCTCTGTTTGTAGGGTCATAGTGACCACATCTCTCCAGTCTTGTTCCATCCACACTGGCATACCATTTGCTTCTGGGCTCAATTCAAGTTGCTAATAGTGACCTTGAGAGCCCTGTGTGGACTGGGACCAATATAACTGAGGCCCTGAGTCTGGGCAGGTGGCAACCTGAGAAGGAGCTTTCTCAATCATGGCACCCAAACTTTGGAACTCCCTTCCCAGGGAGATTCATCAGGATACCTCTATAAATGCCTTCTGCTAGCAGGTGAATACTTTTTTGTTTCTTTTGGCATACCCCCAGAAACCAATAGGGGCCCTCCTCCCTGATTCTGTTGTTGTTTGTTTATTGGTTTTTTTTATGAATTATTTTATAATTTTAAACATTCTTTTTAATTGCTCAAGTGTTTTAATATTTTTTTATGTTTGCCATCTTGGCAACCCTTGTTGGCAGCACAAAACTAATTTTAAATCAATCAATCTACCTGTTTAATAAGGCCTTTGGATACAGTTCCTGCTGAATTTCGTCAAAAACACAACTTTCAGACAAATGGGGATGCTTTTGTTTGAAGAATTCCAAGAAAGAAGAAGAGTTTGGATTTATAAACCCTTTTCTTTCCTGTAAGGAGACTTAAAGGGGCTTCCAAACTCCTTTCCCTTCCTCTCCCCACACCAGACACCTGGGCCGTTTCGGCACGGCCACGCTGGGGGTCGGCTCGGCATACATGACACCAACCCAACTCCCCCGGGACTGTTCACACGAACAGTCCCAGAAACTACTGGGAAGACGGCGCCGCCTGATCTACCTACCTTCCCTGTGATTGTCCAGCGTGTCGCCGAGGCCAGGGGACATGCCCCCCTGCCCTGTGCGACTGCTCCAGAGTCACAGGGCGGGGTGTGTGTGTCCCCAGGCCTCGACAACGTGCCAGACAGTCGCAGGGAAGGTAGGTTGATTGGGAAAGGGGAGAGGAATGCACCTTCCAGCTGCTGCCGTTCGCACGGCAGCAGTTGGAAGCCACTGTTTTCCAAAAATCTCGCTCGGGGAGGGAGGTTGGGAAACAGCGGCTTTGCGCCGCTGGGGAGGAGCGAGGGCGGCGCGGCTGCGAAGCAGCTGCACCCCCTTGCAAACAGCTCCCTGGGGACAGCGTTTTTGCGGTCCCCAGGGCGCTGTATTTGGCCCGTGCGGAAAGGGCCCTGGTGAGGTAGGTGGGGCTGAGAGAGTCCTGAGAGAACTAGCCCAAGCGCACCCAGCAGGCCTCATGTGGAGAAGCGGGGAAACAAACCCAGTTCACCAGATTAGAGACTGCGGCTCAAAGGGTGAAGAATGGGAAGTTAAGACAGAGGAAATTAAATAAAAAGAAATGAAACAATCTGATAGCCACCAAATTCTACCGTAGTTGCGGCAAAACTTCCATCACATCTGGAGGCTGCAGCTCAGACAAGACATCTTAGAAATCTGAAGGGGAAACAAAAGAATTTTGAATCGAGGTGGCAGAAATTCCTAGTGGAAATTTTTTGAATGTGTTTCATCCTGTATGATCAATAAATAAGAAGAAAGTGCATTTTATAAGGAAATAGGTATAGGGATGCTTTATCTCTCTAGCCTTAGGTCAGTCACACACACACACACACACACACACACTATCCTAAATTAATACACTAGGTGCTGTGCAGCCAGTGTGTGGTTCTGCATTGATCTTGGCTGGCTTGTTTACACTGTTTTGGCAAGTTGCTGATGTACTTCCCCCTGGGGACAGAGCAGGGGTTAATTGCTGTTAAACTCTGAGTGCCAAGAAATGGTTCACACTCCCTGCTACATTAAAGATGACACTAATAAGGAAAGAGAGCATGGGATTGCTCCGTGTTGGAAAATTGGACTTGCGGTGACAGAAACTTGGAGCCGAGCTGATGTAATGGGGAGGCTGTAATGTAATTAGAACCGCTGAACATGTGTCATACCAAGTTAAAATGATACATTAATGAATCAAAACAGGTGATGGAGTGTTGCTCTTTCAGCAGATAGAGGTGTTTTCAAGGTTAGATTGCCTTTAATTTAATAATCAGCAAAAGAGATATTCTTCAGATTATAAACAGGATTGACTTGAAGGCTTTCAAGCACATTTCTTTTGCTGCACCGGTGGAAAGGGGAGAGGCGGAAAGAGACATTGCGGAACCTTGAGATAGAAACAATAGGCTTAAAACTATGGCCAATAAGACTGTACCATTGGAAGACAGCGGTAGAGATATGTAAGGGAGGAGAAGTTGATCTATGGCTACCAATCTTGATCCTCCTTGATCTCAGATTGCAAATGCCTTAGCAGACCAGGTGCTCGGGGGGAGCAGCAGCAGCAGAAGGCCATTGCTTTCACACCCTGCATGTGAGCTCCCAAAGGCACCTGGTGGGCCACTGCGAGTAGCAGAGTGCTGGACTAGATGGACTCTGGTCTGATCCAGCAGGCTAGTTCTTATGTTCTTATGGTCTTAAGGGTTTCACTTGGTGTACTGTGGCGGGATACAAAGAACAGAGATAGAGCCTGGGTATGGATAGAAGGTCAGATGAATGTGTGAGCGCTGGGGCAAAACCAGGGGATGGGATTTTATGAATACGCTCCTTGCTATGGTTGCCATCTCCAGCATGGGATATCCCTGGAAATCTGGGGGGACAGCCTGGAGATGATGGAAGAGGGGAGGGACTTCAGTGGAAATGTGATACCATAAAGTCTGCCCTCTGACTCAAGGCGGAGCAAGGGGGAATTGCACCCGGGGATGCCTGTGTCCCACCACGCCCCCGCTTCTGCCACGCCCCCGCACCGGCACGCGCCCAGTGCATCACACCCCACCCCGCCTCCTTGGTGCTACACCACTGCTCTGACTGCCATTTTGTCCAGGGCAACGTATCTCTGCAGTTTGGTGATCAGTTGTAATTCTACGAGAACTCCAGGCTACACTTTGGAGGTCGATGACACTATCCCTGGGTATGTGCCTACCTGTACATCCTATTATACCCCTATAAACAGAGGTGGGATCCAACCAGTTCCCACCACTTCTCTAGAAGTGGTTACTAATTTTTTCTGAGTGCCAAGAAGGGGTTACTAAAGCAGCCTCCCTGCCCAATAGGAACTGGAGGTGCGTGTGTGTGGCGGTGCCACTGTCTGAATCCCCCCACCATCGGAACCTGTTATTAACATTTTTGGATCCCACCACTGCCTATAAATTATGGTTGTCAGGCACATGGCAAATGGTAGGAAAGTTATGGGGTGGGGGTGGGGGTAAGGACCAACTGGTTCCAGCATCCCTGTGACATTTTACTAAAACATTTTGGGCAAATGCTAGAGTGTTGTTCTGACACATTGATGTCGTCTAAACTAAGTGTGCACATTTGACAAAGCCAAACCAAAAAAAAAAAAATGGTGGCAGTATGGTGGAGCTGAAAAGCAGATCCTGAAAAAAGATGGGTTTTTTTGGCATTTTTCGGATTGTTTGGGAATTTTGGTAGTATTCCTACTTTCAACTAGATTTCTCACAGCTTTTTCTCTTGCACTAGTTCCCTTGTTTTCTGCTTTGCCATTTTAGAGAATCTGTTGCTTTCATTGGGAAGTAAACAAAAATCAAGTAGTGTGTGTGTGTTTGTGTGTGTGTGTGTGTGTGTGTGAGAGAGAGAGAGAGAGAGAGAGAGAGAGAGAGAGAGAGAGAGAAAAGGAGTGTTCTTGTGCTTTGGCAATTCTCTCATTTAGTCTGAAGCCTGTGTGTGGACAGCTTGTGAGTTATAGCCCTGCTTGAGGGATTCTTCTGAAATATAATGAACTGTGTCATATAATTCACTAGAAATTGCTGAGAAGTTATCACCTGTTACTGCTGATGACCAGGAAAAAGGGTGGTTGGGGAGGTTGGGCGGAGGTGGGGGAAAAAAAGGCTTAAATCAGCAAATTGTGGTTAATGTACCTGGAACTATATTCTAATTTCTCTGGTTGGACTACAGTTTGAGTATGTTTCCGTGGACGGTTTTTGTGTGTGTCAAAAAGTTGTAGAAACCTTCTTCCATTCTCTTTTTGGCAAGGGGCCGTGGCTTAGCGGTAGAGCATCTGGACGGCGTGCAGAAGTTCCAAGGTTCAAACCTCACCTCAGCGTTCCCTGGAAAACAATTACTAGTCTGAGTATATGCTACTATCTTGATAAACTGAAGGTCTTACTCAGTATAAGACAACTTCATGTGTGTGCATGCACAAGCTTCTTCTTTTCTTGTATTCGCAAAACCAAGAGAAATGTACATGTTTTGAACAGAACACAACGATCCTTTCATAAAATGTGTGGAACTGGTAGCCTGCAGGAAGCTATCATTGGTCTGTACTGAAGGGATGCCATTCTGGACCTGCTCAATAAGAACCTCATCCCTAACCAATTTGCTCTTGGTGCAGCTGGTGACACTGGTGGAAATTGCCATCAAGTCCAAGTTGAACTATGACTATCCTGTAGGGTTTTTCAGAGACATTTAGAGGTGGTTAGAACGTAAGAACATAAGAACAAGCCAGCTGGATCAGACCAGAGTCCATCTAGTCCAGCTCTCGGCTACTCACAGTGGCCCACCAGGTGCCATTGGGAGCTCACATGCAGGAGGTGAAAGCAATGTGGCCTTCTGCGGCTGTTGCTCCCGAGCACCTGGTCTGCTAAGGCATTTGCAATCTCAGATCAAAGAAGATCAAGATTGGTAGCCATAAATCGACTTCTCCTCCATAAATCTGTCCAAGCCCCTTTTAAAGCTATCCAGGTAAGTGGCCATCACCACCTCCTGTGGCAGCATATTCCAAACACCAATCACACGTTATGTGAAGAAGTGTTTCCTTTTATTAGTCCTAATTCTTCCCCCCAGCATTTTCAATGTACGCCCCCTGGTTCTAGTTCTAGTATTGTGAGAAAGAGAGAAAAATTTCTCTCTGTCAACATTTTCTACCCCATGCATAATTTTATAGACTTGCCTCTGCAACTACAGCATGTAAGTGCACATAGGATAGGACATTTACTTAATTGGGTTCTTGGCAAGTGTTGTCCATAGGAGAAAAGAGAAGGGAGGGGGGAATAGCGATATAGTAAATAAATAGAAAAATAAGCTTTCCAGCAGGCCAGCTAAAGGTGTCTTGATAATGGGTTAAACAATCTATTAGTCTTGCAGAAACGATTTTCTTTTCCCTCAAAATCCCTCAGAAGGAAGGAAATGTGTTATGAAGGGAGGTGTGACTCAGAGCACTGATCATGGGTCAATGGCTGTTTCGAGGGCTGGGGACTTACTTTTCAGCATCATGGCAACACTATGATATAACTTCCAGTGTGATGTGGAAGCGGTATCATTGTGTTGGCTTGAAGCATTCCCGCAAAAATCTATGGCTTAACCCTAGAGTTTTGGATGAATGCTAGAGCGATGTCCCATGTCACACAGCCATTTCTGACTCATCCCAGAAGAGATGTCATAGCATTGGCCCAACACCAACACTCCTCTATTGTTGCCTGGCAGTGTTACTCTGCCACCCAGATGAGTATTGATGGGCACAGTGGATGGAGTCCTAGGTCGATTCCGCACTTGGGTTATCGACCTAAGTTCGAGCTGCGTTCGACCTAAGTGCTCCGCACAACCACTGGGATCGACGTGGTTTTGTACCAGCTTCGCCCCGTGTAACGGTCAAATTTCCAACTCCAGTTGGGAACTACTACTTTTTCAGGGAACCACGCTCGAACTCAGCTCGATTCCAGTAAAGTGCGGAATCTCTGGTGCCAGGAGTCCCCCATTCAGCCAATCACAGCTGAGTGTTTTGGGCATGCGTACAGCTGGCCAATCAAAAATGCCACCTTCGTCCCTCCATTCCTGTGGCAGTTTTTTTTAATAACGTGTGTGGGGATAGATGGAACATGGGCGTAGAACAGTAGCCAATCGGAACGGAGCGGAGAAGAGGCACAGGATGATTCCGCCCTCCGAGCTGGGATCAAACTGGTTGCAGTGGGGAACAACAATGGCTTCGACCTAGGTCAGTACCCTTCTCAGGGAACTGGGTCGAACCTATTTTACTCATGTGCGGAATCGCCCCTAGTCTTCTATTTGCTGTGCATGTGCAGTTGACTTTGTAAGCCACTTTGAGTCCATACCTTATTCCGTAAACCATTGAGAGCCGTGTATATTTCTAAACACACTGGAATTGCCTTGTTCTAGAAACCGATAGCCACTACATAGGTCCCTTCCACTTCCCTCTGTTTTGCGAGAAACAATGGATGTGTCTTCACAGTTCACTGAGCAAAATGCGCCCAGCCTTGACAAGACACACCACAATCCACCGAAGGCAATAACAAGACTAGCCTTCTATAACCGCATTAACCTTCCTTGGACACCTATTGCATGCATTAACCTTAGTTACCTCTTTGAGCTATACAGTGCTTGATAGACCTGTTTCCCGAACCAATCCGTTTGCTGCGCTACAGGCAAGACACATTTTAAACACAGCAAGTGTCTGCGTCGGGGAGGTGGGGGAGGGGAGTCCCAAATGGAGGCACATCTTTGGACTGGCTAAAACTTCCCGACTGCAAGTCCCAGCTAATAAAGCTTTGATATTAAGGAAGTGGTAATTTGCCCGCCAAGCCCAACGGCTGCCCGCAGAATAAGACAATGCGCTTTCCCTCTTCCTGCCAGGCCCACTCGTAATTCCCTGGTAACTTTATTGGAAATGTGCATGGGCTACAAAACTAAAGATTAACTGTCCAGGGACCTGCTTCCTGGAGCTTATTTGAAGATTAAATCAAATGGCAGGCAATATATATTTGGTAATTCAGCTCTGTTGCAGCCTTTCCCCTGTCTGGTGGCAAATGTAATAGAAGATTCTGACACTCACCAACAGTAAAAGTGATCCCCCCCCTTTTTTTTAAACAAGAAAAAAAGTACACCAGACTGATACATTTCTGTTCCGATGGTGCAATTGAAATTAAAAATTCACTTCTCCGTAAAACAAGATTAAGAGCTTTTTGGGGGGAGGGGGAATTGCAAAAGGGCATTCACTTGGGCTGGTTCCTTTAAACGGTTCCCTTTGTTTCTGATTAAATATTCATCATATATTGGTTCTGGAGATTTAAAGTTAAGCACCAATGCAAATTGGAAATGTGCATGGGCTACAAATTGTAATATTTTATCTATATTAAAAAAAACACCCCATAATTTTTAGCACAAAGCCGCTCCTGTGGTTGGGGTTGTTGGGTTTTTTTAGCACAATCTAAAAATTTAGCTTATTACACAAGTAGGGACCTGCAAGACACTTGTGGGGCTGTGAGGCTGTGGCAGTGGTGGGGAGGGTCAGGAAATTTGATTGGAACAAGGGGAGGGCAGGGAGCCACACCAGGCCTGCAGAGACAATATTTGGGAGGAAGCAGGAAGTCTGGTGCCAGTGGAGGAGAAAGGCAGGCCTAGCCACAGTAAGGAGCCTGGGCGTAGATTACCAACTCTGGGTTGGGAAATTCCTGAAGAGTTTGGGAGCAAAACCTGGGAAAGCCAGGGTTTGGGCAGGAAAGGGGCTCTGTAAGGTCTAAAGCCATAATGGAATGGCCCAGTGGTGGGATCCAAAAATTTTAGTAACAGGTTCCCATGGTGGTGGGATTCAAACTGTGGCGTAGCGCCAATGGGGCTGGGTGGGGCACGACAGGGGCATGGCTGGGCATTCCAGGGGTGGGGCATTCCTGGGCGGGGCTGTGGCAAGGACGCAGCCGCTGTGCCGGTCCTTGGGCGGGAAACGAATGCACGCAGGCGCAGGCTGCCACGCACGCCGGTGCACCTCCTGCTAGACTGCTTCAAGTTCTGCGCGCGACTGCTGAGAGGAGGGGTGTAACTAAGGCAAAAATCACGTGGCAAAATCACCAATTAGTAAGCCCCTCTCGGCACACACAAATAATTAGTAACCTACTCTCGGGAACCTGTGAGAACCTGCTGGATCCCACCTCTGGAATGGCCCATTATGCACATTACAAATAAGGTGCGCTGAAGATGGAAAACAAAAGGCATCTCAGGGAGGAATTCTGTACAGCTTTTTCCCCAAGATGTCATCAGGATGCCTTATGTTTGCTTGAGTCGTTCTATTTTGAGGACACAAAACTACCGACTCCCCCCTCTCCCCCACCAAGTAATCTGCAAGTTGTCTCCTCTTTCTGGGCGGAGCTCATGAGCTGAGGAGACATGTTATTTTTCCTGCCCGATTGTTAAAGCTGTCTGATCAGTTTCCTCTGCCACTCACGCCAGGCATTTCGTTGTGCTGCAGGGATTCTCTGTGCCTGCAACTTTTTGCTTAAAATTTTCCCAGGACTATTGCTCCGCCAGCTCTGCTGCTGGGTGCCTTTTCAGCCAGAAATGTATCCGGTTGTGCTCAGCTCGTCCTGCTGATTTCAGCAATATATAGTTTTTTTCTTGTTTTATTTTTGATGAGCCGTCTTTGAAGACACGCGGACACAATTTCAAAATCCATGCTGATTTTCATAGCATGTCTTCGTGTCTTCGAAGACGGCTAATCGAAAATAAAAAAGGGGAAACTATATATTGCTGGAATCAATTTCAATCTCTCACTCCCTCTTTCTTTTGGGGTGTGGGTATGTATGCATGCATATGTCGTTAATGTTTTCCTGGGGTTGCCAACAGGTCTGGAGAAAAATGTCCTGTCCCTTTAAAAGAGATTTAATGCGCGAAAGTAGGCAAGTGAAGCTTTTAATGTCATACAACTAAATAACATCATACGGTAAATGTGTGTGTGTGTGAAGTGCTGTCAAGTTGCAATCAACTTGAAGTGACCCCTAGTGGGGTTTTCAAGGCAAGCAATTAAGTGGAGGTGGTTTGCCACTGCCTTCCTCTGCAAAGTCCTCCTTGGAGGTCTCCCTTCCAAGTACTGACCCTGCTCAGCTTCCAAGATTTGATGAGATCAGACTGTTCTATACCATTCTACGTCCCTATATGGTAAATATTAAGCTTCTATTAAAAACACAGGATAGTGTTTTTTTTAATAGCAACCCTAACTTAAAGACCTGTTGTTGAAGCTACCAGAGTCTCCTGCTTGTGGGCTGTGGTGGTGTGTGAGTTGATGGGCAGAGTTAAGAGACCCAGGAAAAGCCGTTGGAACTGAGACCTGGGAGAGTTCACATTGGGGCTTTCCCCACTGACAGAGTTGAACTGATTTCTACCTAGGTTCGCCTCAGTGAATCCCCACTGCCACCGAGCTCAACATTGTTTTGTCTCAGTTCCCCCCCCTCAGAACTGCGACATCCTTGTCGCAGTTATGAACTACACTTTTCTGCCAGAACAAGGTCGATACCACTTCGAAGTGGGGAAGCATCGAAACGACACCTCATTCGTTCAACCAATCACGAGCCGCTTTTGTGGCATGGGCAGAACAGGAGAGTTGTGGCGGGCAGAAAGCGCATGTAACTGTAAACTGTAAAAACTGTAAAAAAAGAACGCTCCCATTTCCCGCCGTAACACAAGCGCCAATCACGATCGAGGAGCGAAACAGGCACCAAGATGATCCCACCCACTTAGCTCGGTTCCAGGGGGCCAACTCAGTTGCTGTGGGGACAGCCTGGAATCGCCCTCCACTGAAGGGAACCGAGTCGACCTTAGCTCCCTTCTGTAGTGGGGAAAGCCTCATTGAGAGTTTCTGTTAGCTGTTAACTGTTCTAAAGTTCCTTTTGTCAGCTGTAGTTAAACCTGTTGTAAACCATTATGGGCGTCCTGCCTACCATTACAACATGGACTGCAGATCAAAACTGAAGGAGGTAAACTGAGTCAGGATGGGTAATCTCACAATGTTTGAGAAGTTAACACACTTGTGACCACCCACTTAGCTTCTAGTTGTGATACAACACAATACAGGGATCTCATTTACCATACTGCATCTTTTCTATGAGCAGAAATGTGACCATCTGCATTTTAAATAGTTGCCATTCAAATTGCATCCTAGTAAATAGATTTTTGATCAAGAATTTAGAATGAAATCAATGGAGATGGATATTTTTTTAAACACCTCCATATTTACAAAACATGTTCAAAGATACTGAAGCACGATTTGTCCTAGTCGCAGACATCTGAAGAACAAGTGACATTTGTACACAAAATCTATATCGGTGATGTATTTAATTACAGAGTTGATTGAAATTGACAGCTTTAGTGACCTGTGTGTGCACTTGCTGTGATTGATGGGTGCTTCAAATCTGGTTACTCTTAAACCAAATCACATATTGTTCAATAATATCACCCTGTCAAATTGCAAACTACATTTTCATGTGTGGAGGAAGGCATGGCAGAATTAAGGTCAGGTCGAAATCAGTTACATTTAAATATTTTATGCATTGGTGAAAATGTAATATTTGTGAATTTGAATGGAAAATGAAAAAGAAGAAGAGTTGGTTATTTATATGTCCTTACCTTTACCTAAAGGAGGCCCTTTCCGCACGGGGCCAAAAACAGCGGCCCAGGGACGGAAAAACACCGGTCCCTGGGCAGCCGTTCGCATTGCAACAGCGGCGTCATGTGCAGCCCCAAGGGAGGTTTTTGGAAAGCGCTGCCTTCCCATCGGTGCGGTGCGAACTGCACCGCACCGAAGGCGCCGCTTTCCCGTCCCCCCCCCATGAGCACTTTCATGGGAGTGAGCCCAATTCAGTAGCATGAGACCTACTTTTAAGTAGATCCAGTTAGGATTTGCCCACTGTGGGTGTGTGACAAAGGACAGGAGCAGCAGTGGCGTAGGAGGTTAAGAGCTCGTGTATCTAAACCGGAGGAACCGGGTTTGATTCCCAGCTCTGCTGCCTGAGCTGTGGAGGCTTATCTGGGGAATTCAGATTAGCCTGTACACTCCCACACACGCCAGCTGGGTGACCTTGGACTAGTCACAGCTTCTCAGAGCTCTCTCAGCCCCACCTACCTCACAGGGTGTTTGTTGTGAGGGGGGAAGGGCAAGGAGATTGTAAGCCCCTTTCTCCTGCAGGAGAGAAAGGGGGGATATAAATCCAAACTCTCCTTCTTCTTCTTCTTCAACCAGAAATTAAATGTAGATCCACCCACAATACAATATGAAACAAAGAAGACTCAACTATGAAATTTCACAAGGAACAGCTGTTAAAAAAAACCCTAAAGGGGGAAAAAATTGCAAATGCTAACCCATAATTAACATGGGTAGATGACTGAATGCCACCTTCCAAGGTCTTCATATTCAGATAGATCTGAATTTATTATTTTCTCACATTTCATTAGAATTTTTTTTTGGAAAAAAAATCCTAAGAATAATCTATGCATAATCAGGCAGAGGAATACCTTGATGTATTATGCATAATTTAAAATTATCTTGATAGCTATTGTTAGATTTCTTTTTCAGCCTTTTCTGTGTTTATTGAAAAAGTTCCCCGGCATATTGCGAAGAGACATGAACAAGGCTATTGATGTGAGTAAGATGTAACAAAAGCTATTTGCAGGTCAATTAAACCCATTCATCAGAATATCAGCATGGACCTAAAATATTTATAGAAGTCTTATTCATGAGAGTAAGAAATCATTAATTGGTGATTAACAAAAGACTGCAATAAGGAACTCAGATCTGTGCGCTAGGGGTTTCAAAACCCCATTTTGAACCTGCAGAATTAGCAAACAAGATGGAAACAGTCTAGCTGAAAAAATGCTTTGTGGGTACATGGATGTCAACTCAAGGCTTCCGCAAACAAAGTGAGTTTGGCCCCTTCCACACATGCAGAATAATGCACTTCCAATCCACTTTCAATGCACTTTGCAGCTGGATTTTACTGTGCGGGATAGCAAAATCCACTTGCAAACAATTATGAAAGTGGATCGAAAGTGCATTATTCTGCATGTGCGGAAGGGCCCTTTGTGGAGGTCATATTTACCACTTTCGGTTTGGTTACCAACCCCAGGAGGGTCTGGCATTTTCCTGGAATTACTACTGAAACTCAGACCACAGGTATCTGAGAAGAACAGGCTGGTTTTATAGGAACACAACCCTGCCAATCTTCCTCCCTTCCTCAAACTCCGCCCTCCCTAAGACCACCCCCAAATCTCCCAGGATTTCCCAATTGGGGGATGACAACCGGGGATGACAGCCCTTACCTTCCACACAAGACACCTTGTGAGGTAGGTGGGACTGAAAGAGCTCTGAGAGAGCTGTAACTAACTAGCTGCCCAGCAGGGTTCATGTGTAGGAATGGAGAAACAAACCAGTTCACCAGATTAGAGTCCACCGTTCTTAACCACTATACCACTCTGGCTCTCAGAGTTTTGGGTGCAGGCTAGAGCATTGCATCAACGTGTTGATGTCAGTTTCGGTTCATGTGGGAAGTGATGCTGTGAGGCCAAGGCATTCTGGATGGTTAGGTCCCCCCCCCTTCCAAACTCTTCCATCAGTAGGGCTGCCAACCTCTAGGCTGGGCCTGAAGATCTCCCAGAATTACAATTGTTGTCCAAATGACAGAGATCAGTTCCCTTGGAGGAAATTACTATGTTGGAGGCTGGTTACTGTGGAATTATACGCTGATGATGTACCTCCCCGCCACAAACCCCACCTTCCTCAAGTCCCATACCCCAAATCAATAGGGATTTCTCAATCCAGTGTTGACAACCCTACATGCCTGAGGCAGGCAGACCTATTTGTGACTATTAGATTGAGAGAAATTTTTCTCTCTTTCTCACAATACTAGAACCAGGGGGCATACATTGAAAATGCTGGGGGGAAGAATTAGGACTAATAAAAGGAAACATTTCTTCACACAATGTGTGATTGGTGTTTGGAATATGCTGCCACAGGAGGTGGTGATGGCCACTAACCTGGATAGCTTTAAAAGGGGCTTGGACAGATTTATGGAGGAGAAGTCGATTTATGGCTACCAATCTTGATCCTCCTTGATCTCAGATTGCAAATGCCTTAGCAGACCAGGTGCTCCGGAGCAGCAGCAGCAGAAGGTCATTGCTTTCACGTCCTGCACGTGAGCTCCCAAAGGCACCTGGTGGGCCACTGCGTGTAGCAGAGTGCTGGACTAGATGGACTCTGGTCTGATCCAGCAGGCTAGTTATTATGTTCTTATGTTCTTATGATTCAGAGTTCCACATTTGCTTTGAGAATAGATGTAGGTCCCCCATACCCTTGAGGCCTCATTCATTTTGGTGGAGCCTGCCAGTCTCCATTTTCAAAGATATGGTTGCCCTCCTCTGGACCTGTCAAGCTGGAACGGATCCAGAGGAGGGCAACCAAAATGGTCAAAGGTCTGGAATCCAGGTCTGGAATCCATGCCCTACGAGGAGATACTTAGGGAGCTGATATGTTTAGTTTGGTCAAGAGAAGGTTACTAGGTGACATGATAGTCATGTTTGGCTATTGGAAGGGATGTTATGGTGAGGGAGCAAGCTTGTTTCTGCTGCTCCAGAGGTTAGGACCAGGAGTAATGGGTTCGAGGTGAAGGAAAAGAGATTCCATCTAAACATCAGGAAAAAAACTTCCTGAGAGTAAGGGCTGTTTGACAGTGGAATGTGCTACCTCGGAGTGTGGTAGAGTCTCCTTCTTTGGAGGTTTTTAAAGAGAGGCTGGATGGCCATCTGTCAGGAGTACTTTGATTGTGTGTTCCTACATTGCAGGGAGTTGGACTTGATGGACCTTGGGGTCTCTTCCAACTATCAACTTCCTCTGAGGAACAGCAGTTGCGTTGTGGTTAAGAGCAGGTGTACTCTGATCTGGAGGAACCGGGTTCTCCACTCTGCCGTCTGAGCTGTGGAGGCTTATCTGGGGAATTCAGATTAGCCTGTGCACTCCCAACACACGCCAGCTGGGTGACCTTGGGCTAGTCACAGTTCTTCTGAGTTCTCTCAGCCCACCTACCTCACAGGGTGTTTGTTGTGGGGAGAGGAAGGGAAAAGGAGTTTGTAAGCCACCTTGAGTGTCCTATAGGAGAGAAAGTGGGGATATAAATCCAACGCTGCTGCTGCTGCTGCTGCTGCTGCTGCTGCTGCTTCTGCTTCTTCTTCTTCTTCTTCTTCTTCTTCTTCTTCTTCTTCTTCTTCTTCTTCTTCTTCTTCTTCTTCTTCTCCTTCTCCTTCTCCTTCTTCTTTTGGCATCACCAAAGAAGGCATTTAGTTTGAGGAGCACCATTCCTCTACAGAGCACAACAGAACAGAACTGGAGCACATCATCACCAAAATATATTTTGAACCTGGGAAAATTCAGATTGAAAGAGCTGATCCAAATATACAAGGAAGATTTATTTTGTTGTAATAGCTGCTATTGGGTATTCAAAGGGATTCCTAGCACAGACATTCAATTATGACATTTAAGAGTAATTTTTGACAGGGAACAGATTCCATGCTCAGCTCCTCTATACTTTTCAAATTCAAAGTGTAGGACTCCTATGAGAAGTTCAAATAATTTTAATGGATTTGAAGTCATTGGAGACAACTTTATAGTCAGCAATTACTGGGTTTAAAAATATGAAAACAAGTTCAATTTGTATGAAATGGTAGACAGCCCTCCTTTGAAAATAGGTAAATGCTCCGTTAAGTGGTCGCCTTTACCAAGAAAAAAAATTAAAGATAGTCATGGAAAGCATCACAGAATTACACCCACTTTCCCAAGTGTAGGCATTTTAGGTTCGGCTTTCATGTTAATAAACATCCTCTGGCTTTTAAAAACCATTCTTCCAAAAAGGCCATTCTTTCTTATTTCATACAATTAAAAGTACATTAGCAATATAGATGTATTAATTTGCAGATGTGGTTACTAATTGCTTAAATATGGAGCTCCAAAACTACACGCCAGCCCTGGGAAAGGATAATTGGTTCTTGCCACTGGATAAAAAAATGTATAATAAAAAAACTTGAAAGGGCTGTCACATTTCACATAACAAGCAAAATCTCAGAATATTTGAAAAATATTCTGAAAGAAAGTGTCTTGGGGCTTTCTTAATGAGAATGAATGTGGTTTGAAAAGATCAAATAATATCCACATATGTCAAATACAGGTTCTAATAACAGTTAGAGATAATGAATAAAATTAAAGTAGGTCATTTGAAGTCAGTCTGGATCCAATAGGAGGCACAGCACTTAATATCTGCTTGTTAACGTATAATTAGAAGCATTCTGTATTTACAAAAAAAAATCATATGAGAGATAATAATAAAACATTAAGATGAGATATTTCCCCGCGTCCTTTAATTTTCACTGGCATTTTGTTTTATTAACATTTCAGCAGTAAGTGGGCATGTAAATATGTTAATATTATAATAAGCAGGGTAGTGATGAATATAAGTAATACACTGTGTTGTTTTCTTTTAATTTCCTGAGGGTGATAGTTTTTAGTCGATGTCATTTAAAAAAAAAAGATGTGAAAGCCGACATCTCTCTTTTAGAAATGAAAATCAAGCTACAGTAGTATTTGAACTGAGAGATATAATGACAGTCTGGGATCAAAACTCTTCTAGAATATATACAGGTATATGCAAATCCATCAAAATAAACAATACAGCACATGCACACACAATGGTAAAGAAGACTTCTGGGGTAGATATGGTCTTTAGATATGCTCAAGATAGGTGTAGCCAGATTTTGTTGCATTTCTCTGAAAATGATATCAAAAACTGATGAGGAAATTCTTTTCAGTTTTCCAGTTGTGTTCCATTTATAATAACATGATTACTATTCCACATTCATTATATACAATTGGAATGGACATTTTTTTTCCTGCCACCAAGTTACATATGACTCATGGCAACCCTATAGGGTTTGAAGCAAGAGTCGTTCAGAGGTGGTTTACCATTGACTGCATCCCCATTACCCTGGTATTCCTTGGACGTCTCCCATCTATATACTAGCCAGGGATGAGGCTGAGAATGTGTCACCCAGCAAGCTTCCACGGTGCCAGGGAGGGGGTTAGAACCTGGGTTTCCCAGGTCCCAGTCTGACACATAGGGGCTTTCCCCACTGACAGAGTTGAACTGGTTTCTACCTAGGTTTGCCTCAGTGAATCCCCACTGCCACCGAGCTCAACATTGTTTTGTCTCAGGTCCCCCCCCCCCTCAGAACTGCGACATCCTTGTCGCAGTTATGAACTACACTTTTCTGCCAGAACAAGGTCGATACCACTTCGAAGTGGGGAAGCATCAAAACGACACCTCATCCGTTCAACCAATCACGAGCCGCTTTTGTGGCATGCGCAGAATGGGAGAGTCGTGGCAGGCAGAAAGCGCATGTAACTGTAAACTGTAAACTGTAAAAACTGTTAAAAAAAAGAACGCTCCCGTTTTCCACCGTAACACAAACGCCAATCACGATCAAGGAGCGAAACAGGCACCAAGATGATCCCGCCCACTTCGCTCAGTTCCAGGGGGCCAACTCAGTTGCTGTGGGGACAGCCTGGGATCGCCCTCCACTGAAGGGAACTGAGTCAACCTTAACTCTCTTCTGTAGTGTGGAAAGCCCCATGGAATAGCTAGAACCATAGAGTTGGAAGAGACTACAAGGGCCATCAAATCCAACCCCCTGCCATGCAGGAAGACACAATCAAAACCCTCTCAGCCCCTCTTTAAACAATACCTCTTGCCATTTTATTTGCTCTCCTCTGGACCCGTTCCAGTTTGTCAATATCCTTCTTAAATTGTGGTACCCAGAACTGGATGCAGTATTCCAGGTGAGGTCTAACCAATGCAGAATAGAGTGGTATTATTATGTCCCTCAATCTAGATCAGGGGTGTCAAACTCGTGGCCCTCCAGACGTTCATGAACTACAATTCCCACCAGTCCCTCCCAACATGAGCACTGGCAATACTGGCAAGGGCTGATGGGAATTGTAGTTCATGAACATCTGGAGGGCCGCGAGTTTGACACCTGTGATCTAGATACTATACTCCTGCTGATGCAGTTCAGAATTGCTTAACTACCTGACGCACTACACCACCTTAACCACTACGCCATGCTGGCTCTCAAAAACATCCTACAACCACCAAATTCCCTCCCTTGCCTCCCTACAGTACCTTTTTACTTCCCTGAACCTCCAGTGTCAACTGGAACCCAGAATTTCGTACTCCCAATTCCCCCTCCCTTTCACCAACCCTGTTGGAGACTTGTTGTCGAATTCCAATAGATACTTTTTTGGATCGTGGGACCTAGAGAGATGGTCAAAGTTCTTGGAAAAATTACTATGAGCATGTTCAACCCTTTCTCTTCCTGTCTAGGAGGAACTGACCATGTGGACAGCCAAGGGATGAAATGATACTGAGGCAAGAGACAATTCATGGCCTTGGTGTATGAAGGGACCTAGAGGCTGAATTGAATCATCACTGGGTCTAATTAGAATATTCCATATTCTTGACTTTCATCCTAAATATTAATCTATCTTTCCAGATCGACAAGGAAACAAACACTTTGTGCAAAAACACTTTGGGTTGTGACAAGATAGTTTAGGATGGCCAATGCTATGTATGTGAATCAGTGGAACAATCACGGAGCAGAGTTCATTATTCAACTGTGGAAGCAGCTCCTGTTTCTTCATTGAGTTTTATTTAGCTATGCAATTAGCAATTAAATTTCCAAGAGCAGCCAGAAGAGATTTTGATAATACCACTGAAATTTTATAGCCCTTTTGAACATCCCTAGATGTAACCCAGTCTAATAACCCAATTTGGGAGTTGTAGGGAATCCACTTCTGGAGGTAGCTTGGTCCTGTGCTGCAGATTTGCCTTCCCCTGTTGGTGGGGCAAACACAGCAGCAGGCAGATGCCATGGCCCTCCACTGGCACAGTGGGGATGGGCCAGAGGCATGCCCAAGGGTAGAGCTGACGTTAGCTTTCACCCTGGCTTTGTGACCAAGATACACTGCAGCCTGACTTACATCCCCCCATCCCCCCAGAGAGCATAAATTCTCTTTCATTTTATCCTCACGACAACCCTGTGAAGCAGGTCAGGCTGTGAGGGAATGATTTCTCACAGTTCCATCCTAAGTGAAGCTACACCTTTCCAAATCCATTGAAGTCAAGGCACCTAGCGGTATCTAACTAATATGACTGCGCTGCTACTAAGCCTCATGATCATGTAGGGATCTGAATATAAGGCCCCTTCCGCACACGCAAAATAATGCATTTTCAAACCACTTTCACAACTGTTTGCAAGTGGATTTTGCTATTCCGCACAGCTTCAAAGAGCACTGGAAGCAGTTTGAAAGGGCATTATTCTGCATGTGCGGAATGAGCATCTCCTGGATCTTGCCCTGATCTGGATGGCCCAGGCTAGCCCAGTCTCATCATATCTCAGAAGCTGAGCAGGGCCAGCCCAGGCTAGTACTTGGATGGGCAACCACCAAGGAAATCCAGGGTTAGCTACACAGAGGCAGGCAATGGCAAAACCACGTGTTAGACTCTTGCTTTGAAAACTCTACAAGGTTTAGAGTTTAGAGAAACTTGCTTTGAAAACTCTACAAGGTTAAGGTTTAGAGAAAACTCTACGCCACTAAGTCAGCTTTGACTTGATGGCACTTTCCACCACCGCCACTCCTGGATCTTAACTCTGGTCCGTTCTGCACAGCACAAACAAGACATCCTGAGAATCTAAAAAGAAGCATCTTGGAAAGGAATTCTGCACATCTTTTTTTCCAAAGACATCCTCAGGATGCCTTATTTAAGCTCAAGGCGTCTTTGCTTGAAAACACTTCGAAGTTGCACCTTTTTTTTCTTTAAGGCAAGACGTCCCCTGCCTGGCTGTGTGGAATGCAGAGCTCAAGAGATGTCTTATTTTTCCCACCTGACTGTTGTGCTCTCTGGTCAGTTTCACCCTTCACTTGCACCTGACATTTTGTTTGCTGCTGAAGGGATTCTCCCTGCCTCTATTTGCTGAAGGTGGCCCCAGGATGTTTGCTGTGCAGGCTCCGATCCTGGGTGCCTTTTCAGCCCGAAAAGTACATAGTTGTACTCAGCTCATTTTGCTGATTCCGGCAATGTATAGTTTTCCTCTTTTTTTCTGCACAGTAAGGAAAAATGTTGACAGTCTGCTGAGGACAGAACTACCCAGTGCTTCTCAATGGGAGGTAAAGCATTCTTCGAGCAGCTAAGATTCTCTTATGTGTTTCTGCATAGCTATGACGATAGCTCCTCAAAAATAAAATTTTGCAAACAGTAAAACTATATATTGCTGGGATCGGCCGGACAATCTGAGTACAACTATGTATATGCAAGTGGAGGGTGAAACTGACCAGCGAGCAAAACAGTCGAGCGGGAAGTAGTCTCTTTTCCCCCTGTTGCCTTTGCAGCAGCTCTTATTTTGGGTGTATGGAGTGAAAAGTAGCTGTCGCCTCTTTTTAAGATGTCCCGCAGATGTCTTTTTTTGTGCTGAGCGGAACAGATTTCTGAGACTTGAAGAAGAAGAAGAGGAGGAGGAGGAGGAGGAGGAGGAGGAGTTTGGATTTATATCCCCCCTTTCTCTCCTGCAGGAGACTCAAAGGGGCTTACAATTTCCTTGCCCTTCCCCCCTCACAACAAACACCCTGTGAGGTAGGTGGGACTGAGAGAGCTCCGAAAAGCTGTGACTAGCCTAAGGTCACCCAGCTGGCGTGTGTGGGAGTGTACAGGCTAATCTGAATTCCCCAGATAAGCCTCCACAGCTCAGGCGGCAGAGCTGGGAATCAAACCCGGTTCCTCCAGATTAGATGCACGAGCTCTTAACCTCCTATGCCACTGCTGCTCCATTACAACCATTATACTCCACTAGCTCTCAGATTGGCAGTGCTGACCTCCTTTGAAGCTACGCCAGCTGAAAGTCTCCTACAATTGTTTGTAGTTTCAAAAATGAAAGGTTTGGGTGTAGTATCCACGTTCTTGAGAAAGACATCCTCTCCGTCAAATAGGGCTTTTTTAAAATATCAAGGACTACATATGATCTATAGCAGAGTGTAAAATGACAAGTCAAGTGAGCGGTCACAACGAGCATAGTACATTATCAAACACCATGGTTGGTGAAATGCTTTAGGATGTGTTCAGTATGAAAAGCCATACATCAAAAGACATTCCATTTGACTCTATACAGTGCCTGAATTGTGAAAATACATATGCAACAAACTGGGGGAAAATACCCGTGGCTTTTCGGCACCAGTGTCTTGTGTTCAGCCAAGTAGATGTGCATTTTCTTGTCTCCTGTAAGTCATAACTGTGTGATGAAGTATGTCACAACAACCGTTTGGAAGCAACAGCGTTGAGAAAGATGGCCGTTAGTTTCCCTATTGCCTATTTACTAGAGAGCCAGTCTGAATGGCCTCCCATTCAATCAACATGACTTTTCCCCTCCCCCCCTTCTCCAGTTAGACTTGCCACCACAATATGAAGCAAAGTGTAGGGCTGTTCCTTCGGCAAACATCGGAGGAATTTTGAGAAAAATAAAGAAGAAGAAGAAGACGAAGAAGAAGAGTAGTAGTAGTAGTAGTAGTAGTAGTAGTAGTAGTAGTAGTAGTAGTAGTAGTTGTTGTTTGGATTTATATCCCCCTTTCTCTCCTGCAGGAGACTCAAAGGGGCTTACAATCTCCTTGCCCTTCCCCGCTCACAACAAACACCCTGTGAGGTAGGTGGGGCTGAGAGAGCTCTGAAAAGCTGTGACTAGCCCAAGGTCACCCAGCTGGCGTGTGTGGGAGTGCACAGGCTAATCTGAATTCCCCAGATAAGCCTCCACAGCTCAGGTGGCAGAGCTGGGAATCAAACCCGGTTCCTCCAGATTAGATACACGAGCTCTTAACCTCCTACGCCACTGCTTTATCAAAGTGTATTGATAAAAAGTGAGCAAATTCTCAAAGGGTTCTACACCTCCATTTGTGCTCACCAGGTACAGGCTAAAGTACAATCCAATATGAATTAGGAATGATGAAGTCCAGAATGCAGCTGTGAGGGTCCTGGAACTTGGTGGTGGACACACATTCACCCTGTGTTCAGCCGGCCGGGCTGGCTCCAGGTGCAGCAAAGGATTTGGTTCAAGCTTTTAGTGCTGACGTACAAAGTCGTGAATGGTCTACTAAGACCAACATACCCGAGAGACCCTTTGTAGGGATGAGCCGCTGACCCAGCAGCACCGTAGGCAGAGCGCTGGCATGCTGGCCCAACTACGGCCTTCTGGTCGCACCCGCTCCCCCATCCCCCACCCCCCCGGTGAGTCACAGGTCATGAACTGCCTAGCTCACAGTCACCAGGTGTCCCAGACAAAGGGATAATGGGGCCCTTGCCCCCAGGTGTGGATTAGGCCCAGACACGGACGCTTCCTCCCGCACGTACCAGCCCGATGAGATCATGCATCACCTGATGATCTCCCGGTCTCCCGTTCTCCCGCTCTCCCGCCCTCCCGCCGATCCACCCCTTTGCCCGCCCCCAGAGAATCCCTAATAAAAGGTGCCAGGAACTAGCACGTGGGAGAGTTGCCAGGATCATGGACCCCCGCGCTCCCGCTGCTGGCTCTCTCCACCAGATGATATCTCTGCGTCTCGTCTAGTTCTTACGGTGACTCCGCGGGCACGACTACACCCTTTCTCCCGTTATGTTCCCTAATGGATGCTGCTCTGTTCATTGGACAATAATTCACTTGTGGTTCCTGGCCCGAAGCAAGTCCGGCTGCCCTCAACCAGGGCCAGGGCCTTTTCAGCCCTTGCCCCAGCCAGGTAGGACACAGTGGTCGATTCCCCACTCACTATTTGATGCGCGCTCCTCACTGCAAATACTCCGGGGTCCTGCAGCACTCCCCACTGCACCAGCAGCGACAACGCAGTCACCCCGATTCTGCTGCTCCTCTCACCCCTCAGCATGCGTTATTTCGGATCCTGGTCGGAAGTGCACCTCTTTGTAAACCACATGCCGAACACGGAGCAGTGGGGAAGTCTGGGGGGTGACTCCGGGTTTGAGTTTCCTGCCCCTGGTAGTGACGTGGAGCCTTTTGCCCAATAAGGAAGAAGTGGGCTGTGTGCGATGCGCGCGCAGCCCTTTTTTTAATATCGTGGAACTGAGATCAATGTCTATTTGTGGCAACGGGAGGTCAGTTACATAACAATGCAAGGGAGCACTCACTTAAAGCCTAGTATTTATTCCCTTTTGCCATTAGACTTTCTGTGGCTTAGGTGACTAAGGCATCCTTGTGCTACAGTGTGAAAGCTTGCCAGTTCTAGTCCCGCCAGGCATGAGTAATTTTTTAAAAATTCGTGTATGAAGGAACTGATTTTTGAACAGGACAAGTTTTTTCTGTTTGGGCTGAAAGCAGCGTGGTTCTGATACACCGGTCCCATTGTCATTCAGGTTTACTCGAAACACACCACCATGAATCCCCACAGTTTCTGTCCCCAGCACAGTTTAAACATCTTGCATTCACTTAAAGCCTAGTATTTATCCCCTTCTGCCACTACAGCTTCTGGGCTTAGGTGGGTAAACCAGCCTTGTGCTGCAGTCTAAAAGCTTGCTGGCTCTAGTCCAGGGATGAGTAATTTTTCGGTTTGTTTTTATAAGCCATTTCTTCATCTCTTCATTTCTACGTCAGTCTGCGCATGCTCGCACAGACGTGGATACGACAGGGAAAAAGTAAAAAAAATCCCGCCCAGCAGCAGCAGCAGCAGCAGCAGCAGCAGCAGCAGCAGCAGCAGCCAATCAGGATGGCCCCTGAGCTGAATGCGCATTCGACAACTTCAGAGTGGGGAATCCTGGTGGCTGTTGCCTGATGATCGTTTGTGGGGCAGAAGCTGCAGTGGGCACACTGAAACCATGCTCAAAAGGTCCCGGTTGTTCCCCAAACAGTTTGACTCTACTTCCATTTTTGAAGTGGGGAATCGACCAGTGTCTGATGAGACCAGGGCCCTCCAGATCTAGTGCAGTTACACAGGGCCTATCCAAGTAGCTATGGTTGCCATCTCTGGCCTGCTTCTCCATCCTCCTCACCACCTTCTCCAGCCCCCCCCCCTTTAATATCTTTCTGAGTTCATTGGAAATGGGATGTTTTCGCCATCTTAGCTGTTTAGGAAATCTGGATTTTAAAATGAATGTACTGTTTTAGACATTTATAGTTTATTGTAATATATGTTGTAATACACTGTAATGTAATATAATGTTGTAATTGAGTGCTGTATTTTAACGGGGAGGGGTATTAAGATGCATAGAGTTTATTTATATATTTAATCGTATTTGTATGATTGTGTTTTGAACTGCCCTGAGCCCTTCGGGGGAGGGCAGTATACAAGTTTAACAAATAAATAAATAATAAATAAATATTGTATTGCCTGTTATTTTCAAGAATGGTTCGGAACCATCCTGAGCCTGAAAGGAGCGGGGCGGATAGAAATGTAATTTACTACAATATTCACAGCTATTCCAAATGTGGTGCATTTCCCAATTTCCGTGGGTACGTTTCAAATGAGACTTTTTAGCAAAAAAAAAATGGACTCAGGTTTTGAGTGTGAGGTCAGCATTTTCAGAATCTGCAAACTGAATGCTTTGCTGTCATTTCTTGATTGGCTTTGGACACAGAGGCTACATAGGGTTGCTTTCCTGGGCATAAGTCTCATTGAATGACATGTGACTTACTTCTAAGTAGCCCTCTTCAGGTTTGGCCTTCCTCCTCCTCCTTTGCCTCCTCCCCTCTGGGAACTGGTGTGTGTGTGTGTGTCTATTGGCTTCAGTAGGGCATCAGAGGAGGTGGGGCCTGACATATTTCTGCAGGGAACATATAATGTGTTGCTTGTAAGGGTCTGACCAATTCAGACAATAGACCTATTACCCATTCCTATGCTTGTCATCAATAAAACAAGAATTCTATTTTTAAAGTACTGATTCCTGTCTTTGAGCAAGTCTGGGCCCGTGACAGCTAGTGTATCACTTCCAGTTCAATTATTTTACTTCAAGGTTGAACCAGAAGCAATGCCATTACATTGGGCATGCCAGTTCCTACCCCAATGGAAACCCAATTTCCCCCATCTCCTCGCAATCCTATTCAGTTCTTCAGCATCCCTGAAATCAGAAAGAAGACGAGAAATACAATGTTACCTGCATACTGATGAAACCACATGTAAGATCTCCAGGCACCCACACCATGTGGTTTGATATAACAGTTGAGCTACTTAGGAGAAAAAGTGGAACCTTGAAGGTCCCCACAGATCCTAGGCCATGGAGATAAACTATAGTCTTCTTAGTATCACCTTCTAGAAACTGAACTCCAGAAAAGTATCAAAACTGCTGTACAGTAGAACTTGCCAATTCCACCATGGCTATGTGAAAGCCATGGAAAGCAGCTAATTCAAGAATACACACTCCATCCTCCATCTTCTATTTTAAATTTTAACTGACCTGGGAAATAAATAATGTATAGTTGACGTAATATATGGACTGTTGTGTTTTATCGTGTTGTAAGCCACCCTGAGCCCTTTGAGGGCAGCCGGCCAATGAATCGAAAGTATAAGTAAGTAAGTAAGTAAGTAAGTAAGTAAGTAAGTAAGTAAGTAAGTAAGTAAGTAAGTAAGTAAGTAAATAAATAAATAAATAAATAAATAAATAATAAAAAAGTATTCTAGATTTCAGAAGCCTTTATTGGCATTATAAATTACAGTATTATATTAAAAAGTAGTCTATAAATCTGGACATTTGAAAGGAGCAAAATGTGATAATTAACTCAAGCAATAGGGTCAAAGAGCTAGGCTGGATCTATCATGGTAAGTCAAGGGCGAGCAGCTTCCAGGATCTTTGGGTGGTGGGGCCAGAGGCGTAGCTATAAGGGGACGGGGGTGCGTCGTGCACCAGGTGTGCACCAGTGGGGGCAGAAAATTGCCCCCAATCCCTCCCCTCCCCCCATGCCCCCCACTCCCCCCCACTGCTCCCCCCACTTACCTTAGTTCAGGGGTAGGGAACCTGCGGCTCTCCAGATGTTCAGGAACTACAATTTCCATCAGCCCCTACCAGCATGGCCAATTGGCCATGCTGACAGAGGCTGATGGGAATTGTAGTTCCTGAACATCTGGAGAGCCGCAGGTTCCCTACCCCTGCCTTAGTTTAAAAGCAGCCTGGTGAAAACTAACTTATTTTAAAAGCACCCTTTAAAACCAGCCTGGTGGGAACTACACTTCCCAGGAGACCTTGTGAGCCCCATTCTCTGCAGGAGAGGGGGTGAGTGTCTTGAAGTGTCACGTGACACCATGCAAAATGATAACAGCATTTCCAGTCACCATCGAATTTGGGGAGATTTCTAGAGCATCCTGGCATTGTGTGATACCCCTTCCAGTTAACGTTACTGGAAGTAATGTCATAGCATTTTTGGCCCAGTTTCTGCCACTGTTACACTGGGCAGGGAGTAGAGGACCAGGAACCAAGGGCAAGGGGCTTTCACTCTAATGATGTCCCAAAGTGGCACCTTTATTTCTTTCCATAAAAGTGAATGGCTGCCATTCCATTGAATGGGAAAAAAAGTAAAACTTGCTGTGCCATCAGGAGCCACAAAACAACCCCAGTGTTGGGGACCTAGACCCCATGAGATAAATGTGTTCTTGTGGGCAGAGTGGGGAGAGATACATTTTGTGCACACACATGCACACAACATACACACAACGGAAGATCTGCACAAGATGCAGACCCATTCCACACATTCCCCACGGGTGTCATGTTAAAATCCTATCGTTTACACCTTTTTTTCCAAACATTTTAAATCCAACATCTGTAAATAATTACAGATTCTCACATTCTTTCAGATCTAATTATTGCGCCTTCCATTTTGACAACGCAAAAAAAAAGACATTTTACTGCGCCGTGCATGTGTGTGAGGGGGAACCCTGTTGTCTCATATTACCTTCATCGTTCACTCTAATGTAAAGGAGAGGAGAAAATGTATTGGTTATTCACACCATGACAAGACTGGATTTGAAACAAGACATGTTGGTAGAGAGCCAGGGCATTTCTATGCTAGTCGAGGAGAAAGGAAACAGGTAAGCACAGATGGTGGAACAGCTGCCTTAAAATTTAGAAAAATATCTTCTTTAATCCCACCAGCTTCCCCGGCTTTTCTGTTGTTGCTTAATTCTCTTTCTTAGCATGAAATATTGTGGAAAAACCCATTCCAGGCCCTTATTTAATTCTCATTTCTCCAACATGTTAATTCACCTCAGGTTTTACCATATCATTTGAGCTCCGGCTGAAAGTCTCTCAATATGGAGACGGCTAAACCTAGAAGGATTTGATCTGAAAGCAAGATGCTTTTCTTTTTGTTTAAAAAAAAAGCCTCTTTTTTAGTTTAAAAATGTTGAGGTACCAGGAGGTGCACGCAACTCAAATGTCATGAAGTCAAATGGGCCATATTGCCATATGGACGATGTAAACAGCTCTTCTTGTAATTCACTAACCCCTTTCCCGTTTGTGGTGTTTTCCCACGTAAATGCTGCTGTCTCTGTGTTTTATGTGTGTTTTAATGTGGAGGTTTAAATGGACATTGCTGTGAGCTAAAATATAGGCTGAGAGCAGCGCGCGGCATAGGGGGGATCGCTTTGAGTGGGGAAAGGCCCTATGTCACCTCCAGATTTTGAGCACATGAAGCTACCTTATATTGAGGGAGATCAGGAAATCTATCAAGGTCAGTGTTTCCTTGAGTATCACCTGGAAATGACATCATGTCCAGCAGACTGACAGCAGATATTTCCAGGCTTTGAGGCATAGACCTTTAGCCTCACCTCTTACCTGGTCCTTTCACTGGAGGGGGCAAGGCTGGAACTTGGGGTTTTCTGCATTCAAAGCAGGTGCTTTACCACTGAGCCATGGCCTCTCCCAAGGACTTTCAAGGGAACACCCAACATCTTCAAGCCAATAGGTGACCAGGGCAAGTACCAGAGTGATGCACTCCCTCACGCCAGTCAGCAACGAAGCAGCATCATTTTGTACCAACTTCAGCTTTTGAGCCCTCTTCAGGATCTAACTTGTTGCATTTATTATTGTAGTTAAGGCTGACAGCCCGGAGTTGGGAAATTCTGGAAGATTTGGAGCCAGTGCCTGGGGAGGGTGGTGAGGAGATGAAACTCATCTAGGATGTGATAGAGGCCACTAACATACACCACTAAAGTTGCCATTTGCTCCAGAGGAATGGATCTCTAGTCTGGAATGGACACTTTATAGGCTAGGACCAGGCTGGTCCCTGACCCAAGAGACTTACAATCTGAAGTTTAACCTAAGAGAGACAACTGTGGTTGAATCCCCACTTGAAATTTGCACGCAGATCCAAACCTGTTCATTGTGAAACCAGAACCTTCTTATTGAGTTTCTCCCTGCCCATGTATGCGAGCACACAGCAGACACACCCAGTTGCAGAACTTCATGTAATCCCCACTACCAGGCTAGCTCGCTTCTCACGTCTCCCCTTGATTGGCTGGCATGCCTTTGATGGTTTCGACTCCTCCCCACTGCAGAAATGTACATTGTAGGGTCGTGATAAAAAAAACCAGCGAGTAAAAGTTTAACGTTTAACTGTTTAACTGTGCAAATAGTTAATCGTTACCGATGTAAACCATTAGCGATTCAAAGTTACACGTTTGACTGTTTAATGTTTGCATCCCCTTCTGCTGGCCGATCTAAAAGCGGAAACTAAAACTAAGGAAAGGATGTGGAGCGCATCACTACGCTGATTGGTTGCCAATTCTGCATCACACTCCAGATCTGTTCAGTGAGGTTAAACCCTCATCCCTCCCCCAGGATCAGCTCTGAACCATATTAATGGGGTCTATGCCACTTGCAACCAGGTCCTGCCGAACGGCAGATTAATTGTGGAGAACGAGCGCCAGAAATGGAATCTGCCACACAAGCAATGGGAAGGTCGTCCCTCAAACCTGGTTAGTTTGTGTTCTGAAACCTGGCTAAGACGGTAGTGGGGATTCAACCTGTGTGATGGCAGAGGAGTGGAGATAAACAAAGTGGAAAAATGTATTCTTTCAATAGCATTGCAGACCTCAGGTTTTGGTGGTGGTTGTGGTGGTGGTGGGTGGGTGGGAAGTATAAACTGAGTGCAGGAAACAATCCTACACAATCTGAAGACAGAAAGTTTTGTAGACCAGGAACTGCCTGGGTGACTGTTCTAAAGAAGATCACAGAGAATGGACCCCGTGCTATTGGGGAGATTAGCGCGCAGCAAGCAGTAAGTGGGGAAAGGGCCATTATCTTACTTCTGCTAATGATCTATGGCAAAATTGTTTACTTTAAAGTGGTTCCAACCAGTGGTGGGATCCAAAAAATTTTATAACAGGTTCCAATGGTGGTGGGATTCAAACAGTGGCTTCTGCTTCACCTCCAGTCCCTGGGGCAGCAGGAGGTTGCTTTTAGTAAAACCTTCGCACTCAAAAAAATTAGTAACCACTTCTAGAGAAGTGGTGAGAATTGTTGGATCCCACCTCTGGTTCCAACCTAATTAAACCTCCAGCTGCCTGCTTAGGGTCTGAATTTAGAAACGGAACAATTGAGCTTCTTTGACTTTGGAACATACGTTGCGTAGAAGCAAGCAGAAAATCTTTTTCAAGTTATGTTTGCATTTCTCTACTGCTCTTCTTCTCCGACACCCCCCCTCCTGTCCTCCCTTCTGCACTTCCTTCCCCTTTCTTCGCATGGTGGGGCTGAACAGCTTACCCTATAGGACAGGAAGTTTTGACCAGGTCTCGGAAGACCTGCGCCCTCCTCCCGAGAAGCCCTTGATCGTTGTGCATGCTCTGCTGACACCGCTCGAGAGCCCTGCCAGAGTTCTCCCGGTAATACTCTTATTACATGTGTCATTAGAGGATTTTTTGCCATCGCCGCTCGAACGCCGCAGACATTTTAAGTAGGTTATTCCATCACTTTGCCATTTTGATTATGACAACATCCTGACACCATCTTGAAATGGATTTTTGGAAAGAAAGGCTAACTGTCCAAAGAGGTCCTTGCTCGTGCTAATTAAAATTGGCTTGGGTGGGACCATCTTCATCATTCCGGCGATGGCTATGAAGGATGCGCGTGTTGAAAGCCCTCTTTGCTCATTAGCGCTGTTTCTGTCAGACACTGCTACCTGCTCTTTCGTTAATGAATGCTAAGCCATCTCTTTAGAAGATCGCGGCGCTTCCTTGAACTGAGGGGAACTGTCTTATTTCCTCCCAAGTTGGCGGAGAGCAAAATCAGGGAGTCACCTCTTTGACATTTCCCAACCTCTGTACTTATTTATCTCTTTGAGACCCTGTGCTCCAGAGATATCACTGTCTTAATTAAGAAGAAGGATGTGACCATGGTAAATTGACTGATTTCATTGATTAAGGACTAGCGGTACAAGTAACATTGATTTTAACAGTGGGTCTACATAAATGTAATTGTTCGAACATGGGGCTGCATAATTATGGTGATGTACAAGAATAGTTGATTTGTCCTTTTCAACCTTCACTAGCATCCCTGTGCATAGTAATGTGCTTGTTCAATTAGCAAAAAAGGGAAAAAAAACCTTAAATGTTACAAAATGCCTTTTGTGAAGAAGGCGCACGGTAATCATTACAGTCTAATTTAATCTAACAGCATCGGACAGATACATCTCTTTATTTTTCTCTTTTCCTGCAATATCCATTCTCAGCTTCTTCGGCGTGCTGACAGCCGCACGTGTGCACAAATCCAGGAACAGTCTGCTTAAGGCGTGGCATAGGACAAGATGGTTTGGATTGCTCTGCAGAACTTTCCATTGAAAAATCCAGATGCATTTCAGGACAGCCACAGTGATGGTGGATAAAGGGCTCCGGGGCAATTATCCCCCAGAAAGGGCCATGTTCGCATGAGGAGGGAGCCAAACTGAAATGTGGCTGTTCAGACCGAACCAGAAAATTTGTGAAATCTGAGATTTCCATACTTGGCAGATGGATGCATGCCCAAGAAGACTTTTTTGGTGTCATCTTTTCTCTCCCAAGCATGGTATAGTTGTTAAGAGCAGGTGCACTCTAATCTGGAGAACCGGTTTGATTCCCTGCTCTGCCACTTGAACTGTGGAGGCTTATCTAGTGAACTAGATCAGCTTGTTGATTTTGGGATAGTCACAATTCTTTGGAGCTCTCTCAGCCCCACCTACCACACAGGGTGTTGTGGGAGCGGGGAAAGGAGTTTGTAAGCCCCTTTGACAGAAAGGTGGGATATAAATCCAAACTCTCCTCCTTCTCCTTCTCCTTCTCCTTCTCCTTCTCCTTCTCCTTCTCCTTCTCCTCATTCTTCTCCTCATTCTTCTTCTTCTTCTTCTTCTTCTTCTTCTTCTTCTTCTTCTTCTTCTTCTTCTTCTTCTTCTTCTTCTTCTTCTATAATTTTCTCTCACTAAGTCTGTTATTTTAATGTTAGTGCATTAAGGGAATGTTTAATTGTTTGGGTTTAAGAGATGCCCAAAAGGCAGAATGCTGAAAATGATGGCAGAGGGTTGGATCCAGACTAAATTTTCTAATGGCCAGATGGAATGTCTGCAGTCCACCAGTCATCCCAAAATGCAGCTTTTGGGAGAGAGGCCCTGAGGAACTACAGTTCCCAGGAGACCTTGGGGCTCACAAGGTCTACTGGGAAGTATAGTTCCCATCAGGCTGTTTTTAAGCCTGAACTGCAAATAGGCCTTTTTTTCAGCCTGAAAAAGTTCTAGGAAAAGGAAAGGAACTAAGGTAAGAGTGGGAAGGGGGGAGGGGGTTCTGTGTGGGGGGGTGCTGCATGGGGGCATGGGGGCAGAAAATATAGACTGCGCACTGGGCACAGTATGGCCTAGCTACGCCTCTGTGTGAGCTGAGTTCAGATTTCACAAAGTAACCATAATTACAGTAAGCCATGGTTTCATGTTGTCAGGAACAAGCCAAAGAACCATTTGGTTCGGAATGGTAGTGACCAGGGTTGCCAATCCCAGCTTCCAAAATTCCTGGAGATGTGGGGGTGGTGCTTGTGAGTGCCGAGTTCAGGAAGAGCGAGGAGCTCAGTTGGATATGATGCCACAGAATCCTCTTTCCAAAGCCGCCATTTTCTCCAGCAAAGCTGAGCTGCTGCAGTTGCAGAACTCCAAGAGCCATGGTGGTCATGCTAGTGTAACCTCTAACTGTGGGTTCTGTGGGGCAGAACTTGGAATGAGTTTGCAACAACAAATTTTAAAAAACAAAATGGTTTACTTTCTTAATATATAACAGATAGCATCAACATTTAACATCACACTTCAAGGTCCTGTTCAGGTTGCATTTTCAAGTCCTTATATTTACAGTCTTCTGATATTTCCAAGTCCAATTCTTCTTTGCAAGTGGGTTGGCTCCTGAAGACTCCAAGGGCTTGATGAACAGGATTCAACATGATGAAGGTTTCCGGGAGAACTCTCACCCATTACAACCACAAAAAGAAACCCTGAAACAATAAACTCCAACATTTACAACATAGCAAAAATAAACAACTACCTTCCCACTAGTTCCCAACAACATTGCAGTTACCTAAACAAGGTGTTAAGGGCTTATACCAATCAAGGTCCGAGTCTGGTAGCCTTGTCTCCTCCAAACTACATGAGCTCTCTCCATCCTCCTCCTGCTTTGGGTCTCCATCCCTTTCTGGGTCAACCCATTCTGAGTATGGGGGTTACACTAGCAGTAAGTCCCCAGGACCTAGGAGTATTTCCAGCCCTATCATTTCACATTTCTTAAAAAAAATACAAAGGCTGAGTATAGAACCTGGCGTCTCATCCATGCCAAGCATGTACCAAACCTTTGTAATCACACCCAGCTTTGCTGTTGCCTGTGAACACACACACCAAAATTACACAGATAGAATGAAAACCGATCTTCCAACCGATTTTCAAAACAAGTCACTTAAAAACTGGTGCAAAGTCCTCCCTGGATCGATAGCCTCCCCGTTTGTACTGATTTGCCATAATACAGAAAGGAATCCATTTTAAACTAATCCCCCATTTAAACTACATTCTGAACTTCACCGGTTCCCGAGGGGGCGGCATAATGATTGCAAAAGGTTTGGATGGATTTAGACTTTTCTTTACTCTTTATCCATCAGGGAGCCGGCTAGTGAACTGCCCACAAAATTTATGGCATCGGTTAGGAAGCGGGTGTGTTCTGAATGCCGCCGATCAGTTTGATTGAAGCCGTGTCCCCGTTACATACTTCAGTGGTCTCTTGAAAAGACAACACTCTCCCTGACACAGTGGTAGAGCTCTCTTAGGGGCTTGTTTACACGATCAAGATTGAAGGGTTGCAATCCTAGATTTTTTTCATCCGCGGACAGTGTCCCTTGTCTATTCTTTTTTATATGTGTTCCAAATATTTATAAAGGGGAGAAGCACTTAAAGAAGCATCTACGGGCCTAAAGAACTTAACTCAGGAGAAGTCATGACCTTGGGGAGGATCCCACGGTTCGTCACTTTGGAGAAAGGAGCCAAAGGACCCGAACCTGAACCAATGTTTATATAATATCTGACCTCAGGCAGTAAGTAAGAGAAGTCCCTGTTCTTGCAAAAGTTAGGGGGGGGGAATGCACCTAAAATAAATGAGGGGTTTGGAATATGCTGCCACAGGAGGTGGTGATGGCCACTAACCTGGATAGCTTTAAAAAGGGCTTGGACAGATTTATGGAGGAGAAGTCGATCTAGGGCAGTGGTGGCGAACCTTTGGCACTCCAGATGTTATGGACTACAATTCCCATCAGCCCCTGCCAGCATGGCCAATTGGCAGGGGCTGATGGGAATTGTAGTCCATAACATCTGGAGTGCCAAAGGTTCGCCACCACGGATCTAGGGCTACCAATCTTGATCCTCCTTGATCTCAGATTGCAAATGCCTTAGCAGACCAGGTGCTCGGGAGCAGCAGCAGCAGAAGGCCTTTGCTTTCACATCCTGCACGTCAGCTCCCAAAGGCACCTGGTGGGCCACTGCGAGTAGCAGAGTGCTGGACTAGATGGACTCTTGTCTGATCCAGCAGGCTAGTTCTTATGTTCTTATGAGGTCTCCATTTAGGGTTTCCAAATCCCTCCTGGCCACTGGCAGGGTATGGGGGAGTAGGGTTGCCTGATCCAGGTTGGGAAACTCCTGAAGATCTGGGGGTGGACCTGGGGAGGGCAAGACTCTCAGTGGGATACAAAGTCATGGAGCCCATTCTCTAAAGCAGGGCTCTCCAATGTATGTCCCTCCAGATGTTCATGGACTGCACATTCCATCAACTCTGCCAATTGGCCATGCTGGCTGGAGCTGATGGGAATCCCAGTCCCTGAACATCCGGGGGGGTTGTAGGTTGGAGACCCCTGCTCTAAAGCATCCACTTTCTCCAGGGGAACTGATATCTGTAGTCTGTAGATGAGGTGTGATTCCAGGGGACTGCATCCCTATGTCCCTTGATGGAAACCAGTTGATAGATAGGTGGGGATTGTGTATGCTTTATCATTAGATCAGCAAGTAGCTTTTCTTCTGCTGAGCAAGATTGTGCATGTAAGTCACTTATGCCTAATTCCTACTCTGGGCAGGGGAATTTCCTGCTCCCTGCAGAGCTTTTCTGCCACTGCTAAGCACCATGGTGGGAAAAAAAATGAGTGGGAAGGTTAAGGATACGGCGAGTGTCCTGAGGCACAACCAGAAATGACATCAGCATGCTGCCTCGGTGCTCCGGCATTAGGTCAAAACTGGCAGAACCATATTATAGTTATTAATGCTAAAGCATCACTTATATTGCAATGACATCACTTCTGGTTGGGCTGGAAGTGATGTCATTATACTGCCAGCATGGTCCCCCAGTATAGAGTTCCCTGCTGTTTGAAAGCCTCATGCTGGCTTATGATGCAATGACATCACTTCTGGTTGGGCTGGAAGTGATGTCATTATACTGCCAGCATGGTCCCCCAGTGTAGAGTTCCCTGCTGTTTGAAAGCCTCATGCTGGCTTATGATGCAATGACGTCACTTCTGGTTGGGCCAGAAGTGATGTCATTATACTGCCAGCATGGTCCCCCAGTGTAGAGTTGCCTGCTGTTTGAAAGCCTCATGCTGGCTTATGATGCAATGATGTCACTTCTGGTTGGGCCGGAAGTGATGTCATTATACTGCCAGCATAGTCCCCCAGTGTAGAGTTCCCTGCTGTTTGAAAGCCTCATGCTGGCATGGCTAGAACCACGTATGTGACATATCTTTCAAGGGAAACTTGCATAAAAATATTTTTGAAATGTAGCTATGGAAGCTGCTTTCATGGGGTTGATATCTCATATTGTGTAATAACTGCAGGGATAGAGTCAGTTATTTGGAGCTGTTGACCAGCTCACCTGCAGGAAAAGCCATCAGCTCTTGCCACTGCAGCTACCAAATTGAGCTATTGGTCTTTCCTTTGTCAGACGTACCTGGCAAGGTGACTTTAGCATCCTCCCATCGACCCGCTGAATCCCGTGCTTAAAGAATTGCCATCCATTTGCCATTGTTTGTGGGAGAGAGAAAAAAGCTGAATCAGCAATGAGAGGCCCTGCATTCGTATTGACTTTCTGATGTGGCAGCAACGGGTGAGGGGCGCGCACAGATTTCCAGCAAGACCTTGGCACTCACCTCCACTGTGGTTAATCAATGCGCTCTGATTAAACTTAGGAGAGCTTCTGATACTTCACACGAAATGGACATCCTGGCTGCTATGCATCTTCCTTTTGTCATGCACATAGCTTGCATAGGAACACCATGGTGTCCTTCTTGAAAACAAAATGGCCGGGGCCTGGTTGAAGATAGAAGACCCTTTGAACTTTCTTAGCAATGATTCCAAGCAACCAATCACATTTATTTGACCTTTTTTTTTGGTATACTGTTAGTGGTGGTCGCCAAAGCCGAAAGAAGTTTCAGCAAGCTGGCATCCCTAGAAAAAATATTGCAGGTGCTCAGTGGCAATACAAGGACACTAAAACCACCTTTTTTGTTATTGCTAATTGAGTGTGACCTTGCAAGAGAAGTTGGCTGTAGTGGGACCAGGATTTTGCAGTGATCAAGACCAGAAACTGCTCCGGGCAGCGATCAAACGTTACAAATCAACTGCAGTTTAGGCCTTGAGCTCAGCAACCCTCCGCCCACCTCTTGGGCGTGGAGTTGAAATGGAAGTCTGGTTTAGGAACTCTTCAATCTAACTTTTGATTGCAAAGTCTTTCCAGGCAACTGGCAGGGGGCTAGGGGGACTAACATCTGCAGGAAGGAGCCCTAGCCGAGGATTTCCTCTGCCGAGTTGCTGTCGGCATGGCAATACATCTGCAGTGTGCTGGGAGCATGTGGTGCTGACCACAGATTTTTTTTTGTTCAAATACCAGAGCATCACTGTGACACTAACAATGCCATGATGTCACTTCCAGTGCATGCTGCAAGTCAATTGTCATATCACCAGCCACAATTGCCTAGGCCTCTCTGTCCTGCCTGTATGTTCCCCTGGAAACCAGCTGATTATGGGCAATGGGTGAGGCTGGCAACCCAAGGCTAACTGCAGTTTTGAGAGACTTGGACACTTGGGATCGCACCAAGGGTGGTGGCACAAATGATTGTCTGTCCCAGGAGATTCATGGATCCATAATGGTTTTTGATGTCTCTTGAGGAATTTCTGGTCTGCAAGGTTGGTGTATTTGTTTCCGCCTGGTTGATTTGTGGCAGCAGGCACATCCCTAATGGAGAGAACTTGAAATTAAAATAATAAGAACATAAGAACATAAGAACAAGCCACCTGGATCAGACCAGAGTCCATCTAGTCCAGCTCTCTGCTACTTGCAGTGGCCCACCAGGTGCCTTTAGGAGCTCACATGCAGGATGTGAAAGCAATGGCCTTCTGCGGCTGTTGCTCCCGAGCACCTGGACTGTTAAGGCATTTGCAACCTCAGATCAAAGAGGATCAAGATTGGTAGCCATAAATCGACTTCTCCTCCATAAATCTGTCCAAGCCCCTTTTAAAGCTATCCAGGTTAGTGGCCATCACCACCTCCTGTGGCAGCATATTCCAAACACCAATCATACGTTGCATGAAGAAGTGTTTCCTTTTATTAGTCCTAATTCTTCCCCCCAGCATTTTCAATGAATGCCCCCTGGTTCTAGTATTGTGAGAAAGAGAGAAAGAAATAGCAGTGATAGGTTTGTCAACTGCTCATTCATGGCAGGTAAACCACGACCCTTGGCTCCAATCCCCCCCACTCTGAGTCTCTATTGAGACAAAATAGCCAGAAAATTCCTTCCATTGCGACTCTTTAGGAATTTCCCCATGCCTCTATCATAGAGAGTAGGGAAAGTCCATACAGCATTTCAAGTGATGCCAATCCTCCCCAACCTCTACCCTCTCCCGTTTCTGCCTTCAAAACCCCCCACAGCCAAAGCTGTGCTGGTAGTCCTAAGTAGTAGAATAATTAGCTCTTCCCTTATTTCCTAAGAAATAAGCAGTGTGTTCTTGAGGACTATGGAAGGTATCCATTTAGTATTAGGAAATAAAAGCAGTCTTTTGCTGTTGTTTCTGTTGTCAAGTCACTGCTGACATTTGGCAACCCCATAGGGTTTTCAAGGCAAAAAAACATTCAGAGCTGGTTTGCTGTTCCCTGCCTTCAGTTGCAACCCTGTATTCCTTGTGTTCCAGATTCTAGTCTGGAGAACCAGGTTGGATTCCCCACTCCTCCACCTCAGAGGCTTATCTGGTGAGCCACTCCTACATTCCTGCTTGGTGACCTTGGGCTAGTTACAGTTCTCTCAGAAATATCTCACAAGGTGTCAGTTGTGGGGAGAGGAAAAGAAAGGAGCTTGTAAACCACCTTGAGTCTCCTTACAGGAGAGAAAGGTGGAGTATAAATCCAAACTCCTCCTCCTCCTTCTTTTTCTTCTTCTTTTTCTTCCTTTTCTTCTTCTTTTTCTTTTTCCTTTTCTTCTTCTTCTTCTTCTTCTTCTTCTTCTTCTTCTTCTTCTTCTTCTTCTTCTTCTTCTTCTTCTTCTTCTTCTTCTTCTTCTTCTTCTTCTTCTTCTTCTTCTTCTTCTTCTTCTTCTTCATGGCCTCCCATCTAAATACTCGCCAGGTACAATGGTGACAGTGTGTGACTGGTACAAGGTCATCCAGCAAATTTAAAGGGCATGGTGGGGATTCAAACCTGAATTTCTCAATTCCTAGTCTGACACTTTAACCACACTCATACTCAGCAACTAAATTGGGTAATGCTATTTTGGTGGTGTCCCCCATCTCTCCTCTTCCCAATAGGCAACTCGTTTTGATAACAGTTGTTAGAAATTTAGACAGTCAAGAAGCCCATCCATACCGAGTGGAAAGGGGGGGAAATAACTGGTTGTCGAATCAACTGCCAGTAGTTTGACTTGGGTCATCCATTCATAGCCAATATTTAGTTCATTTCTAATTTAGATTTAGATGCAAATAGGAGGAAGGAGTCGCATTCATGGTCTTTTGTTCCTAAGTTAGTAAGTTACAGGTATTTCAGGCTGCCCCCAAATCAGATGTGATTAATATAGGCAGAAGATGGTATGAAGATAAAGCGCACAGGAATTCATCTGCTTACATGTGCAGAACGCTGATTATAAATTGGATGAGTTTCTATTGTCATGGCAGGATAACCCTGAACTTCATTGTGTCTAATCAGAAATGTTATGCTCAAAACCTTGAAAGAATGAATATAGATTTAAAAGAAGTTGGCCTTCAACAGAATTGGAGGTCAAGGGATGTATCAGACAAACACGCATGACAATGTTAGGGGCAATTAAATACGTAGCATGTGAATTATCTGCATAATTTACAGTTTATAAGTAGAAGTGTGTATATATAGAAATTGTATTCCAATTTAAGTCAATTATATGCCAAGAATTCTCTGACTGTGCTAGGGCTGGATTTGCTATTTTTGAAGAGGGGGAGGAGCAAAAGTATAAAATGTCAAGCCCTATATATTAGATTCGTATTTTTTTCTTTATATGTGTGTGTGTCTAGATACGGTAATCAGCAACCCTTTTAAATGAAACAATAAATTATGCTGAGTTCTAGGAACTGTTAGTGACTAATTACATTATAACATTATTTTATCCCATCTATAATGTTTGAATGTTCCCTCAACCCCTTTGCACACAGCACGAATATGATGACCTGAGATGTCTTGGGAGGGAATTCCACACAGCCTTTCCCCCCAAGATGTTCTCAAGACGCCTTATTTCTGCTCAAAGCATCATTTTTGGAGAAGGCCTGAAAGTGCACCCTTTGATTCTTTGATTCTTGTCTGAGAGCTGCGTTTGGTGGTTCCTATGTAGAATTTATCCACAGCTACATGGTATGCGATAGATTCCTGCAGTAGCTAGAGGATCCCTCTTATCCTTTGCTGAACATAGCATTTGTTGAATTTTCTTAGTGGGTCTGTAGATTGTTTGTAGGTTATGTTTCTTCATCAGTTTTCCTATGCGGTCAGTGGTTTCTTTGGTGTATGGTAAGAACACTTTCCCTCTCGATGGCTCTTTATCTTTGTTCATGTGGCTTGTTCTTGGTCTTGTAACTCTTCTGATGTCTGTAGTAGAGTAACCATTACCACGATGAAGCAGGCAGTCCCTGTGGAAAAACTTGTGGCCATTCCTCTGTGGTACTTGGCCAGTCCAAACACCTATTGTGAGGTGTGAGAACAGGTTGGGGTTGGACAGTCAACTGTGGGTGACATCATGGTGGACATTTGCCAGATAATAGAGGTGGAGCTTTACAGGAAGACCATCTGTCTTGATCCTGATGTGACAAAGGTATCCTGATTCTCATGTTTGTTTACCCTTTTGTCTATTCTTCTGTTGGTATCTTCCTTATTGTAATGTATGCCTTCGCCAACTAATTTATGACTGCAGCCTAAGAGCAGTGTTTCCTTTAATATTTTCTGTCAGCCCTACAGAATGTAATAAGTATTACTCTGTATAGAAACAAAATATGTATCAGAACCGTTCACCTACAACCATTCTTCATTATGTGATAGTACTTGTCATAGCATGTCCAGGGATGACTCCCCATATTAGAGTTCATTCCCCATCATTTCATGATTCAGTGTTTCTGCGCATTAAAGACTCTTTTCTACGTGATTCTCTGTTTCATTCCACTATAGAACATTCATATTGGTGACATATCTTCTCCCTGGTCAGCTCCATTAATAATATTAAGTTTTTAAAAGTGATGTTGGACTTCAATCTTTGATCCTAAGGACAGTATGTTCTGTGAGAGAGGAAAGTATGCTTTGAAACAGAGCCTGTAATGTGATGCTCAAATTGCAAAGATGTAATTTATTCATGGTTACGAAACAGCACTTTCCCTTTAATTTATGGGTGATAGCTAGGTTTGGTCAATATCCTAGAAATTTGGTAAAATTTGGATTTATTTGAGCATAAAATTATCTGTATGATCAAATAAGACAAATAACATATTCGGATATACCTGAATATTCGGGTATACCCGAAAAATTCAGGTCCGTCTTATTTTTTGGGTATTTTTGGTGTTTTTGTGTTTCGGCCTGCAAGGGGGGGACATTTCTAAAGCTAGTGGCATCAAAATTACAGGGTATCATCCAGAGACTGTCCTGATGATACCTTCCAAGTTTGGTGAAGTTTGGTCAGGGGGGTCAAAGTTATGGACCCTCAAAGGGGGGGGTCCATTGTTTCCATTGGGAGCTAATGGAGGATGGAGGCATCCCCTTTGGGGGTCCATAACTTTGGCTCCTTTGAACCAAACTTCAGCAAACTTGGGCAGTATACAGACAGTCTCTGGATGATACTCTGAAATTTTTGTGCTGCTAGCTTTAAAAATGTGCCCCCTGGAGGCTGAAATGCAAAAATACCCCCCCCCAAGCCCAAATACCTTGTATTCGGATTCATTCATATTCAGGCAGGACATATTCCGATTTTGACCCAAATATGCCCAAATTCACCCAGATTCGGGCCAAATCTGGTATTTGTTGCACCCAAATCTCCAAGCCTGGTGATGGCTGGTTTTGGCCTGTTTGGGTTTCCACACTGTTTGGGAGCCCTGGATAGCTCCCACCTTCCAGTCAGACATCTAGGAGGGAGGCCAGGGGAATACGCCAACCACAAAAAATTCCTCTCCATTTTCCTGATGGCCACCAAGGACCACAGTAGCAACTTCATCGACACAGAAATCATACAGTCTAGAAGGAATCACAGTTGAAAGAAATGAATCACATTCATTCCAACCCCTATAAGGTGAGATACAACAGCGTGTATGTTCCAGGGCACCTGACCCTAACTCTAGAAGGGGTCACTGTCCCACCCATTATTCTGGTTGAGGTGCCTTTCCAATGCACAGGTGTCTCATGAAGCCATACACACCACCCCATAACACAGGGGAGAGGCAATTTAATTACCAACTGAGTCGGACCCTAAACTTGGTGGAGTGTGCATTTGGGAGACCGAAGGCAAGGTGGAGGTGCCTCGGGGCAAAGCTGACAGTCTTCCCTCAAAATATAACTTTTTAATGACAACCTGTGTGATGTCGCATAGCATTTGTGAAGCAAAGGACCACGAGGTACTATACGCTGCTGCAGAGTGAAATCTGTCACAACTCAGCAAGCCACAACCCACTGTGGCAACTGCTACTACTGCAAGGTATAATCCTCATAATACCAGAAATCTTGAGGAAGGGAAGGCTGTACGGGATGTCCTTGTGTGATTTGTTGAAAGCAGGAGCACAAGACGACAATGGGGAGTTTGAACTAGTCATTTTCAGTGTTTGAAATTTCACAGTTTACATGTTGGATGTTGTACTGCTGATTATTTTCCACGAGTTGCATCAATATATGTATCTGTCTGGCTGTCCATCTATGTATGTATCTGCTGGTCTGTCTATTGCAGGGGTAGGGAACCTTTAACACTCAAAGAGCCATTTGGACCCATTTTCCATGGGAAAAGAAAACACTTGGAGCCGCAAATAATTTTTGACATTTAAAATAAAGATAACACTGTATATATTGGGTTTTTTTACCTTTTACTCCGCTCATTCTGAGAAGCGCATGGATACGTCTGCCCTGCTGCCTGCAGGGCGGGCAAGGATGGGGCCAGCGGCTCTGCTCGTGGAGCCGCAGTGCAAGGGCAGAAGAGCTGCATGCGGCTCTCGAGCCGCAGGTTCCCTACCCCTGGTCTATTGAATATTTCCTTATATGATGAAGGATATTATGGTTAATTATGTCCTTAGGGGGTTTTTTTTTGAGGTGGGGGGAGTTCATTGAAACTATTTGAATTGTTCCTGACTCATTATTTTTATTGACTGGTATTTATTTTTACATTTTGTTTGGTGTATCACTTTGAATGCAGTTTTACAGGAAAGCACTGATGTTAATATTGCACCAAAACACTGACTTATATTCTTGTTCTTCCCGGCACTCTTGGCTTTATTTCAGGTGAGGATCTGTGACGAAACCAAGATAAAAATATTGCATGTCTCACAAGGTGTCTTGAGATGAGGGTCACTATTAAAAAAAAATAAAAGAGGCGAACAATTTCTGAGCAGCAGATACCCAAAAAGCTGTCAAATACCACTGTTAACTATAGTAATTTATTCTGTAATTTAAAGTAGCCCTGACCTCTGTCACAAGTTAATACACCATGAAGAATAGTGTGCAAAAACAGCTTATTAATGAATTGGAGAAATAATGTGACATTGTTTTTGCCATGTTCCTGTAAAATATCTTAATACTGGAGTTAGCAGAGCTGAGACAATTTTCACTGTGTAATTACGTCTTGTCCATATCTTAGTAACTTGTGCAGTGATTAAGAGACTTTTTAATTATGCCATCCAAAGACAGTTGTTTAATTTCATTTAAAAATGGAATAACACTGGACATGATCACTGCAACATTTAGTTAGTTTCTTTATTTTTAAAATTTAATAATGTATTACAAAAAACACAGTCGGGGAAATGCTGAGCCTCCTTCCTTCCTTCCTTCCTTCCTTCCTTCCTTCCTTCCTTCCTTCCTTCCTTCCTTCCTTCCTTCCTTCCTTCCTTCCTTCCTTCCTTCCTTCCTTCCTTCCTTCCTTCCTTCCTCCTCCTCCTCCTCCTCCTCCTCCTCCTCCTCCTCCTCCTCCTCCTCCTTGTTCTGGAGCAGCAGTGGCATAGGAGGTTAAGAGCTCATGTATCTAATCTGGAGGAACCGGGTTTGATTCCCAGCTCTGCCGCCTGAGCTGTGGAGGCTTATCTGGGGAATTCAGATTAGCCTGTACACTCCCACACACGCCAGCTGGGTGACCTTGGGCTAGTCACAGCTTCTCGGAGTTCTCTCAGCCCCACCCACCTCAAAGGGTGTTTGTTGTGAGGGGGGAAGGGCAAGGAGATTGTAAGCCCCTTTGAGTCTCCTGCAGGAGAGAAAGGGGGGGATATAAATCCAAACTCCTCCTCCTCCTCCTTCTCCTCCTTCTCCTCTTCTTCTCCTTCTCCTTCTCCTTCTCCTTCTCCTTCTCCTACCCCTTCCCCTTCTCCTTCTTCTCCTTCTCCTTCTCCTTCTCCTTCTCCTTCTCCTTCTCCTTCTCCTTCTCCTTCTCCTTCTCCTCCTCCTCCTCCTCCTCCTCCTCCTCCTCCTCCTCCTCCTCCTCCTCCTCCTCCTTCTTGTTCCTTTGAGTGACTGCGCAAAATCAGGAGGGTTGATGGCTCAGGGGTAGAGCATTTGCTTGGCATGAACAAGGTTCCAGGTCCATTCCCTGGCATCTCCAGTTGAAAGAATCAGGTGGTAGGTGGGGCTGCCAAATCTGGGTGGGGAAATTCCTGGAGATTTGGGGGTGGAGCTTGCATGGGGATGGGGTGGACCGCCATGGACCACAATGCCATAAATCTCATGGTCGGAAGCTGACATTTTCTTCAGAGGAACTGACCTCAGAAGACTGGAGAATAATTGCAATTCTGAGAGGCCGTTTCTGCATGGCTGAGCTCACACGGTTCCATGTGAGCAGTCCCGATGCCGCTGATGCCCGCAGGTGGAGCCACCCAAGGTGTGTGCAAGGGACTTGCCTTGCCTTCCTGTGCAGCTCGGGATGACTGGAAAGACACGCCCACGCTGCCCTCCGACCCGAGGGCAGAGTGGGTGTGTCTTTTCAGCCATCCCGAGCTGCACAGGAAGGCAAGGAAAGTCCCTTGCCCCCACCGGAGGGGTCAAAAGCGGCGCCCTCACGCCGGTGCGGTTTGCACCCCGCCGGCAACACGACACCACTTTTGGAAAACCTCACTCAATGAGTGAGGTTTAAAAGCGGCGTCTTCATGCTGCTTAGGGGCAGTGAGACCGGCTGTGCAAACAGCTCCCCAGGGATGGCGTTTTTGCCATCCCTGGGGCACTGTTTACCTCCCATATGGAAACAGCCAGAGAGTTCTAGGTGCCACCTGGAGGTTGGCGATGCTAGTAGTTAGATGATGCTCATGATATCAACCCTGGGCAGCTGCTGACAGTCAGAGCAGACAATACTGAACTTGATGGACCAGTGGTCTGATTCAATAGAAAGCAGCTTCATGTGTGTCCCCTGCTGATATTGTGGCAAGAGAAAAGGAGGAAGAGAATGGCTTGACAGAACCTCAGAAGTTCCATCACATTTCAATAACTCTTTAGGATTTCCCCCCATCTCTATGATTTCTACCACAGAAATTTGAACAGATTTCTAGAGCATCCACTGTAAGGGACATCTCTCCCAGGGTCAGGTGCAGACCTGCCCCCCAAATATTCAGGGTGTTGCAGACACATGCCTAGCAACCCAAGGGAGTTAGTGCTGAGAGTGACTGACATAAGGTTACTCAATAAGCTTTCACGGCACAATGGGGATTCAATCTGGGTCTCCCAAATCCTAATCTGCCACTCTAGCCTTATACCACATTGGCTAGTTGGGCAATTGCTATGATTCAGTAGGTCTCATTCCGCACATGCAAAATAATGCACTTTCAAACTGCTTTAAGTGCTCTTTGAGGCTGTGCGGAATAGCAAAATGCACTTGCAAACAGTTATGAAAGTGGTTTGAAAACGCATTATTTTGTGTGTGCGGAAGGGGCCTAGGTCTATTACAGAAAAAAGTGTGCAGCCTAGGCAACCAGTAGGAGACTGGGGGGAGGGCAGGGATATAAAGGGGGGCAGCTGTCATTGACAGTGTGATGTCACTTCTGGGTTCTTCCCAGACACCATGGCTCTCTAGGAAGTGCCAGAAACTCTGTCATAAAGCCATGCAATTTCCATAAATTCCTAAAGGTGTGCTGTCACTTCTGAGTTTTGCTGAGAAGGAACATCATACTATCAATCTGTGGTGCATTTTAAAAAAATTATTCTGCCACTGCTTGGAGCAGCAGCAGATACGAGAAGTGGGGCCGGGGATCCCCTTATTTGAGGACAGGCAACCAAAAGGCTCCTGCACTCACTCCGATCTGAAAAAGATCCAAATTGTGGAAATGTAAAGTTTTTCAAAAGTGATGTTTCAAAAAGGAAAAAAAGGAGAGTTTTTAATGATTTTTCCCAATCCACAAATGGGCTCTGCGTGGATCAAATGTATGGTGAAATTAATATTGCCTTCACAAATCCTAAACCACTCTATTCTCAACCATCCTCTATTGCTTAGGCACCAGGGAGTGTCTTCCTTCTTCAAGTTTCCGTGGACTGCATCGCTCTGAGTCTAATATGATATTGTACTGCTCTGAGCAAGCTTCAAAATATCTCCGCACCAGTTGAGGTGGAATTAACTTGCATGAACCTTAAATAGAATGCCGTACCTGTAAGTATCTGTGCATTCTGAAAAATAATTAACTTCAAATAGAGTCATGAAGGTATCTGGTTTTCTCCCAATGATTCCGTATAACTTTCTTAGCTTGCAAATCGGAAGAACGTTTTTCTAACTGCAAGTCCTCAAAGCCCATGCCGAGATCTGAAAGTCAAGCAGGGCTCGGACTGATTTATGCAGCCTGACTCATAATAAAGGCTTCTGCGGGCCAAATTGTTCCCGTGTAGCTTCAGCACGGATGTCGTCTTTTGACTATAACGGCACAATCCCGAGCAGAGGCACACCTTTCTAAGTTCACACATAATTAATTGGAAGTCTTCTATGCTTACCTGTTCCTCTGACAGCCACTTTCGAGGTAGAAGACCACCTGCCCCCCACAAGCCCCTTTTAGGAAGGGCCTTGCCCACTTTTCTGTACCATGAGCCATGGGCCACATTACAGAACAGTGCTCAAAAGACCCACAGGTGGCATCTCAAAGAGATGGGTCCCAAGCCACTGACTGAATACCACTGTTCTCACGAATAGAAATAGAAAGATATAAAAAGTAGCTCGCTGTGAAACCTCCCAGGTTTCACAGAAATGTGGAGAGCCAATGTGGAGGTCCCTGGCCCTAGATATGTACAGCTGTCAACCAGTGCCAGAGCTTTTTTTTATCTCTGGCCCCAGTGGTGGGATCCAAAAATTTTAGTAACAGGTCCCCATGGTGGTGGGATTCAAACTGTGGCGTAGCGCCAATGGGGCTGGGCAGGGCACGACGAGGACGTGGCCGGGCATGCCGGGGGTGGGGCATTCCTGGGCGGGGCTGTGGCAAGGACGCAGCTGCTGCGCCGGTCCTTGGGCGGGAAACGAATGCACGCAGGTGCAGGCTGCCACGCACGCCGGCGCACCTCCTGCTAGACTGCTTCAAGTTCTGCGCGCTATTGCTGAGAGGAGGGGCGTAACTAAGGCAAAAATCACGTGGCAAAATCACCAATTAGTAACCCCCTCTCGGCACACACCAATAATTAGTAACCTACTCTCGGGAACCTGTGAGAACCTACTGGACCCCACCTCTGTCTGGCCCTGGTCTCATGGAGTGCACTGACTATGGAGATATGGGCCCTGCAGGGTTTTGTTCAGTTCCACAGGCCCTGAAAGGTGGCGATGTCCCACCAGGCCTGTGGTTGAGGCTGTGATGGTTACAACATTCCAAGCCTCTCTATCCCTATCCTTATATTTACTTTGTGTTATCTTCCTGCGTTTTACGTATTGTCAAAGGCTTTGGTTCCCCACCCTGGGACATGGACAATACATACCCCACCAAACATTCCCTTCTCACTAGACACAGTGTGTAGCAGACTTCCCTCTGTGATACACCTCTGAAGATGCCGGCCACAGATGCAAGCGAAACGTTAGGAACAAGATCCACCAGACCACGGCCACACAGCCCGGAAAACCCACCACAACCAGTTCGTGTGTTTTATTTGTGCGGCTTAGATGTTGATTAGATTTCATTGAAGTCATTAAGTTTTTCCTTCCTTGCTTAGTCACCCGGTGGTGAATATGTTGTATTAGGGTATCAGGTGTTTGTAGCTTTTATTGGATTGTTTGGATTGAATATTTAAGTCATTAGAAGCCCAATACATACATACATACATACATACATACATACATACATACATACATACATACATACATACATACATACATACAGATGTGGGATCCAGCAGGTTCTCACCAGTTCCCGAGAGTGGGTTACTAATTATTTGTGTGTGCTGAGAGGGGGTTACTAATTGGGTCTGCTTTTCCGTTAGAAATTCCATTAGGTCCAAAAATCATAAAGTCCTGTTGTTTCCTATGTGGCTGGTTAGCGAAGGAAGAAAACGGGATAATTCTCCCTGTTGGGCTGTTTTAAAAACATGTTTTAGAAATATGGTAAAGTTCATTGTTTAAGGAAAGTATCCTTCTTTTGATTTCTAGAAACAAAATTAAGTATTTGAAAGTATTAAGTATTTGACAGGCAGTCAATTAGAGGAGAAGTAGTTGTTTCTGTTGGCAGTAGACGATAGGACTTACTATAATGAGTTTCAATTATGGACAGAAAGATACCAGCTGGAAATTAGGAACTTTTTTTTTACAGTAACAGTTTTTTACAGTAACAGAGACATTATTAATGCCCCGCCCACGGAATGCCTGGCCATGCCCCCGTCGTGCCCAGGCCAGCCCCATTGGCGCCATGCCACTGTTTGAATCCCACCACCATGGGAACCTGTTACTAAAATTTTTGGATCCCACCACTGCATGCATACATACATACATACATACATACATACATACATACATACATACATACATACATACATACATACATACATAAAGTTAAAGTGTTGGTTCGAATTCCCACTGTGCCATGGAAACTGGTTGGGTGGTTTTGGCCACACCTGGGGCACATTTACACTTAACCTGCCTAACAGGGCTTTTGTGTGGTTTTAAAATTGAGGACAGGAGAGAGTGAGGCTGTAAACCACTATAGTTCCCTGCTGGGGAGAAAAGCTGGGTGTAAAATAAATAATGTCACCCAAGAACCGGGTTTGATTCCCCGCTCTGCCACCTGAGCTGTGGAGGCTTATCTGGGGAATTCAGATTAGCCTGAGCGCTCCCACACACGCCAGCTGGGTGACCTTGGGCTAGTCACAGCTTCGCGGAGCTCTCTCAGCCCCACCCACCTCACAGGGTGTTTGTTGTGAGGGGAGAAGGGCAAAGAGATGGTAAGCCCCTTTGAGTCTCCTACAGGAGAGAAAGGGGGGATAGAAATCCAAACTCTTCTTCAAGATAGATGTGGCGGCAACTCCATTGCCCCTATGTGTTTTTCTAGAAATTCTACTACAATTAAATTGCTCAATTCTACAAATAAGCAGTGACATTGGCTCAGCTTAGAGAATGTATGATGGGTCCCTGGTTCAGATCTTCCCTGTGCCATTAACTCACTCAGTGGCCTCGGCAAGCCACCTTCAGTCGGCTCTTCATAAGCTGTTTGGGGGCTGGCCTGCCTTTCAGGACCGTTGTCAGAAATCCGAGAAGATGATGCATGTCATTCACTTTTGCTTGATGAAAGTCACGCATTAAGCATTACTACTGTCTCTTCTGTGTGTGACACCCCCCCCCCCCGCAATGCCTGTCCCTACTTCCCACATTATTTCTTACAGTGCGGCGAAAACACAGCTAAGGATGACATCGTCATGACTAGGCATTTTTATAGTGTCATAAAAACCCCGAGTCACCATAAATTCTGATTGCTCAAAATTCTGGCATTTATGGGAACTTCAACAAGAGCATGTTTTTTAAAATGATATTCAGAATCAATGCAGCCCGCTTCATTTGGCTGGAAAAAGAAGATTAGAAAGCCAAACATTTAATCTTTCCCTACAACAGAGATGCGAGAAAGAGGGGCAGCGTTGACAGACAGTGAAAGAGGGGGCTGTAATTTTTTTTTTATTATACCTCCTCCGCAAGTGTGAAATGCTCATGTCTTATTCAAATGCAGCTATTAATTAAAACCCATAATTAGCATTCGCCAAATTATGTCTAATACAGATTGTTAATAATGGTACCATGTATCAAGGATGCGAGCACATTATAGCTTTGCTTTGAAGTTTCAGTGCCCATGTAATTGATCTGCATATCTTTATTTTGATGTGCGGTCTCAGTGCTACGGGCAAGTGTTGGCTGACTACAGTTTTGTCGAGAGAAAAAAGAGAAGGCCCCTGCATTCATAATGCGTTTGCTAAAGATTGGTTCCACTTTGGATCTTCAAACGTGTAGGAAATTGCACTCTTTCTAAAAGCAAGACAGAGAAAAGATCTGCATTAACTGTAACCTTTCTCTTTTTCTTTGAGGCCATAGTCAGCATATAGCCTCTTCCCCAGGACACCTTTCATCATCTGATTTTGAACTCCGCTATTTCGACCTCCCAAGCCCCATTTTGATTTTGCTTCTTCCTCGTGAGACTCCAGTGGGGGATTGTTTCCTTGCATCCAAGTATTCCTTCTAAATATACAGACTGCTAGCAGAGGGAAATCTGTGGGCCCACCTTCAATCCCCTACTGCTCGATAATTTCAGGAGGGAATGAAAAAATGGGGAACAGGCAGAGGTGGGATCCAGCAGGTTCTCACAGGTTCCCAAGAGTAGGTTACTAATTATTTGTGTGTGCCGAGAGGGGGTTACTAATTGGTGATTTTGCCACGAGATTTTTGCCTTAGTTACGCCCCTCCTCTCAGCAGTAGCGCACAGAGCTTGAAGCACTCTAGCAGGAGGTGCACCGGCGTGCGTGGCAGCTTGCACCTGCGTGCATTCGTTTCCCGCCCAAGGACCGGCGCAGTGGCTGCGTCCTTGCCATAGCCCTGCCCAGCAATGCCCCACCCCGGAATCCCCGGCCACGCCCGTCGTGCCCCGCCCAGCCCCATTGGCGCTACGTCACTGTTTGAATCCCACCACCATGGGAACCTGTTACTAAAATTTTTGGATCCCACCACTGGGGAGAGGTAACATCTATTGTGACACTCTAGGAATTCCCCTGGTTTATACGGTATTTACCATAGAAACTGGAGAAGTTTATAGAGCATTACTTGAAGTGACATCACATACTCCTGAAACTCTACCCTCCCTAGGCACTGTTTCCAATCGCTCAGCATTTGCCACGGCAGGCCAGGAACCTTGTAGAAAGAATCACAGCAATCTTCTTAATGGAAATGCAGCTTGAGAAAGTGAAACAAGACTTAGGAGCCGACCCTTTTTTTGTTTCCTTTGAAATTCCATAAACATTTCTCTCGGGCCTTCAGATCTGCTGCTACATTTTTTTCCCAAGCTGAAGCTCCAATCCACATCTCCATCCCACATCTTTGTACTACTTAACTAGGCTGACCAGACGTCCCACTTTTGGCGGGACAGTCGTGCCTTGAAACAATTTGTCCCGCGTCCCACGGGTTTTTTGAAATGTCCCAATTTTTGGAAGGCTGCCGCACTGCCTTCTGGGGCGCAAGGCAGTGCGGCAGCCTCCCGCGCATGCGGCCACAGGAGCGCACTGCCTTCTGGGGCGCTCCCGGGCAGGAAACAGGAGCACCCCAGAAGGCAGTGCGCTCCTGCGGCTGCGCACAAATGCGCGCACACACACGCGCAGCCGCCTGCCTACCTGCCCATCCCGGTTTACAAAGGTGACCATCTGGTCACCTTATACTTAACACCTGTCGTTTACAAACTGCAGGCCCACTGAAAGCTCCCATTATTGTGAAATCCACAGTTTTTTTAAAAAGTGAAGAGTTTGTAATAACATGAAAGATTTTTTTAGACGATAGCCTGGTGACCTTTCCTTTCCTAGGCCTGCTGCAAGCTGTCATCTGTTGAATATTAGCCATAGTAACCATTCTATTATTTACAGCGTGCAATTAAGAGATAACTCCTGTCCCTGAGCATTTATCCAAGCCACGAAAGTGGTGAAGCAGATGAGCGTCAGGGCTAAAAAAAAAGTCACTTTTTTTTGGAATAAAAGCAAAAGATAGATGGAAAAGAAGGAAAATCGCTAACTAATAACTGCACAAGTCCGACCTATTCTGCAGAAGTCACGCGGCCCAGGCAAAGAGGTAATAATTCATTCAGTCACTGATCTCGGTAGCATTCCAGAGGTAACATTTTTGCAAGGTTAAACTGCCTCGGAACCTTTTCTGTGAAATATTATGTGCCAACACCCCTTCTCTCCATCTCTCACCAACCCGTCGTTCTTTCGGCAGCATTAAAAAATAAAGTTGTTCCATGACGATTGCTGAAAAACGAATCTCTCACTTCACTAATGCTTCCATTTGCTCATGTTCCATCTGGACATTTTTCGTGCTATCAACACGATGGGCTCCCTTTCCGTGGCCATTTGTGCAATCCTTTCTCCATTAAAAAAGGGCTTACCCGCAACCTGTTTAGTGTTCTTAACGCGGCAGCGTGTTCTTTCTTGAGGGGCATGGAAATTAGTTATTCTTATCATGCCACGCGAAATGTTCACGTGGAAGAGACTTCTTGGATCAACCCCATAGGCTCACGGAAGGGTGTTACTGACGTGACGAGACTCTCAATAAAACGCATTTGAAAATAAAATAAGCAGTTATTGATTGTCTACTGTGGATAGCCTCAAAGCTATTTGGGAGGGGAAAAAAACCCCTGATGCCTGCTAAAACATAGAAGCATTGAGAACACACAGAATTGGGAAGATTATTGGCAGCATAAAATGGAGTACTCTGCTATCGCCGTGATCTGCTTGTGTACTGTCCAGCAAACCACTTTTTTTTGTATGGGACGAAAATTCTACACTACCAAAGTGAATCGTTTTAAAAGCCTTTCCCTCTCCCCAGAAAATAGTCAGGACTAAAGATCTGTGAAGAGAGCTAGAACGGACTATTCACATGGGTTGGTCTACAGTAGAAGAGCAATATTCAAGTCTAGTAGCACCGTAACATAGCAGCTCAAAAGCGAAATACATTTCCAGCTTTCCACAATCAAATCTCCCTTTGCCAGAGAATAGTCAGCATCCTCCCCAAATAATAAAGCCTGGGACTTTTCGTCAGAAGTCATGGCTATTGGGCTTGCCAACCTCCAGGTGGGCCCCAAAGATTTCTTGCTTTTACAACTGATCTTCAGACTCTAGATATCAGTTCCCTTGGATAAAATGGCTGCTTTGGAGGGTGGACTCCTTTGCAAAGTACCCTGCTAATGTCTGTTTCACCCGCCCAAACCTCGCCCTCCTCTCCCCAGGTTCCACCCCCAAAATGTCCAGCAATTTCCCAACCCAAAAAAGAAGAAAAAGAGTTGCATTTATACCCCCTTTCTCTCCTGTAAGGAGACTCGAAGGAGCTAACAAACTCCTTCCCCTTCCTTCCCCCCCACAACAAACACCCTGTGAGGTAGATGCAGCTGAGAGAGCTCTAAAGAACTGTGACTAGCTAGCCCAAGGTCACCCAGCTGGTGTGTGAGGGAGTGCATAGGCTAATCCGAATTCCCCAGATAAGCCTCCACAGCAAAAGCGGCAGAGCGGGGAATCAAACCCAGTTTCTCCAGACGAGAGTGCACCTGCTCTTAACCACTACGCTACTGCTGTTAACCATTTTTCCCATATAGTGCAGCAGTGACCACATCCTTTTTTCTTGTTTCTGTCCGCTCTGAATCTTGGGATGGTCTTTTATTGTTTAAATAGTATTGTTTTGTTGGATTGGATAGACATTTTCAAATGATTGTACGAATGTATAATTGATTTTGTTTTGTAACCCACCCTGAACTTTGCGGGGATAGGGCAGGATATAAATTCTTATAAGTAAGTAAGTTAATAAAAACTGGCCTGGACTTTAGGAACAGAGTTGTCAAGAACATCACAGGGAGCACTATCTTTAGACTTTTTTTTTTTTTTAAAAAAACACCATTTTATCTGTGGCAGCAGACATTTCTGGGGGGGGAGTGGGGTTCAATAGGGTTTTACTGACGGTATTTTGAGTGTTTTTTAATCTCGGAATTGTAAACTGCTTTGAGCCATGAAGGGACAGCAGGGTTTTGTCCATCTGATAAGTGCCATCAAGTTGTTTCTGACTTGGGGCAAGCTGCTGAATTAATAGCCTCCAAAATGTCCTATTGTGAGCAGGTTTGCCCAGGTCTTGAAAACTGAGGGCCGTGACTTTCTTGACAAAGTCAACCCATCTCATGTTGGGTCTGCCTCTTCTCCTACCTTCAACTTTCCTGAGCGTTATTGTCTTTCCCACTGATTCTTATCTTCTTCTCATAAAACCCGTTTTGGAGGGGCCGGCCGCGGTTCCACCCCCCCCCCATTGAAATCAAAGCTGCCTGTCTAGACCACCTTGGTTGGTCCATCTTGGGCCCTGCCTACCTCCTCCCCTTTCTTTTTTCTTCTTTTTTTTGGCCTTTAGATCGGGCGCCTGTGTGTGTGTGTTCTACACAATCTTGTTTTAATCTATTTATTGTTATTAACTGCTGTTGAGTTTTAATGGGTTAAGTTTTTATGCTGTATTAATTTGCTGTTTGGAAACAGCCATGTTGTGAGCCGCCTCGAGCCCTTCGGAGATGAGGCGGCCTATAAATGTAATAAATAAAATAAATAAAATAAATAAAATAATAGGCCCAAAATACAATTGCTTCAGTTTAGTTAGGAGTACAACTATCTCAATAAATCAATAAAATAAAACAAATCTTATACTGAAGATCAGCCTTCAATTCCTGGTTATCAATATCTATTGCTATCAATATCTTCCACAAATTCTGTTCATAGGTGGTCACCCACATTTTGTCCGACAGGTGGCATAGTCATATCTCCCCAGTGTTACTTGCATCCTTGTGCCAGATCTGTTAACTCTACAATAACTGGATTCTTGGGTTCAAAGGATGAGAAAGTAGCTGTAAGTAAAAGCAAATAAGTCAGAGGTTCCCATCCTGCCACCTGCTCTGGGCCCATTCTGGTCCATAGTCTCATAGACCCCTTCCACAATGGCCAATAAACCCGGGCTGGGGATGTGGGGGGGACTTCACACGGATCCCACCCATAAAGTGAGACTGCCCCATGCTAAGTCTCCCAAAACAGGTTTTTTGAGAATCATGCTATCCACAATTCTTTTGTTTTAATACGGGCTGCTCCCGAGCAAACGGCTGACCGAGAAACGCTGTAATCGGCCATGCTTCCCTTTGTTTGTAGAGGTCAGCTGCCTAGCCATGCAGGATCACAGGGACGTCAGCATGGCTGTTGCCCACCATGCCTGCTGCCCACGTAGCCATGCAGTGGAGGAAGGTAAGTACCCAAAAAACTTGCCTCCATGTGAATGCGTGACAACAACCTACATTGGTTCTGTGGGCTCCGTTCGCTGCTTGCACGGAGGAATGTGAATGTGCTGACTGGACAGCAGGTTGCTTTATCCTGACTGCAACCCGTGTTAGGACTTGACACTTAGATCAGCAAAATCTACTTGACAGCTTGGCTGATGCAATCCTCCACCTTTCACCTAGTTTCAGGTGGGTGATGCAACCATGACTAAGCACATCTAGTGTGATTGCATCACTGCTCCCTGATTGGTTGTATGTCTATATATATATGCACAGAACAGTTTGCTCTATGCGTGATTTGGTTATCCAGTTGCTGCGCTGCACTCTGTCAGACTGTTTTGTGCTTTTGGAAACAAGGAATAAAATCCTTCTGTTCTTTGAAATGAACAACGCCTGGGTTCCTGCGTTTTCTTTTCCTTAACTGCTTCTGCTGTTACCACGACCACTGCTGAGTAGATCCTTCTCAACCCGCTATACTTTTGCTGTGCGGAAGGGGCCATAGTCTCATGACAACAACCAGAGAAGCTGAAACCAGAGGCGTAGCTCCAAGGGGAACGGGGGTGCACGCGATGCACCGGGCGCACGCCCCTGTAGGGGTGTGGCAAGGGCATTCCAGGGGCGTGGGGGGTGTTACGGGGTGGGATGGAGGCATTCTGGGGCAGGACAGGGGCGGAGGACGCACCAGTGCACCGGGCGCTTTCCCCCCTTGCTACGTCTCTGGCTGAAACTTTTAGCAGGTCATTACAAGGTCTTGACATCTTGCCATATTGTTGAGGCAGCAACAGCTACATTGTCCCCGGCCTTCCTACCTTTTCTACCCTCCCCTTTGTATTGTTATTTTCTTATTCAGTGTGTTAATGGGATGTTGATTGGGCTAAGTTTATTTTTTATTTTTTTTAGGTTCCTTCTCTTTTGGGTTGATCAACCAAGAAATTTGAAATAGGTAATAATGAAGCACTGAGGATACCTTAATTGATAGCATTTTTAATTGGTATGTATGGCTGCTTGGGAGGGTGGACTCAATGGCATTATAGCTTGCTGTGGTACCTCCCCTCCCCTCCCTAAACCTCAACCACTTGGGGGGAAAGAAGTCCCAGTCGGTTATGTTCAGTTTTCTTTGCACTGCCTCTTTTCCATTTAAAATGTATGTAGTCCTCAACATGTGTGCCTCGATAAATAAGTTGTGTGCATATTTCACCTATAAATGGATTATGTTATATGCACGCATTCTGTCAAGTTTGTGTATGCAAAGCATAAAAGTTTTAAAAAGGGCATTGTGAATATATCAACAAAAATGGGTGGATCGCAGTGACTAGGGTTGGTCAATACTAAAAAAATTCGTTAAAATTTGGATTTGGGTATTTTGGGGCATAAAATGATTTGTATACCCGAATCCGAATCATAGCCGATTCGGATATGCCCGAAAATTCGGGTAAATCCGAAAAATTCGGGTCCGTTTTATTATTTTTTTGAATTTTTGGTGTTTTTACACGTTTTGGCCTGCAGGGGACGCAATTTTAAAGCTAGCGGCACTAAACTTTCAGGATATCATCTGGAGACTGTCCTGATGATTCTCCCCAAGTTTGGTGCGTTTTGGTTCAGGGGGGGCAAAGTTATTGACCCTCAAAAGGGGTGCCCCATCCCCCATTGTTTCTAATGGAAGCTAACAGGAGATGGGGGCTACACTTTTGAAGGTCCATAACTTTGGACCTCCTGACCCAAACGTCACCAAACTTGGGGAGTATCATAGGGACAGTACTTGTATGATACCCTGAGATTTTGGTGACAGTAGCTTTAAAAGTGCACCCCTCACAGTCACCCAAAGAAATTTCCCCAGATTCTGTGCTCTGTAGTGGCTGGCTGGCTGGCTCCATTGCAGCCAATGGGAAATTTCTGTGGGAGGGCTGTGGAGTGCACATTTCTCATGGTAAAACTCCTACCAAAACTTTCAGGGTGTCTTCAGGAGAGTCTCTTCATGACACCATCCAGGTTTTGGTGACCGTTGCTTCAAAGGGTCTTCAATGTTATGGGTAGAGAGGGTCCATCTCGCAAGACTGCCCCATAAGAGGCAAAGGGATTCCTCAAGAAGCATGGATGAGGTGTCATCCAGAGACTCTCCTTGAAGATACCCTGAACGTTTTCAATGACTGTGTACCTGATAAAATGTGCACCTCACAGATCCCTCCACCAGAAATTCCCTATTGATAGCAATGCAGAAGTCACTGCAGAAAAAAAAGAATATTGGGCAAATTTTTTTAGAGGTGCCTGCAAGGTAAGCGCATTTTTTAGACATATCAGCACTTGCAAATATATCAGGGGTATCATTTCAGGGAGACTGTCCTGATGATACCCCCCCAAGCTTGGTGCAGCAGTTTGGTTCAGGGGAGCCAAAAGTTATGGACTCCTCAAAGGTGTAGCCCCCATCCCCTCATCAGCTCCCATTGGAAACAATGGGGGGATAGTTGCACCCCTTTTGAGTGGTCCATACCTGAACCAAACTGCACCAAACTTGGTGGAACTGGCAAACATCAGGACAGTCACCTGATGTGATTACCCTGATAATTTGGTGCTGATACATCCTCAAAAAATGCATCTCCTCTGCAGGCACTTCCCACCATTAATTTGCCCAAGCAAATTTGCCCAAGATTCTTTGTTCTGCGGTGACTTAGCTGTTATTGCTGTCAATGAGGAATTTCTTGGTAGAGAGGGCTGTAGAGGTGCAACATTTTCTGAAGGAATATGGTCACAAAACTTTCAGGGGTATCTTCAGGAGAGTCTCCTGGATGTGAGCAACGCCATTCCAGGTTTGGGGAATTTTTGCTTAAAGGGGGGTTTTAATCTTCTATGGGACCCCAAAAGGGTAGGGACCCCCCCCCCTAAAAGTAAAGTTCCCCAAACCCAGATGGTGTCATCCAGAGACTCTCCTGAAAAAATGGCCCTGAAAGTTTTGTGGGTTCCCTACCATGAAAAATGTGCACTCCACAGCCCTCTCATCAGAAATTTCCTCCTTGGTTGACAGCAATGCAGCTAAGAAGTCACTGCAGAACAAAGAATCTTGTGCAAATTTCTGGGGGTGCCTGCAGGGGAGTGCATTTGTAGATGTATTGGTACCAATATTTCAGTGTATCATCAGGAGACTGTCCTGATGATGCCCTCCAAGTTTGGTGCAGTTTGGTTCAGGGGGGCCAAAGTTATGGGACCCCTCAAAAGGGTAGCCCCTCTATCTCCTTAGTTCCGTCTCATTGGAAAGAATGGGGGATAGGGACACCCTTTTGGAGGGGTCCATAACTTTAGCCCCCCTAGACCAAACTGCATTCCAAACTTGGAGGGAGTATCATCAGGACAGTCTCCTGATGATACCCTGAAATCTTGGTGCCGATATGTTTAAAAATGCGCCCCCTGCAGGCCGAAACGTGAAAAAACAGCAAAAAATAAAAACGCAATTCGGCTGGTGATCCGAATCCCATGGATTCGGCTCTGTTAGGATTCGGACAGCTCAGATTCGGCCCCTGCTCGTCCGAATCCGTCCGAATCAGTGCAGATTCGGTAAAAATCCAGATTCGGACTGTCCGAATCTCCAACCCTAGCAGTGACAATATATGGAAATAATAAAGGGTATAGTCATCCTTCCTTAATCTGTCAGGGGTGATTCATACATTAAAGAAACTGCTTGATGCTGAAGTGAACAGCTCTGCTCTGTTACAAATTTGGTGCTCTGACCACACATTAACAGGAAGATGTTCTACCCTGAAGCCTCTCCATACGTACACATTGTCCTATTCAACTCAAAATGGTAACCACACATGTCAGAAAGATTCTGATGAGGTTAGATTACTGATATCATGTTGCCTGAGCAGGTCCAAGGATCTGATATGCCTGAAAAAATCACCTCAGTGTGTTGGATCCAGATTAAACTGGCAATTTCTACCCATTTCCCCCTTCCTGTTGAGGGTTCCACATGTAATAAATGTTCAGTGTTGCCATTTAGTGTTGCCATTTAGTGGCCTCTATCTATCTATCTATCTATCTATCTATCTATCTATCTATCTATCTATCTATCTATCTATCTATCTATCTATCTATCTATCTATCTATCTATCTATCTATCTATCTATCTATCTATCTATCTATCTATCTATCCATGTCCATATCCATGTCCATCCATCCATCCATCCATCCATCCATCCATCCATCCATCCATCCATCCATCCATCCATCCATCCATCCATCCGTCCATCCATCCATCCATCCATCCATCCATCCATCCATCCATCCATCCATCCATCCATCCATCCATCCATCCATCCATCCAATCCATCCATCCATCCAATCCATCCATCCATCCATCCATCCATCCATCCATCCATCCATCCATCCATCCATCCATCCATCCATCCATCCATCCATCCATCCATTCATCCATCCATCCATCCATCCATCCATCATCATCTCCATCCATCCATCCATCCATCCATCCGTCAAATCCCTCCTCCTTCCTTCCCTCCCTCACTCTCCCTCCCTCCTCATCCCCTCCCCCTCCCTCCATCCATCCATCCATCTGATTCAGGTCTTCTGGGCGCCAAAGAGAAGGAGCTGAGTCGGTTCTCTGAAGTATCATCTGGAGACTCTCCTAGATGATTCTTCTGTGAAAAAGCAGATTAATCTCTCTTCTTGTGTGTGCAGGCTCTGCATGCACAGGCGATGCTCTGCTGACAGAGAGACCACTCTGATGAACAACAGTTACAGGCGCAGTTATGGCTTGGATTAGGACTTGGTTGAAACGGTTCGGATCTTCTGTATTGCTGACTACCCGTGACTTTCTGCTAAGTCAGAAACCTTTATTTCAGAATCATTTCATGGATATCAGTGGGCTGCAGTGGGAGGAGGGGGATAGGGAAATTTTATTCTGCCACTGGAAAATGTAGTCTCAATCCAACCCCATGAGAAAATGCTTCACTGGGATGACTTAAACAAAGCGACTTTAACATTGCTACAATTTCATGATGGAGTGTCATGTGGATCCAGTATGTTCTAGGCTACCCTAAGATTACATTCCTATCTTTACTTAAAATAAGGGCATTTCTTAGGAATATGGTGTTGGGCACTGTATATATTAGTGACTGAGGGCTGCTAGGCATGACCTGGAAACCCATGGGAATCCAGGGGTGGGCAGAGACATGGAGGTGGGGGGGGAGGGGGTGCCATCAGCAATGATGTGATGTCACTTCCAGGGGAAAAAAACAGATATTTCTGGGATTCAGTGCCAATGTTGACACCACAAGGCTATTTAAAAATATTTACAATACTTTTATGCCACTTCTTCAGAGTTTTAAGGTAACTTTTAATTAAAACCACACTATTATAGAAACAAGCCATTAGATATAATCAACATTTTAAAAATATTCATAAAACAGAAGCTGACCATTAAAAGCTTGGTGCCAGCATGGCGTAATGGTTAGGAACAGCATGCTCTTGTCTGGTGAACTGGATTTGTTTCCCTGCTCCCACACAGTTTTCTCAGAACTCTTTCTCAGCCCCACCTAACCTCACAAGGCGTCTCTTGTGGGGAGGGGAAGAGACAACAAATTTATAAGCCACTTTATTTATTTATTTATTTATACTTTGGACTTTTATACAAGCCTATCCCTAGAAGGGCCCGAGGCGGTGTACGGCTATATAATAAAATACAGTCATAAAACCATCATAAATTAGATTCAAAACCTATAAAAGCAGCGAAAGGCTAACTATAATAAAACTAATAAAGTTATAAGTGTGAGTGGCACCCGCTTGACTCTATTATTAAAATCCTTTTCCCAAAGGAGGAACGGGCAATGAGTCCCATCAGATAATATAAGGCCCAGATGTAGGAGCCAAGAAAAAAAGGGGGGGCGTAACTAAGACTCCTCATAGATAAGAAAAGCAGGGTATAAATCCAAACTCTTCTTCTTCTTCTTCTAAAAAGCTGATAAGAGAAAATCCCCAATGAAAAACCTGGGTTAAAAAAAAGTGTGCCTGGTGATTCTCAAGAGGGAGGACATTCTGAAGGTGAGAGGCCACCACAGGAAATGCTCTGTCTCTAAACACCGCCCACTTCATCTCGGAAGGTGGTTGCACAGAAAGCAGGGCTTGACAGGTTCCCCTCGATCTCCTAACACTCAGGGAAAGGAGACCCCTTCCCCCCACAATACTATTTTCTGCCAGATTGTCACGAGTCTTTCTTTCGCTTTCCATCTGTAAACAAAATCAAGAACCAGCTTGCCGTGAGGCAAACGCGCACAAAAAAAGTTCTTCTTCATGGGGCGAAGAAGTCTGCCTGCTGCCATTTTCCATAGTTAAGACTTTTGCCGGCAGCCTCCGACGTCTCATCTTGACATTAGCCAGCAGTAATTAATCATTAAGTAGTTATTGAGGCAGCGGACCCCGTAAAAATGGCTCCGTGGTGGACCATATGCTGGAGCCAGCTGCAGCGAGCGCTCTGAAGGGAAGCGCCTCTCAGAGGAAGATTCTCAGCCTGTCCGTCTCCCGCTGTGACGTTCAAGCACAGCAAGCTTCCAGCTAAGGGCCACAGACAGTATGTTTGCTTGTGCTGACCTTCATTACCTGGGATTGTTTAGAAGACAAAATGTCAGTATTAATGTGCTGGAAATCTTAAATGTTATCATATTGTCAGGAATGTTCCTAGCGTCTTGCAGACTTGTTAGGTGGAGCAGGCGTACGGGGGAGCGGAGATGAAAAGTAGTATTTTAATAACAACATCAAGGAGCAAACAGACTCCTTTCGTCTGAGGGCAGAACTAATCATTACAATAAACACAGGGCTGCCACTGAAAGCAGCAACCCTGTGTCATGTTTGCCTTCGCTGCCCATCTAGAACATGTAGTGAAACACACATCTGGATGGCATCACGACACTACATATTTTGCCGCTCTTTGCCAAAGGCTGGTTTCAAATGTCTCAGTTCCTAGCATAAATTCCTAGGATAAGTTAGATCATCCAGTTTCTAAAAGTCTATCTCTTAGGCCCCTTCTGCACAGGCAGAATAATGCACTTTCAACCCACTTTCGGTGCACTTCGCAGCTGGATTTTGCCGTGAGAAATAGCAAAATCTACTTGCAAACAATTGTGAAAGCGGATTGAAAGTGCATTATTTGGCGTGTGCGGAAGGGGCCTTTTCTTTGTGTTCATTTGGGATCCAGATTTTTCTGAACTTCTGCTCAGTTTTAGGCAGTGGTGGGATCCAAAATTTTTAGTAACAGGTTCCCATGGTGGTGGGATTCAAACTGTGGCGTAGCACCAATGGGGCTGGGTGGGGCACAATGGGGCGTATCGGGCATTCCGGCATTTCTGGGCGGGGCTGTGGCAAGGATGCAGCCACTGCGCCGGTCCTTGGGTGGGAAATGAATGCACGCAGGCGCAGGCTGCCACGCACGCCAGCAGTGGCGTTCCTGCCTAGGACAGGTCCTCGGCTCTATTTGGTCACGTGCCTAAACATTTCCAGGGTCAAAGCCAGGGTGTTTTAAATGTTTTGGGTGTTTTTTTCACGTTCTGGCCTGCAGGGGCGCATTTTAAGGCTATCCGCACCAAAATTCCCCAGGGTACCATCCGTAGACTGTCTGATGATACCACTCCAAATTTGGTGATGTTTGGTTCAGGGGCAGCAAAAGTTATGGACTCCCCAAAGGTGCCCCATCCCAATTGTTTTCTAATGGGAGCTAACCTGAGATAACATTTGAGGGACCATAACTTTGGTCCCCTGAACATAACTTCACCAAACTTGGGTGGCATCAAGAATAGTTAATAGATGATACGAGGAAATCTGGTGTCACTAGCTTTAAAAATGCACCTTCCAGGCACCCCAAGAAATTTGCCCAAGATTCTTTGTTTTGCAGTGACTTTGCTCCATTGTAGCCAATGGGGAATTTCTGAGTGTGTAGGCAGGCTGCACATTTTTGAAGATAGAGACACCAGACTTTCAGGGTGGCTAAGGAGGCCCTCATGGTAATAGCATCCAGGTTTGGAGACCTTTGCTTCTTGGGGTTCAATTTTATGGGCCCCCAAAAGGCTTATTTTGTTTCCCCGCTCCTGCACATGAAAGCCTGTGGGCTGAGTTCTCTCAGAACTCTCTCAACTCCCCCCCCACACTCCAGAAGCAAAGCTCACCAAGCTTGGATGCTATTACTCAAGGCCTCTTGGAGCCACCTTGAAAGTCTGGCACCTCTATCTTCAAAAATGTGCAGCCTGCCTCAGAAATTCCCCATTGGCTACAATGGAGCAAAGTCACTGCAAAACAAAGAATCTTGGGCAAATTTCTTGGGGTGCCTGGAAGGGATGTATTTTTAAAGCTAGTGACACCAAAATTTCAGGGTATCATCTGTTAACTATTCTTATGATGCCACCCAAGTTTGGTGAAGTTATGTTCAGGGGTCCAAAGTTATGGTCCTTCAAATGGGTAGCCCCCATGTCAGGTTAGCTCCCACTGAAAACAACGGGGATGGGGGCATTCCATTTGGGCGACCATAACTTTGCTGCCCCTGAATCAAACATTGCCAAACTTGGGTGGTATCATCAGGGCAATCTCTGGATAATGCTCTGACATCATGGTGCTGCTAACTTTAAAAATGCACTCCCTGTAGGCCGAAAAAACACCAAAAATACCACCCAAAAACCCAAATACCTTGCATTCGCATTTGTTCATATTTGGGCAGGACGTAATCGGACAATTTTTGTCCGAATGTGCCCAGATTTGCCCAAATTCCAGCCGAATCTACTATATGTTTCATCTGAATCTCCAACCCTCAAAAGTGATGCTGTTTCAGAGTGGGGGAGAATCCACCCCCAAACAGCATCACTTTCAATTTTGTTTTAACCGGGGACCCCAGATTCTCCCTTTAAGGTAGATTTAAAAGAAGAATTTGAGCTCCCTAGTTTAAACACAATTGAAAGTGATGCTTTTTGGGGGTGGATTCCACTGGAGGTGTTTTGTGAGAGATGATGCTGACATTTGTTTGGTAAATGTTTTGCTGGGGGTGATTTGTGAGAGATTTACATGCTTAATACCCACTTACACTGACTTGGAGTTGTTTCTCAGGCTAACAACCTACCTCATAGGGTTGTTGTGATTAGGAAATTAGGAAAAGAGTTGGTGGGGAGAGAGCCATGTATGTTTTGATGGGAGTGGGAGGTGTTTTGTGAGCTGGTACAAAAAAAATCATTGTTTGGTCATGGTGGGGGAGGGTGGCCGCCCATACGCCGGTTTTGTCCCCGGGCGCAAGTTTGCCTAGGTACGCCCCTGCACGCCAGTGCACCTCCTGCTAGACTGTTTCAAGTTCTGCGCACTGCTGCTGAGAGGAGGGGCATAACTAAGGCAAAAATCACGTGGCAAAATCACCAATTAGTATCCCCCTTTCGGCACACACAAATAATTAGTAACCTACTCTTGGGAACCATGATATATAGATGGATAGTGCTGGAATACGGGAGAGAGATCTGCATTCTTGTTTTGTTGTAGATATTTTGGAGATTTGTAATATATTTGGTCATTGACTGTAAATAAAGTCTTCTTCTTCTTCTACTCTCGGGAACCTGTGAGAACCTGCTGGATCCCACCTCTGGTTTTAGGGTTGAATGTGACACCTTCTGACTGTGAATCCCATGCTCTATCATTGTGGCTCTTCCCTCCTCTCTCTGCAGTGTGCTAATTTTTGCACATGGAGGATACACATCAGGCTCACCAGGAACCATGAAATGGTTAACCCAGATCCTTGAGGGATTCAGCTTGCACTGCGGCCAAGATGTCAAAGGCAATTGGGTCCCCACTGCAATTTACACCACTTGAAGTCTAAACGACACACTTTCCCCATCTTCAAGCGGACGACTCCACAAATTCAGTTAAAAGAGATTGCAGTGTTTCTTTTCTTTTCTTTTTTTTTAAAAAAATGTAGCTACTTCTGTAATATGACCTGAAGGCTCTTTAGAGAGTTAAAGAATAGACAGTGAAGCTGTGCCAATTTGCACCAGTTGAACATCTTGTCCTCTGCTTTGACAAACTCCTTGGAGGTGAAGTTAATACCCTGCACCTTATTTATTCCCACATGGAGAAAATGAAGCTTGGAGATGTTAAATCACGGAATAGATTTTCAAAGGCATATATGGCGCATTAGGGGCCTAAACGCCATTGATTTTCTGTCAATATTCCCAATCTATAATAGTTAGGGAGTCTAAACTGCCATTTGTGCTTTGCAAAGTCTGCCATTACTTGGAAATACGGCTGCTGAAACATCAGAGTGGAAAAGAAGTGGGCCTCTCCCATCGAGTCTCTGTCATCTGAAGCCTAGAAGTGGGGTCTTCAGTCAGATTTGCTTGGCAGGTGAGTGTCGTTGTCCCAAAGAGGCCCAGGAAGGTGGTCTCTAGTGCGGTGCCCAAGAAAACTGACATGGATTGTGTGCTGTGTTTTTTATTTGGATGTTTATACTGTGCTTTTCTCACCAACAGTGAACTGTACTGGCTTAAATCACCATTTTCTCCTCACAGCAACAACTCTGTAAGCTAGGCTGAGAAAACGAATACTCCGAGGTCGCACAGCTAGCTTCTGTAACCACATGGGGATTCAAACCTGGGTCTCACAGATCCTAGTTTGACATTCTGACCTCTTCACCATGTTAGGTCTCCTCCCCCATGCATGGAAACTGTTTGCCAATGAAGATCTTCTGCTGAGCTCTTACTAGGTGCCCTCACCTTCAAGTGATCAGCAGCCTGAGGTCCTATTCTGTGGTGGTATACCAATTCTCTGCCATTTCTTTCCTCCCCTTCTGCCCCTTCCAGGCATCTTTTAGGCACTCCTGTTCACACTTAACTATGACAAGGCTTCTGCTCTTGAGTCTATATTGTGTTTACTGCTGGTTCTCTCTCTCTCTCTCATGTTCACTGTCACACTTTCTCCCACCATTCCACTGATAAGAAGAGTTCATTTTTATACCCCACTTTTCTCTCTTGTAAAGGAGGTTCAAAATGGCTTACAGTTGCCTTGCCTTCCTCTCCCTACAAGAGACACCTTGGCCCTTTCCGCATGGGCTGTTTACAGTGCCCTAGGGATGGCAAAAACGCCGTTTCTAGGGAGCTGTTCGCATGGGGGGAGCTGTTCGCAGGGAGCTGTTCTAGGGAGCTGTTCGCAGCCGCCCCGCCCTCACTCCCCCCCAGCAGCGCGAAGCCGCCATTTTCCTACCTCGCTCCTTGAGCGAGGTTTTTGGGAAACGGCGGCTTCCAGCTGCTGCCGTGCGAACGGCAGCAGCTGGAAGGCGCCATCCCTCCCCCCTTTCCCAATTGACTTACCTTCCCTGCGACATTCCGGTGCGTCGCCGAGGCCTGGGGACACGCCCTCCTGCCCTGCGACTCCGGAGCGGTCGTGCAGGGCAGGGGGGCATGTCCCCTGGCCTCAGCGACGCACCGGAAGGTCGCAGGGAAGGTAAGTCGATCGGGCGATGGCGCAGTGCAGCGCCATCTTCCCTGTCATTACCGGGACCGTTCGTGCGAACGGTCCCGGGGGGGGGGTCGGCATCATCTACGCCGACCCAACCCCCAGTGTGGCTGTGCGGAAGCAGCCCTTGTAAGGTAGGTGGGGCTCAGAGAGTTCTGCGAGAACTGTGATTAGTCCAAGGACACCCAGCAGGCTCCCTGTGGAGGAGCAGGCAAAGAAACCCAGTTCACCCGAAAAGAATCTGCTATTCATGCGGACTAACCCAAGGTTGCCCAGCAGGCAGGGAAGTAAATCCAGCTCAACAGATAACAGTCATGTGGAAGAGTGGGGAATCAAACCTGGTTCTCCAGATCAGAGTCCACCGCTCTTGACCACAGCACCACACTGGCTAGGGTATAGATGGCTCATATGTTCACCACTGTACTGTCACAAAACTCCAAGATAGGTTAGGATGACAGAGAATGGGTGCCTCAAGGTAAGCCAGTTTGCTTCTTGGATTGAGAGGGGATTTAAACTTTTATCTCCAAAGTCCCAACTCAGCCCTGTAACTGAGAGGTCCTCAAATATCTTGAGAACTTTGACTACAAAGACCTTTCTGGGAAGAATGCTGCATGGAAGGCAAAGTGAGGGAGGGTCTGTGACAGCCTCTGTTTTGCATGCTGAAGTCACAGGTTTCATCCCCAACATCTCCAGACAAAAGGACCAGACAGCAGATCAAACACCTCTTCCTGACATCTTGTTGCCAGACTGAGTAGACAGTAATTATCTTGATGGACCAATGGCCTGACTCAGTATAAGAAGAAGAAGAGTTTGAATTTGTACCCCACCTTTCTCTCCTGTAAGGAGACTCAAGGCGACTTACAAACTTCTTTTCCTTCCTCTCCCCACAACAGACACCTGGTGAGGTAGGGGGGGCTGAGAGAGCTCTGAGAGAACTGTGACTGGCCCAAAGTCACCCAGCAGGAATGTAAGAGTGGGGAAACAAATCTGGTTCACCTCATAAGGAGCAGCAGTGGCGTAGGAGGTTAAGAGCTCGTGTATCTAATCTGGAGGAACTGGGTTTGATTCTCCACTCTGCCTCCTGAGCTGTGGAGGCTTATCTGGGTAATTCAGATTAGCCTGTGCACTCCCACACATGCCAGCTGGGTGACCTTGGGCTAGTCACAGCTTCTCGGAGCTCTCTCAGCCCCACCTTCTTCACAGGGTGTTTGTTGTGAGGGGGGAAGGGCAAGGAGATTGTAAACCCCTTTGAGTCTCCTACAGGAGAGAAAGGGGGGATATAAATCCAAACTCCTCCTCCTCCTCCTCCTCCTCCTCCTCCTCCTCTTCTTCTTCTTCTTCTTCTTCTTCTTCTTCTTCTTCTTCTTCTTCTTCTTCTTCTTCTTCTTCTTCTTCTTCTTCTTCTTCTTCTTCTTCTTCTTCTTCTTCTTCTTCTTCTTCTTCGAGCCTGTTACTCTTGTGGAAGACTGGGGAACCAAACCCAGATCTCCAGATTCGAGTCCACCTGCTCTTAAGCCCTATACCACATTGGATTATGTGTGTTCACATGTTACATTTGGAATTTTAAGAATGGGGGATTAGCACCACCACAAAATGGCTGCTGTGGAACCTGGGGTCTATCCCAAAATGATGGGAGGTTGTAAATATTCTGCAGCTGTTTCTGAATGGGTGCTCCCTGATGATCACAACTTGATCCTCCCTGGATTCTTCTGGGAAACCTCCTGATCCAGGGGAGCCAAGACTGGCTGTTTGCTTTGATAAAAAGATGGTTTGGGGGAAGAAACAGGACAGCCTTCATGGTTACTCTCATGGCTCTGCTCCACATGCTACTTGAGAATCCTAAAGTTCTGTGTGGAACCTTTTGAACACCATGGGGGGTTTTCCAGCATGGGAAAATCACCGCCTATGCAAGGAAAAAAAAACTATTGCAAATCTTCAAATATATATAGAAAGGGAGATCAACATTTACTGAAATGATAAATTGTAACTATCAGTCTCCTATGTAAATCCCAAATTAAAGAATCCCTTTGATTCTCATCGATATTCTCATGGACAACTTTTAAATGGAGTCAGATTGAAGCCGACTGAAGTCAGGAAGCTCCTTTGTAAGGCTAAAATGTGATCCTTAAGACACCCTGGGGTATCTCTTTGTAGCACTACGTGCTGTATGAAAAATCCCCCACTGTTTGCAGATCTCAGAAATGCTGACACACACAACAGGGGTTATAGGAAAGTTGGAGTATCAGGTTTAACTCCCTGTTTCCTGGAACCATATGGAATATTATTTTGCCCTACAGTAAGTTGGTACGCTTGTTTCACAGTGCCAGGTAAAATGTAAATGCAGGAAAATGCTGAATTATGGAATCTTTTGTTGGAAGATGTAAGAACATAAGAACAAGCCAGCTGGATCAGACCAGAGTCCATCTAGTCCAGCTCTCTGCTACTCGCAGTGGCCCACCAGGTGCCTTTGGGAGCTCAAATGCAGGATGTGAAAGCAATGGCCTTCTGCTGCTGCTGCTCCTGAGCACCTGGTCTGCTAAGGCATTTGCAATCTGAGATCAAAGAGGATCAAGATTGGTAGCCATAGATCGACTTCTCCTCCATAAATCTGTCCAATCCCCTTTTAAGGTTATCCAGGTTAGTGGCCAACACCACCTCCTGTGGCAGCATATTCCAAACACCAATCACACGTTGCATGAAGAAGTGTTTGCTTTTATGTAGAGATAGCAACTAGGTTTGGGGACAACGTCCAGCGATGGTTATATTGCTATCCTGCTGTGCTTCTCAGGAACATCTCGGTGGACCCAGATGGCCAGAAAGGAGGGACACTGGCTTGATCCAGTGAAGAAATTCCTTGCGGTCTAATGGAAAGACACTTGCTTTCATACACAGGAAACAAGCCTTTCAATTTAAAGCCTTCATGAACTACAGGCCACTATCTGAAAGATCACCTCTTCTTGTGTGTTTCTGTGCAGTAACTTTATTCTTCCCAGCAAGGTCTATTGTCTGAACCCCCTTTGATTAGGGACCAAACTAGATGTAACAGCATCCTCGTTGCTACTACAAAGATGCTACATCAGTATGGTTTAACAACAACAAAAAAAGGAATAAGAAGATTGGGGTGCTGTGTGGTTTCCGGGCTGTATGGCCGTGTTCTAGCAGCATTCTCTCCTGACGTTTCGCCTGCATCTGTGGCTGGCGTCTTCAGAGGATCTGATAGTAGGAATGGAAAGCAAGTGGAGTATAGATGCAGATGCAGGCGAAATGTCAGGAGAGAATGCTGCTAGAACACGGCCATACAGCAGTGATGGGATTCAAATATTTTAATAACTGGTTCCGATGGTGGGATTCAAATAATTTAACAACTGGTGGTTTACAAGCACCATTTTAACAACCGGTTCTGCCGAAGTGGTGCGAACCTGTTGAATCCCACCACTGCATACAGCCCGGAAACCAGACAGCACCCCAGTGATTCCGGCCGTGACAGCCTTCGAGAATAAGAAGATTTCCATAAAACATTTGGTAGGTTTTCTCAGAAGTATACCTACAGAAGTTCAACCTAAGTTGCGCTTGAAATGTTAACATTCTGGCAGTTTTGTGCCAAAATGAGAACATGCATATGCAAAATATTGGTGATGTTACTCAGAAATATTTAGAAGCCTAATTAAAAAGCTGTCCTTTCCCATCTCTGCTGGCCCTTCTTTTCTCATCTCTCTGGCCTGTCTTTCTCCCTGTTTTCCTTCACTTGGGTTTCTACTTTCCATCTTCTCTCCTGTACTGCAAATGTACAGATATATCAAGTATTGTTTGCCCTTATCCTCATGAGCTTTTTCTAATATTTTACCACATAAATTCTAGGGTGCTGTGTGGTTTCTGGGCTGTGTGGCTGTGTTCTAGCAGCATTCTCTCCTGACTTTTCACCTGCATGTGGCTGGCATCTTCAGAGGATCTGTGGCTGGCATCTTCAGCACCCCAGTGATTCCGGCCGTGAAAGCCTTGGACAATATTCTATCCTATTTTGTTAGGATAGTTATTAAAAAGATGAGGGACATTTTCTCCTGAGTAGGGAGAAATTATATTGAAAATCAGGTCTTTCAGATCAAAAAAATATTCTGCAGACCTTGCCTCTATCTCTTGGACTGCAATGTCCCAAATGACAATATCTCAAACAGACAGTAGACAAGCCAAATCTCCTATATCAGGAGACCGCCCACCACTTGCCCCTTCCAAGTTGCCTCCTTAAGAAGAAGAAGAAGAAGAAGAAGAAGAAGAAGAAGAGGAGGAGGAGGAGGAGGAGGAGGAGGAGGAGGAGGAGAGTTTGGATTTATATCCCCCCTTTCTCTCTTGTAAGGAGACTCAAAGAGGCTTACAATCTCCTTTCCCTTCTCCCCCCCCCCCCGCACCCCAGCAAACACCCTGTGAGGTGGGTGGGGCTGAGAGAGCTCCGAAGAACTGTGACTAGCCCAAGGTAGTTGGAGTGCACAAGCTAATCTGCTTCACCAGATAAGCCTCCACAGCTCAAGTGGCAGAGTGGAGATTCAAATCCAATTCCTCAGATTAGAGTGCACCTGCTCTTAACCACTCCACCACACAGGCCAGTAGGATAATAATGGGAAGAAATGGGGGAGGCATTGGGACAGCATCCAACATCATGTCTAACAAAAAAAACCCAAATGTGAAATCATGACTTGGGAGTTTGCTCTGGGAGTTTGGGGCAACTACTAGAGTGCCCCCCAATGTCCTGACATCGCTTCCAGTTGGCCATCAGTGTGATATTGATGGACTTGATCCCTACCCCACAAGGGGTTGCCATCTCTGACTGGCAGCCCTACTAAGCAGAGTTACCCTCAGATATTGGCCCTTTCCCCACTTACCCTTTTCCGAGGGCAATTCCCAGCTCGGGGCATCCCTAGTGCACGCCCGGGCTTCCCCACGACCCCGCGCTCTGCGCGGGATCATCAAAAGGCGCCCTTTGAAAGAGCGCCAGGAATGCCTCGCGCTGAGGGGCGCGACAGCAGCAGCGTTGGGGCTGCTGCGCTGTCGCCGCCCCTCTCAGTGGGGAGTGCCGAGGGACCCCGCACTACTCTCCTCGAGTAGCGCGGGGCTTAAGGGAAGTGGGGAAAGGGCCATTGAAAATCTTTTCTGTTTTTAACACAGTTCACCAGCAGATCCAAGTCTTCTAGAAAATTATCCCAACTCTTATATTTAATTAACGTAGACAATTTGTCAACATGCCTACAACATTAATAGAGACGAAATAGTGTTATGTTTAGAATAAATGACACCTAGTTAATAAGTTAATAATAGTGAAGAGGGATAGCAAAGAGGATTAAATAATTATTTAACTTCATAACAGAGAGATGCAAAGAGGACGAAAAAGACTTTAATTTCTAGCAACGTGTCGATAGTATTTTTCTTTGGCATTAAAGTAATAGTTTTTCCTGGCAATCTTTGGAACATGTTTTTTTCCCCTCTCTTTTTTAAAGCTCAGTGAGATACCTTTCAATCTGTGCAGACTCGTTATGGGAATCGCCAATGGGCACAGATTTCGAGTCTGCCTACCTTCGGAGGCATCTCATTGAAAACCAGAAAAAGAGAACAGACGTGTTCCTGAGTTTGCCAGGAAAAAATAACCCCTTCCCTCCCCTTCCCCCAGGGTGGGTGGGCCCCAACCACACAACTTTGTTCATGTACTTTACATGCAGGAAAAGTGACTGGGCATGATGCGAGCTGGGACACCTCTGTGGGAAATCTCCACCAAATGGTGGACACTGGGCAGCAGAGAGGATTGAAGCACCAGAAAAGGAACCCGCTGTTTAGCACTTTATTGGTCCATGCTGTCTGGACAAAAAATCAGCCCTTTTCTTAAAGACGTCTCTAAGACATCTTAAAAAAGGTTGTGCGGAAAGGACCACAGACAGACAGACAGACAGACAGCATCGTTGACCAATTGCCTCCCCCTCTTCTCTTGGATACGTTGGCCACTCATCCGATCATTCATCATTCCTGGCAGCCTTGTAAAACCTTCTTCCTGTGGCATAGTACAGTAGTCTCTAATCGGGAGCGAGTTGCGGCTCAAACGTCCGAGTTCCGAAATTCAAAGTGAGACTTCAGGGGGAGGCTCCGTGAACATTTGAAAAGCAGCAGAAGCCGTTTCCACCAAGTTTTCCAGATCTCTGCCTGCATTTCCAAGTCAAATGTGCCTTGACTCTCGCCACGTAGAAAAAAGCTTCGAGAGCGAAAGGATGGCCTCGCCACAAAAGCAAACACGTCAGGGTCAAGTGACACTACAGAGAAACGCTACAGAAGCGCACTCTTCCCTTCTCCCTCCAAAGGCAAGCATCAAGGACATCAAAGGCTGCTTTAAAGCAATGACGGGTCTCTATTGATCTTGACTTGGAGGAGGGCATGACGCTCGCTTGTTTTGCCGTCGCTGTGGCTGCACAGTACTCCATTTGGATATCCTGAATATCTGTAATCAGGTGTGATTACTGATGCTACAATCCTTGAAAATAATGTACCCCAACATCAAATTTCCCCATAGGAACATTAACTCGCAAGTCCGTTCCTCGTTCTTTCTGAGTTGTTGGTATGCTCGACATTTAAAACAAGCTGTGTTTTGAGTGCTTTTTTTCGAGCATTGCTTTTTTAACCTGAATAGTCAGCAGTATTCACTACCCCACTAGGCATCTGGTTGGAAACGGCTATCGATACGCTCTCAGAGCTTCTGAATTGCTGGCAGAAGCAAGATACATTGCGAGTGCTGCTTTTGGATTTGCACAGTTGGCAAGAATTCTCATTGAACATCACCCACCTGGAGTATGTGTAACCCCTGTGTTCAGAATGGGTTGACCCAGAAGGGGGTGGAGACTCAAAGCAGCAGGAGGCTGCAAAAACTCATGAAGTTGGAGGAAGCAAGGCTACCAGGCTGGGACCTTGATTTATTTCTGAAGAAGAAGAAGAAGAAGAAGAAGAAGAAGAAGAAGAAGAAGAAGAAGAAGAAGAAGAAGAAGAAGAAGAAGAAGAAGAAGAAGAAGAAGAAGAAGAAGAAGAAGAAGAAGAAGAAGAAGAAGAAGAAGAAGAAGAAGAAGAAGAAGAAGAAGAAGAAGAAGAAGAAGAAGAAGAAGAAGAAGAAGAAGAAGAAGAAGAAGAAGAAGAAGAAGAAGAAGAAGAAGAAGAAGAAGAAGAAAATTTTGAATTTACATCCCCCCTTTCTCTCCTGCAGGAGACTCAAAGGGGCTTACAATCTCTTTGCCCTTCCCCCCTCACAACAAACACCCTGTGAGGTAGGTGGGGCTGAGAGAGCTCAAAGAAGCTGTGACTAGGTCACCCAGCTGGCGTGTGTGGGAGTGTACAGGCAAATCTGAATTCCCCAGATAAGCCTCCGCAGCTCAGGCAGCAGAGCTGGGAATCAAACCCGGTCCCTCCAGATTAGATACATGAGCTCTTAACCTCCTATGCCACTGCTGCTTAACACCTTGTTTAAGGTAGCTGCAAAATTGTTGGGAACTAGTGGGAAGGGAGTTGTTTATTTTCGCTGTATTGTAAATGCTAGAATTTATTGTTTCAGGGCTTTCTGTGTATGTAGTTGATGGGAGTTCTTTTGGGGATCCTTCATCATCTTGAATCCAGTTCACCAAGCCTCTGAAGTCTTCATAAGCCAACCACCAGCAGGAAGAATTGGACTTGGCATTATCAATAGACTGTAAATATAAGGACTTGGAATTGAAACTTGAACAGGGCCTTGAAGTGTTATATTAACTGTTAATGTTTAATAAGTGTCACGTGTTAAGGAAAAGTAAACCATTTTGTTTTAAAATTAGTTGTTGCAAACTCCTTCCAAGTTCTGCCCCACAGAACCCACAAACAGAGGTTACATATTCTCAGAATCATGTCTTTTAACATAGGTCATACTTGCAGTGCCACACAGTTGCTGACACATGTGAGCCAGTTCCTGCAGGGCAGTGCGCAATACACATTTGCAAAGTTTTTGTGATTCTATTTGGAAAAAAACCCATGAGAGCACTCATTAAAAAGAAGTCATATTTTGATCGATGAAGGATGCTGCTCCCTGTTGATGATCACATTGAAACTTGAGGACAGAATTGTTTGCACATCGTAAGATGGAAAAGTGCCTCAACTAGGATCTCATCAGACCTGGGAAACTAAGTAGGGTGGGCTGTGGTTAGTATTTGGATGGAAGACCACCAAGGAAGCCTGAGGTTGCTATGTAGAGGCAGGGATGGTGAACCAACTCCCTTTGTCTCTTGTCTTGAAGACCTTAGAGCAGGGGTCTTCAAACTATGGCCCTCCAGATGTTCATAGACTACAATTCCCATGAGTCCTACCACTTGGCCATGCTGGCAGGGGCTGATGGGAATTGTAGTCCATGAACATCTGGAGAGCCATAGTTTGAAGACCCCTGTCTTAGAGGATCGCAACTTGAACTTCCCACCATCAATGGAAAACATCTCTATAATATATTCTCTATAAGTCTTCAGAGAGAGCATGCATGTTGTAGTGGTTAATGTGCCATATTAGCAGAGGTGGGATCCAGCAGGCTCTCACAGGTTCCCGAGAGTAGGTTACTAATTATTTGTGTGTGCCGAGAGGGGGTTACTAATTGGTGATTTTGCCATGTGATTTTTGCCTTAATTACGCCCCTCCTCTCAGCAGTAGTGTGCAGAACTTGAAGCAGTCTAGCAGGAGGTGCACCGGTGTGCGTGGCAGCCTGCGCCTGCGTGCATTCGTTTCCCGCCCAAGGACTGGCGCAGCGGCTGCGTCCTTGCCACAGCCCCGCCCAGGAATGCCCCGTCCCTGGAATGCCCAGCCACGCCCCCGTCATGCCCCGCCCAGCCCCATTGGCGCTACACCACTGTTTGAATCCCACCACCATGGGAACCTGTTACTAAAATTTTTGGATCCCACCACTGCATATTAGGACCCAGAAAACCCAGATTCAACTCCCCATTTGTGCCATCCTGGGTAGCCTTGAACCCATCACACTTTCTCAGACCTGACCTAGGCTAGTATTAGGATTGGAGACTTCCAAGGAATACCAGGGCCATGACATGGAGAAAGGCAATGGCAAACCATGTCTGGCTTGAAAGCTCAATGGGGTTGCCATAAGTTGGTTGTGAGTTGGTAGCAAAAAAAAAGTTTTCAGAAAGCTTTCCCAAACCTCTCAAGTTTGGCATGGTTAACGGTGTCTACTCTGTTTTGGATCACAGCCCTTATGTTTACCAGAAATAGCGACACTTAAGAGTATATATCTGCATGGAAAATGAGTTCATGGGGTTCTTTCTTTCCTTTCAAGTCCACCAATTGCTGGGAAAATTACTAGCGTGTTTCCGGTAAGTGATCTAAATTTACGGCGCAGATATTTTATGTACAGCGTCCCAAAGTAAAAATTATAGTAGCCTTCTGTTTTTTCATCTTCTTTTTTTGCCCGGAAGCTCCTTTCATAATTATACACACAGATGATCTCTGATAAATGGATTTACCCTCCTCTCTTTCCTGACGGAATTATTCATTGTAAGAAATTGAAATGTTACTCGTCCTGCCCTCTTGAGAGGAAAACATTGAGTCACTGTGCACGTTCGCAACAGAGAGCCAAATCGTAAATTCCTAGAACAGCTCAGCGCGTCTCCATTCTCTTTTTACAAAATCTGAAACCACAAATCGAGCAAAATGTCCATCAGCGTAACAGAGGGGGAGTGCAGAGTAGGAGAACTTGCATATTTGCAAGGACTAAGGTTGCCAATCTGGGTGGGGAAATACCTGGAGATTTTAGGGGTGGGTCCTGAGGAAGGCAAGGTTGGAGGAGGGGAGGGGCTTCAGTGAGGTACAATGCCATAGAGTTCCCCTTCCAGAGTGGCCATTTTATCCAGGTGAACTGATCTCTGGAGATCAGACGTAAGGGCAGAAAATCTCCAGCCGTCACCTGGAGGTTGTCACCCCTAGCAAAGATTCTTAACATATGCAAATTCCTAGAGGAGCCCTCTCAGTGGGGCATGACCCTCGCCCAGCGCTTTCACTGAGATGTATTACTTAATGATTCTTTCATTTGCAAAATTCCACCCGGCTTCTCCAAGCAATCAAAGTGCCTTACAACAATCATAAAAACAAATGAATCATAGATTACCATAAAACAGCCAACCAAAAAAACCCCTAAAACAACTATAATATCCAGAACAATTTATTAGTCAATCAAACAAAAGCCTGCCGAAATAAAACTGCTTTGCAGCGTTTGCAAAACTAAATCAGGGAGGGGGTTATGTGGCAGGGGGTGTGTGCATCTGGACGTACCAGAGCCAAAAATAGACCCCAAATGAGTTATTTTGGGTAGGCTTGGGTATATTTGAAAAAAAATGTTCTGGGGATTCTGGGAGTAACTAAAGGTTATCTCCAAGAAAATTGGGAGTCTTTTAGGGAGTGAATGGAAGAGAACAATTTAGATGGGGGAAATAGCTGTTAAGTGGTGTTACATTCTTTTATTTTATTTATCTATTTATTAAAACATTAATATTTCATCTTTCTTTTTTGGTTCAAGGAATGAAGAGGCTTGACTAACAACTCACAGTTGGCCTACCTTCCATGCCCCCTTTAATTTATATATATATATATTGAAGGAAAGTCCCTCTGTGGCCCTTTCAGGTTTTAAAAGGCATGACTTGGCTAGGCTGACCAGCCGTCCCGCTTTTGGCGGGACAATCCCGCCTTCACATAATTTGTCCCGTGTCCCGTGGGTTCCTTGCATTGTCCCAAATTTTGGGAGGCTGCCGCACTGCCTTCTGGGGCGCAAGGCAGTGCGGCAGCCTCCTGCGCGTGCGGAAGCAGGAGCACGGCCTTCTGGGGCGCTGCCGTTTCCCGCCCTGTCACAGGGAGGGAAACGGCAGCGCCCCAGAAGGCCGTGTGCTCCTGTGGCTGTGCACGCATGAGCACGTGGCCTCAGGAGCACGGCCTTCTGGGGCACTGCCGTTTCAGCGGGAAATGGCAGCGCCCCAAAAGGCAGTGTGCTCCTGCAGCTGCGCGCACGTGCGTGCGCGCGCGCAGCCGCCTACCCCTGTCCCGGGTTTACAAGGTGACCATCTGGTCACCTTAGACTTGGCTCACTGATGGCTTTCCAGAGTCAAATATCTAGAGCTTCCCAGAGCAATCCAGGCCAAGGAATTTTGTATTGCTCTCTGCATGGTTTTTCTATAATTATATTTGTGGGGAAGAATTACAGTGGAACCTCGGTTTTCATCGCTTTCGGTTTTCATCGATTTTTTCAGTGAAAAATTTGTCTCGGTTTTCGTCGATTTGCCTCGGTTTTCATCGATTTGTCTCGGTTTTCATCGATTTGCCTCAGTTTTCATCGATTTTGCAGTAAGGTGCAGGGGTTTGTGGAGAAAAATCACCCGGACAAAGCTGTTGCAGGCCGTGTCTGCAACTTGTTTAATGACAACGTCTTGCCCCATTTCAGACAAATCTTAAAGAGGTGTCAGAAACAGACCTCTTTGGACAGCTTTCCGGTGCGACATTGGTCCACAGGCTCTGAAGCTGGTCCTAGTGTTATTGTTTGTTACTGTTTTCAGCATTAAACACTATGTTTATTCACCAAAAATGTGTTTTTGGTATGTTTTTTGGACTGCCTAGAATGGATTAATTGGATTTACGTTGATTCCTATGGAAAAGTTTGCCTCGGTTTTCATTGGTTTCGGTTTTCATCGATTCTTTTCGGATGGATTACCAACGAAAACCGAGGTTCCGCTGTATCTGTAAGAATCAGGGCAAATCGGAACTAGTGAAATCAAGTTGAAAAAACTATTTTATTTCAGCTTGGACCCAGTTCTATGTTAGGCTTGCCAACTCTGGACTGGAAAATTCCTGGAGAATTGCGGATGCATGCTAGGAGGGTGGGGTTTGGGGAGGGTAGGCATCTCAGAGAGGTTTGTTGCCATACAGTCCACTCTCCAAAGCTGCCATTCTCTCTCTCTCCAGGGGATCTGATCTCTGTTGTCTGGAGATTGGACATAATTCCAGCAGATCACTTTGGCCTCACTTGGAGCAGTCAACCCTACCGGTGCTGTCCCACATGGTCATGGGCTTGGGTAGGGTCCCTTTGGCTGCCATTGCTGCGCACGTAGCACAAAAGCAGCAGCAGTGGCATAGTGGTTAAGAGCAGGTGCATTCTAATCTGGAGGAAATGGGTTTGATTCTCCGCACTCCCGCTTGAGCTGTGGAAGCTTATCTGGGGAATTCAGATTAGCCTTTGCACTCCCACACACGCCGGCTGGTTGACCTTGGGCTAGTCACAGTTCTTTGGAGCTCTCTCAGCCCCACCCACCTCACAGGGTGTTTGTTGTGAGGGGGGAAGGGCAAGGAGATTGTAAGCCCCTTTGAGTCTCCTACAGGAGAGAAAGGGGGGATATAAATCCAAAATAACACACACACTACCAGCACAACTTGGAATACAAACTGGAGCAGAAAGCTAAATCACTGTGCCCCTGGCTGCTCAAAAAACCCACTCAAGCACAGACAGTCCAGAAATATGTTTACCAGAGTGTCAACGTGGAAAGCCAGCAGATGAAACAGAGTGTGCACACTTCCCTTTGGTCTTTCTATGTGAGCTTTGTGACTTTACCGGTTGAATTACATACTGGCAACATTAGGTTTACAGACGGCGTTTGATTCACCTGCCTCATACACGCATTCTTCTTTATATGGATGTGTTCATATGCTGCTATGATTGATCGCACATACTGTATGTCATAGGAAGAAGCCATTTTTTGTGCATAGTTTTATTGCGCTGCACTTTAAACATATTTCTGCACAGTCTATGCTTGAGTGGTTTTTTGAGCAGGCAGGGGCACGGTGATTTAGCTTTCTATTCCGACTCGCCTAACACAACATCCACGGGGCTTCCCTCTGGTAAGTTTCCCCATACTTTCCCTGTCCTGGACCCCTGTAGGGGTGACTTGAAAGCTGCAGCTGTTTGTCCTTTAAAGCAGTGCTTTATCTTGCTGACTCATCACATTGAAAAAACTATTATTATTATTATTATTATTATTATTATTATTATTATTATTATTATTATTATTATATTGATACAAAAATAGTTATACACAGCAAACAAGATCAATATGCTGGATTTTGTATTACATCACACGTCGGACACTTCCCAAGCATCTAGGACTGTGTGATGTATCGACGAATAATGCGTGCAGAGCCGAGTAGGGTGGCCTTTTGCAGCTGACATATGGTGATTTTGTCAGCGCCGATTGTTTTTAAGTGCCGTCCAAGGTCTTTTGGCACTGCACCCAGTGTGCCGATCACCACTGGGACCACCTTTACTGGTTTGTGCCAGAGTCCTTGTAGTTCAATCCTTAAATCCTCGTATTGTGTAAGTTTTTCCAGTTGCTTCTCATCAATTCTGCTGTCACCAGGAATTGCAACATCAGCTATCCACACTTTCTTTTTTTTCCACAATCGTGAGGTCAGGAGTATTGTGTTCCAAAACTTTGTCTACTACTACTACTACTACTACTACTACTACTACTACTACTACTACTACTACTACTACTACTACTACTACTACTACTACTACTACTACTACTACTATTATTATTATTATTATTATTGTTGTTGTTGTTGTTGTTGTTGTTGTTGTTGTTGTTCTTGTTCTTGTTCTTGTTGTTCTTGTTGTTCTTGTTCTTGTTCTTGTTCTTGTTCTTGTTCTTGTTCTTGTTCTTGTTCTTGTTCTTGTTCTTGTTCTTGTTCTTGTTCTTGTTCTTGTTGTTGTTATTAATTTCGATTTAATAGACCGCCCTACCCCCGAAGGGCTCAGGGCGGTTCACACACCAATCAAACATAATACAATACAAGTAAAAAATCGAATAATCCCAATTAAAACAATAAATATGATAAAACAGTGGCAGTAGCAACAATAACCTGTCCGTAGTTAGACAATTAAACAGTTAAAACAGATGACGTCTGGTACTAAACCCCGGGAGGGGACTGGCAGATGTTCAGATAAGCCGATGGCACATAGGGCAACAAGGAGGGCGGAGTCAGTGGCCAGCCTCCCCAAAAGCCCGGTGCCCAGTGCTAAGAAGTGCTAAGAAGTAAAAAAAAAATAAGACCAAGTCCAACGGTACAAAATTGGTAAAAATATATATTTTTATTATTATTCAGATAAAATTCCCTATGTGTTTCATTCAAGAGGCTTCTTCGGGAGAATCTGGCCCCTTCCACACATGCAGAATAATGCACTTTCAATCCACTTTCACAATAGTTTGCAAGTGGATTTTGGTATTCCACATTGTAAAATCCAGCTGCAAAGTGCACTGAAAGTGGATTGAAAGTGCATTATTCTGCATGTGTGGAAAGGGCCCTTGCAGTGGTTTTTCAGCATCAAGAGGTAGACTGTATGGCATCAAGACACACCGTCTTCCCCAAACATCTCTGAAAAACCTGTTACTGGTGTGACCCTTTTATTTTTCCTTGCAGTTCTAGGGAAGCCATATATAGCTGACCTGTAACAGCAACTGAGACCACTTCTATGCCCCTTTGGGAGTCACTGACATTTTTTAAAATTTCATTTCCTAGATGGAAGCAAGAATCTTTTTTTAAAATGTTCAAAGGAGCCCCAGCTACCTGGTGCATTTTTAAAAACGAAAATGAAAATAAGGCCATTCACCAGACACTGATGTTTCTGCACAAAGAAACTGAAACCATTCGCTTTTGCCTTTTCATTTGCCCAGTTTTGTTCTGCTCACTTACACAGTTCAACCGGGCTTAATGTGTTGGTAATAAAGATGCATGCTGTGTACGGATTCCCCCCCTCCCCTCCCTACACTCGACTTTTCAGCCATGTTGCACTGAAAGACTGAGGAATGCTTCCCCGCTCCCAACTCACCACAACCACGCTCTAGTGATCTGTGGAGAGCTCTCTTGTGGATGAAAAGCCACCTTACTCTTACGAGCTAGAAGAGAGAGAGAGGAGGAAATAGTGCACCAAAAGGAATAGGGCTTGCAAATGCCATGGGACTTCGCAGGAGTAATTACCCCACTCTTCATTATTAATGAGCAATTAGAGGGCCATCCAAGAAACAGACCACTAATCCCACGACTCAAACCATGACAGCCCTGTGGCTTTGCTGTTAAGAGTTTAACTATTTGCCTAAGCACTGGGACTGTTGTGGTTACCAGTGCCGTAATCACAGCATTGCTCTGAATGTGGCAGTGAACAATAGCAGGCCAACATGATCTCATGGAACAGATCTGAATGGCTTTTTTTTGGTAAGGGGAATGTGTGGGAAAGCAAACTGAGCTGTTCCCCATTAGTAGGATACTGTTGGTGTAACCCCCATGCCCAGAATGGGTTGGCCCAGAATGGGTTGAACCAGTAAGGGGTGGAGACTCGGAGCAGCAGAGAGGCTGAAAGAGCTCTTTTGCAGAAGAACAAGGCTACCAGACTCGGACCTTCAACAAATCACTAGAGATGTGCTATGTTCCTTCCTGCTTCAAACACTCCACTATCGTCCCAGTGCCGAAGAAGCCTTCCATCAAGGAACTGAACGACTACAGACCAGTTGCTCTAACATCTGTAGTTATGAAAACTTTTGAAAGGCTAGTGATGTACCATTTGGAAACCATCACGGATCCACTGTTGGACCCCTTGCAATTTGCATACCGAGCAAACAGATCGACAGACGATGCTGTTAATATGGCTTTGCACTATATCCTACAGCATCTTGAATCGCCAAAGACCTATGCAAGGGTCCTCTTTGTTGACTTTAGCTCAGCATTCAATACTATCAGACCGGACATTCTTCTAACCAAACTAAATCAGCTAGCAGTACCTGAGCATATTTGTAAGTGGATCACAAGCTTCCTAACAGATAGGAAACAGCAGGTGAAGGTAGGAAAAATTACATCAGACACCTGTAAAATGAGCACAGGGGCCCCCCAAGGCTGTGTACTTTCACCACTTCTCTTCTCTCTGTATACCAATGACTGCATCTCAAACGATCCATCTGTTAAAATACTGAAATTTGCAGATGATACAACAGTGATTGGTCTCATTCGAGACAACGATGAAAACCGCATACAGACGGGAGGTTGAACAACTAGCCTCGTGGTGCCACTGGAACAATCTAGAACTGAACACACTTAAAACCGTAGAAATGGTGGTAGATTTCAGGAGAAACCCTCCCATCCTACCTCCTCTCACAATACTAGACAACACAGTTTCAATAGTAGAGACCTTTAAATTTCTAGGCTCCATCATATCTCATGACCTAAAATGGTCACCTAATATCAAAAATGTCATCAAAAAAGCACAACAAAGAATGTTCTTTCTGCGCCAACTCAGGAAGCTCAAACTGCCCAAGGAGCTGCTGATACAGTTCTACAGAGGAATCATTGAGTCTGTCATCTGCACCTCTATAACTGTGTGGTTTGGTTCTGCAACCCAACAAGATCGACACAGACTTCAGAGAATAATCAGAACTGCAGAAAAAAACAATTGCTGCTAACCTGCCTTCCATTGAGGACCTGTATACTGCACGGGTCAAAAGGGCTGTGAAAATATTTACTGACCCCTCGCATCCTGGACATAAACTGTTTCAACTCTTACCCTCTAAACGTCGCTACAGAGCACTGTACACCAAGACAACTAGACATAAGAACAGTTTTTTCCCGAATGCCATCACTCTGTTAAACAAATAATTCCCTCGATAATGTTAAACTATTTATTATATACTTATTATATAATTACTGCACTACTTTTTTCATCATTCCTATTACCCATCTCCTCCCACTTATGACTGTATGACTATAGCCTGTGCTGACATTTTATTTTATTTTATTTTATGATTTTACATTTTATGTTTTCATTACTACTGATTGTTTCCTGATTGCTTACTAGACCTATATGACAATCATTAAGTGCTGTACCTTATGATTCTTGACAAATGTATTTTTCTTTTATGTACACTGAGAGCATATGCACCGGAGACAAATTCCTTGTGTGTCCAATCACACTTGGCCAATAAAGATTCTATTCTATTCTATTCTATTCTATTCTATTCTATTCTATTCTATTCTATTCTATTCTTTTCTATTCTATTCTATTCTATTCTATTCTATTCTATTCTATTAACACCTTGTTAAGGTAATTTCAATATTGTTGGGAACTACTGGGAAGGTAGTTGTTGTTTTGCTGTGTTGTAAATGTTGGAGTTTATTGTTTCAGGGTTTCTTTTGTGGTTGTAATGGGTGAGAGTTCTCCTGGAGACCTTCATCATGTTGCAACCTGTTCATCAAGCCCTTGGAGTCTTCAGGAGCCAGCCAACTTGCAAAGAAGAATTTGGACTTAGCAATATCAGTAGACTGTAAATAGAAGGACTTGAAATGCAACCTGAACAGGACCTTGAATTGTAACGTTAAATGTTGATGTTTTAAAAGTGTAAATTGTAAAGAAAAGTAAACCATTTTGTTGTTTATAAATTGTTGTTGCAACTCATTCCAAGTACTGCCCCACAGAACCCACAGTCTGAGGTTACATTGGCATCAGCAAACACTATCACTTCCTCTTTTCTGAAATTACTGGAATAGTCTTTCATAGAATCGCAACATAAACAGTAGGGGTGTGCATTCAAATATGCCAATTGGAAAAACGAGGCACCATTTCAATGGAGCTGAAAAGGCAAATCCCAAAAAACCTTTTTGAGATTCTTTTTCCCCCAGGATTTTTCAGGTTCCTTTGACCCTAGGGGAATCTTTGCAGGGCTCTGAGAAGGTTATGTTTTGAGACATAGCCACCAAAATTTCAGCACAGCTTCAGAACCCCCAAGTTAACAAGAATTGGATTGGGGGTCCAATTTTATGGACCCATTTTCCATTGTTTCCAATGGGGAAAAAAGGGACCCCATAAAATTGAATCCCTTAATTTGCAGCCCAGGCCCACTGCCCCAGAGAGCAGCTTCTGGGTTTTGCCACCATGTAGCGACATGGTGACCCAACACTGAGGTATGTGGCTCAACACTGATGTATGTGGCTCATCTGTGCCACTTTGTGCAGTGCAGGTGTTGGGATTGACCTCCCACCACTTCCTATGCAATTTCAGTTGCCCCATTTGGATTACACTGTTAGGCTGTTTCCGCACACACACGGAAACGCCCCTCCACCAGCATGAATTATGCCAGTGGAGGCTCAAGGACTGCTTGCAAAGCAGTGTGAGAGCAGCCCTGACTTTCTCCCCAGATGGAGAGGTGGCTCTGCATGGAGCTGCCTCTCCATTGGCCCCCTCCACTCACCGTCCTGTCCAGCACTGCTCTGGAGTGTTGGAGGGACATGCCCACGCTGGAGGTCAGAGGGCAGCGTGGCCGTGTTCCCCAGCCCTCCAGAGCGATGCTGGACAAGATGGTGAGTGGAGGGAAGGGGGAAAACGGCGTCTTTCCAGCGGTGCAGTTTGCACCACATCGTTGAGAAGACAGCGCTTTTCAAAAACATCGCTCAATAAGCGAGGTTTCAAGCGCCGGCTTTATGCTGCAAAGCAGCAGTGTGTAAGGAATTCCATAGAAGCAGAAATAAAAGGCTTTTTGGGTGTAAAAGACCGTTTATTCAGACATCTTAGAAAGCTCACGTACACGCCGTGGCAGGAATAAGGTCTCCCGCCAGAGGCACAGGTTATAACTCTGTCCATCCCATCCCCCCTCCCGGATTCCCATGGGAACGGAGGTCTCATCTCCCTCGCAGAGATAAGGTCTCCGCGGCAGAAGCTGGCCCATCGCCCGGGTTGTGGAATGTAGTCAAGGCCAGGCGGCTGACCCGCTCATCAACACCATTGAATCCTTTACACTCTGCCTCCCTTAAAAGACTTCTCCCAGGTTTGTGCCGAAAGGTGAGATGGAAAGCAGTAATGAGGGCGGGGGCGTCAATATTTTAGGAATAAACCCATTGATTATACCCAGAGGAATATCCCACCCAAGAGACTAAATATTGCAAGCGTTTGCGATTAAAGCGAGAGTCCAGGATGGCGTCAATTTACGTAATGCTTGTGGCCATCAATTATAGTCGGTGGGGGTCTCTCCGGCGAGTCGTGCAGGCATCGGAAGCGGGAGCCTCCTTGAGCAGACTGGAATGGAAGACAGGATGGATATTACTTAGAGAATTAGGCAAGTCCAATCCGGGCAGTGACATCATTAATCACTTTAGTAATCTGGAAAAGGTCCACGAATCTTTTGCCTAGTTTTGAAAATTTATGCACGTCTCTGAGATTTTTGGTAGACAAATACACCCAGGCACCCACACGCAAAGGGAAATCCGGCGGTGCTTATCCGCTTGAAGTTTTTGGGAGTCTTTAGCCTGCTGTAAGGCAGTCTGGACCGCTTTTCCACCCTCGGCCAGAGATGAAATCCACTGCTGAAACTCGGAGGATTCAACGCTTCTGCAGGTAGTTGCGGCAACGGAGGGAAGGACCGACCAGACACAATTTCGAAGGGTCTTTTGTACTGCTATTAACGCATTATTATAGGCGTATTCTGCAAACGGAATTAGCTTCGCACCAATTGTCTTGGTGGTAGTTGGTGTAACAACGTAAATACTGCTCCAGGGTTCTGTTGCGTTCTCTCTGACTCACCGTCACTTTGAGCGTGGTAGGGGCGGCAACCGCCGGGGCGGCCCCCAACAAACCCAGAAAAGCTTTCCAGAACTTTGAAATGAATTGGGGCCCGCGGTCGGAGACCACCTTAACGGGGCGGTAGTGTAGACGATAAATATGCTGAATGAACAGGCGCGCTAACTTAGGAGCGGAGGGGATGGAAGCACATGGGATGAAATGGGCTTGTTTAGAAAATATGTCCACTACCACCCACAAGACCGTGTTGCCCTGGCGTTGTGGCGAATCCGCCATAAAATCCATGCAGATGACTTCCCAGGTGCGGAGGCCACCGGGAGAGGTTTCAACAGACCATGGGGTTTTCCCCGAATGTTCTTGGCTTCCGCACAAACAGAGCAACCTTTAATATATGTCTCAATGTCCTTGCGCATTGGCGCCACCAAATTACCGGCGGGCCAAATGCAGAGTTTTAGGAAGCCAAAATGTCCAGCCGGCGGGCATCATGACAGGCCTCGAGAACCTGCTTACGGAGGGGAGGCACGTACCAACAATCCCCCGCCGCCAAACACCATTCTCCAGGCGCAATTGGGAGTCACCTTCCTCCGCTGGTGGCTCGCGCAGCCCCGCCTCCTCGAGTTCCTGTAGGAAAGGAGAGACCAGGCTGGGAATGGGTAGAGAAGGAGGAGTGGACGTCTGAGATAGGGTGACAGCCAGCCCCAATTGGGAGGGGAGAGAACAGTGCGCGGAATATCCCGTAAGGCAGCTCCACCCCTCCTCGGGTAGGCGCGAAAGCGCATCAGCCAGTTTATTGGTTTTTCCGGGGAAAAAATGGACAGTGAAAGAGAAACGAGAAAAGAAATCGGCCCAACGGAGTTGCTTCGCGGACATCTTGAGGGGTGGAGAGGGCGCCAAGTTCTTGTGATCCGACCAAACTTGAAAGGGGTGTTTAGCCCCTCCAACCAGTGGCGCCAAGTGGAAAGTGCTACTTTGATGGCCGCAGTCTCTTTATCCCCTACAGTCCAGTTGAGCTCAGCACCGGAGAATTTCTTTGATAAATAAGCACACGGAACCAGCCTATCATCTTTATTTCTCTGCAACAGGGCTGCCCCAAGCGCTTTGTCCGAGAGCATCCACGTGAACCACAAACGGGAGATCTGGGTCAGGGTGTTTCAGGATAGGTTCGGTAGTAAAAGCTGATTTTAAAAGCTGAAAGGCTGTCTGACATTCTTTAGACCAGGAAAGGGGGGCCCCGGGCTTGGCAGCCTGTGGATCTTTACCCTTAGTGCGTAAGAGGGCTGTGAGTGGGAGAGTCAGTTCAGCGAATTGGGTTATAAAGTCACGATAGAAATTAGCAAACCCTAGGAAAGATTGGAGTTCCTTTTCGATTGGTGGGGGCAGGCCATTGGAGGGACTGCATCCACCCTAGCAGGATCCATTTTAGCCCCTCGGGAGAGATCCGGTAACCCAAATAGTCGATAGAGGTTTGGTGGAAACAGCATTTAGAAAGTTTGGCAAAGAGGGAGTTGTTGAGCAAGCGTTTCAATACTTCCCGAACCAATGCTTCATGCTCCTCCATGGTTTGTGAATAAATTAAAGCCTCATCTAAGTACACCACTGCTCCCTTCTATAATAAATCCTGGAGCACTTCGTTGATAAGGGCCATAACAGCTCCGGGGGCCCCACTTAACCCGAATGGCATTATTAAGTACTCAAACTGTCCAAATTTCGTGTTAAATGCAGTCAAATGTTCATAGCCTTCCGCAATTCTGACCCTGTAGTAAGCTTCTCTCAAGTCCAACTTAGTAAAAATCGTCCCTTGCTCCAATGCATCTAAAAGGTCCTTGATTAATGGCAAAGGGTATTTATTGGACAGGGAGACCGCATTGAGTCCTCGGTAGTCTGTGCAGAGCCGTAAAGATGCATCCTTTTTTTTTACAAACAATACAGGAGCAGCATGTGTGTGTTTGGTAGCTCACCCGGTATGAACCCGCGGCGAGGTTCTTGTCTAGGAAGGCACGAAGTTCCTTCTCCTCATTGGGACTCATGCGGTAGATTCTACCTTTGGGCAGTTAAGCTGGCTGTATTACGATTTTGCAGTCAGTGTCTCTATGGGGTGGCAATTGATCGCATTCTTGCTCCTGAAATACTCTGGCTAAATCCTGGTAAGCCGGTGGAATGCCGGTAGAATCGGAAGCAATTAGAGCGTGCATCGCTGATGAAGCCAGGGGGGGTATGTCAGGAGAAGCCGAGTTTTCCCCCAATTCATGTATTCTCCGCAGGGAGGGTCAGTGAATTCTAAGATCCTTTCTTTCCAAATGAATTTTGGTTCATGCAACAACAACCATGGCATGCCCAGAACTATGGAGTGTTTGGCCACTGGCGCCAAAATAAAACTAATTTTCTCCCAATGGTCAGGCGCAGCAGAGGAGAACCGTCATGCGTTTTGAACTGGGCCGGTCCTTCGATCCCGAGAGGGCTAGCCGTCCATTTGGGTGAACGGTATGGGCTTAGCCAGGGGGACTCGGTCTAGACCTAGTTCCTCCGCCACCTGGGGCCGCATTAAACAATGGGAGCACCCAGAATCTACAAGGGCCGAGGCTATAATACGAGTATGCTTAGCGGGAGGGTTGGCCAGAAGCGCTTGAATCGTAATGGGAGCGCTGCCTTCACTCACCGCGATCTGGAGTTGAACCCATATCCATGGGGGGCTGAAGAGAGGGCAAAACAGCTGCTTCCCCTCCTCCGGGTTGCGCCTTTCTGTAACTCTCCCTTAAGAGCCGGAAGCCCGTTGGGGGGCGGCCCAGATTTATGCGTGGTTTGGCAGCAGATGGGGTGGGTAGCGACCGGGCGAGTTGGCTTCTGTTTCTTCGGGCAGTTGGCTGGCTAGATGACCCGGTCCCTCCGGTGAGTAAAAGACACAATCCCAGACGGCGACGGGCGCTCGGAGAGTGGTCTCGGTAGGAAGCTGCTGGGAACTTGACTTGGGGGTTAAGCAGCGGTGGAGGTTTTACTGAAGCGTGGGTGGCCCCCGGCACGGCGATTACTCCAAGCGAGACGCCACCTGGGGATCCCAAGCTTCGATCCAATCAGCAATAGTGAGGGGGATCCGAATTAGGGAACACCGCTTTCACAAAGCTCTTTGCCCGTCGACATTGCATCCGAGAAGTATTCACATTTCATGCGCTCTCAGAGCGCACTCAGGAGAGGGAGTCCGAGGCAGCCGCCGCATCTAAGTCCGCACGGGCAGAATTCTGCAAACGAAGCAATGGTTGCCTTTGCTGAATAGATTTGATGAAGATGCGCGGATGGCTTCATTTTCAGCTACCCCGGATCTTGCGAAGCGAGCCCTTAAGGCTTGGAGGAGCGCCCGGCACTGTCGCGCAGGTATCCTCATCTTGCAGATTCAAAAGAGTCAGAAACCAGTCGGCTGCCGCCCCCATCCAAGGCCGGAACCCGATGTCCCGTGATTTTTTTCGGCGTTCAGAACCCGGTATAAATCGTCATAGCCGTCCCTCCATGTGGGCATCGGAAGTTGTAGGATGAAGTAGGGAAGTTTAAAGGAAGCGGTCCCAATCGAAAGCGGGTGCAGGTATTGGAGGTCTGTAATATCCTCTCTCCACGGCCCTATGGCTTAAGCCCACTGGTGAAGCGGCGGTTAGCGCATAAAGGATTGAGGTGCAGCGTGGGCGCAGGGGGCCGGAATCGGTGGAAGAGTGGAGGTACCAACGCCCGGTGCGTCAGCTGGTGTTCTGGTGGGAGCCGGTCCTTGGAAAGGTGGCAGATGCGAGTAGCAGGACCCAGCAGCGGTAGCCCCTCTGGCGTTGGCTGTACCAGTGACAGCGTAGACTCAACTTGGGGCATCCTGTTCTGCTGTTTCTTCAGTTCCCTTTCCAAGGCGACTGGCTCTCTCTCCTTGCGAGTCAATGCATCCTGGTGCGCATGCAAAGCTGCTTTCTCTCGTTCCAGTTTGGCCAGTTCGTCTCGTTGAACAGCGGCAGTTAGTTCACTGCGTACGCCAAGGCCTGAACGCTTTCGCGTTGACGCTGTAAGTCCAGTTTGGAGTGTTCCAGGACTTTATCATGGACGGATAGGTTCTGCACATATTGCCGTAGCAGCGCATCTTTGGCACGGTCAATTCGAGTTGGATTTCTTTGCTGCTGTTCGGTCTCTTTGCAGGTTTTCACGCTCCTGCTGCAGCTGCTCGTTCCTCTTCCCATAGCTGGCGTTCACGGGCCCATGCTTCTTGGGCATCACTTGGTCGGCCCACTTCCTCATCCCAGCTCTCTTTTGATGGGAGGGTATAGATCCGTGGGAATGCAGGCTTTCTTAGGATTCCTCTTCACCAGAACGTATGACATCGTGCCCACCGGTGGCTCCACTGGGCACCTCAGGTGCAGCTGCTGATCCGGGATCTGGGGGCCACAGTGGATTCTTGGGAGCATCACCAAAATACGAGTCAGGAATCGTTCCATGGACTCCTGTGTTGCATGGAAGGTGGTCAGACCCGTCTCCTCCGTGCCAGGCTGCCTCTAAGCTTTGTAATCCACCCGGAAGCGGGCAGATATCCGATCCACAGGCTCGATCCATAGACAGCCTCCCCAAACGACTCATGTAAGTCCACATGATCGTCTCCCTGGAGTCCCTCGTCCCAACGGAGTAAGGGAAGACTACGTGTAACACGAGGGGGCGAAAGAGTTACCAGCGAGACCCGTTCTCCCGCCGGTTCCTCTAAATCCAGAAGGGAAAGCTCGGAGCCCTCTTTGGGGGCTACCGCACTTTCCACAGGAATATTCAACCTCTCCATGCCGAGACACCAGAGGTCCACTGCACTAGGAAGATAGATGAACTAGGATTCCTGCCACAATGTAAGGAATTCCATAGAAGCAGAAATAAAAGGCTTTTTGGGTGTAAAAGACCGTTTATTCAGACATCTTAGAAAGCTCACGTACACGCCGTGGCAGGAATAAGGTCTCCCGCCAGAGGCACAGGTTATAACTCTGTCCATCCCATCCCCCCTCCCGGATTCCCATGGGAACAGAGGTCTCATCTCCCTCGCAGAGATAAGGTCTCCGCGGCAGAAGCTGGCCCATCGCCCGGGTTGTGGAATGTAGTCAAGGCCAGGCGGCTGACCCGCTCATCAACACCATTGAATCCTTTACACAGTGCCTCCTGAGTGAACGCTTCCCCAGGGATGGTGTTTTTGCTGTCCCTGGGGCACTCTATTCCACTTGTGTGGAAAGGGCCTTAGTCTCATCAAGAAAAATGTGGTATAAATAATTGAACTCTGGTTTGTATCTGTACCATAGGTCCTTGGATCACAAAAGGTCCTTCTGCTTAAAGAAGTAGTCTGTCTATTGTAGAGCACCCTCCCATAAGCGGAAAATCTCCTTCCATGAGTGGAAAAATTTGGACTCCACTCGGAAAAAAAGGCTGTAAGAAATCCTGCTTGCTTTTCTTGTAATTCATCTGCTTTCCACTCAAACAGGACTCCTCTGATTCAGTTAAACCCTTGTCCTTCCCATGGATTTTTCTTGTTTTGGTGAAAAACATTTAGCTTTTCTCAGAATTGGTACTGTGTGGCATATTCAGTAATTTCAATTTCAATTCAGTAGAATGTGTATATTTTTAAATTTTATTTTATTGTATTTGTGCCCCGCCAAACTCGGGGCGGCTGACATTCAATAAAAGTGATATGTAAGAAATAACATTAAAATAGAATTAAAACCAAATCGGTTTCTAGCAATGATGGTGATAAATAACCTTCACCTTGTAAAATCCTCAATCCAGAGTCACCAAAGGTGACAGAAGGGAGCAAGATGTAATCAAGAAGGGGAGGTGCACTGTATCCACATCTATCTATCTATCTATCTATCTATCTATCTATCTATCTATCTATCTATCTATCTATCTATCTATCTATCTATCTATCTATCTATCTATCTATCTATCTATCTATCTATCTATCTATCTATCTATCTATCTATCTATCTATCTATCCATCCATCCATCCATCCATCCATCCATCCATCCATCCATCCATCCATCCATCCATCCATCCATCCATCCATCCATCCATCCATCCATCCATCCATCCATCCATCCATCCTCCATCCACCACCATCTATCCATCTATCCCTCCATCCCTCCATCCCTCCATCCCTCCATCTATCCATCTATCCATCCATCCATCACCATCACCATCACCATCACCATCACCATCATCACAAGCTTCTGCTACATCTGAGCAGTAGTTGACATTGCTTCTTCTCAAAAGGTCCAGGATATTTGGGCTTTGTAATTAAATGATTGAAAGAAGGACTACGACTCTCATAAATAGGATTGCTAATCTTCAGATGGTAGCTGGAGATCTCCTGGGATTGCAACTGATCTTCAAGTGACAGAGATCAGTTCCCCTAGAGAGAATGGTCATTTTGGAATGCAGACTCTGTGCCTTTACACTCGATTGAAGTCCCTCCCCAAACCCCACCCTCCTTAGGCTCCACTCCTCAAAATCTCCAGGCAGTTCCCAATCTGGAGCTAGCAACCCTACTCATAAGGTTGTGTGAAAAGACACATGCATGAAACAACTTTGACAATTGTGTAGACTTGAACAAATGCCGAACATTACGATGGCAACAACCGGTCTCTGGGAGGGGTAAACTAGGGTGAGAATGGCCAGGTGAGAATATGCAAACGTGAAGTGCTGTGGATTTCATGGATTGAATACACACACACACACACAAATATACTGCCAAATAGAACTAAGAAGCAAATAGGATTGAGGGACTCTCTGTTTTCCGTTGCCAAGAAGAATAGTGAGTCAAACGGGCAGGAGTTCAAGCCCAACCACATGTGACAACATATGCAGGTCTGCCATAAGGACTGGCTGGGTGACCTTGGGCTAGTCACAGCTTCTCGGAGCTCTCTCAGCCCCACCCACCTCAGAGGGTGATTGTTGTGAGGGGGAAAGGGCAAGGAGATTGTAAGCCCCTTTGAGTCTCCTATAGGAGAGAAAGGGGGGGATATAAATCCAAACTCCTCCTCCTCCTGCTGCTCTTGTTCTTCTTCTTGTTGTCGTTCTTCTTGTTGTTCTTGTTGTTCTTCTTGTTGTTCTTCTTCTTGTTCTTCTTCTTCTTCTTCTTTTTCTTCTTCTTGAGGGGAACTCTATTTAGAATATCCATGGCCCCCTGATTCAGAATGGGACCTTGAGAGGAGGGGCTCCTGCATTCTCCCCTCCTCCTGCCACGTTCCCAAGCTGACATGATACTGGGAGACATATTTTGCCTCATCAGGAGAGGTTATATGTGCACTTCTGGCTTCCAAGATCCAACCAAGACGTAGTCCTTTTGATCCCCTTGATTTTCAATGGAAAATCAATGGAGAATTTAAGCTCATTTTTGACACCTCTCCCACTGAAATCAGTTGCCCCGACCAGTGCTTATCTAAGCCTGAAAAAAGTCCTTTACATCTCAAAGAAGGGCACTATGGTAAACTTCAGAGCCATAAACCAGTTTTACTATGGAGAAACTTTCCAATTAGATTTTAAAACAATTACTTATGCCTTAGGGAGGAAGAAGGAAAAGGCATCTATTAGGAAAATAAAATTGGACTTTGTCTGCTTGCCCAGAGGGGAAAAATTCATTCAGATTTTAAATGTTTATAATGCCCATCACCTTGAATGCTAGGCATGGAAACACACACACACACACCCAGAGAGCAATTAATAATGGATCAAAGTCTAGTTGCTATGAAGTAGAGTTCTGTGGGGGGTCTATCCTGGTTTCTATGCTGTTGAATATTTTTAGGCTGAAACAAGTGAAGGGTATCAAAATTGTGCTTGTGTGTTATGAGCCATCAAGTTCCTTCGGACTTATATCAACCCTAGGAATTAAATATCCTTCCAGAATGTCCTACCATTTCCAGCCTTGTTCGGGTCTTGAAGACTGAAGGCATGGCTTCTTTGATTGAGTGAATCCCTCTTACGTTGGGTTTTCCTCTTCTTCTGCTGCCTTCAACTTTTTCTAGCATTTCCAGAGACTCTTGGCTTTTCATGATATGACCATACCACAGCCCAAAGTTAATTATTTTAGCTTCTAGAGAGACAACAGCTTGATTTGATCTAGAACTCACTTCTTTGTCTTTTCGGCAGCCCCTGGTTCCAGTAAAACTCTCTGCCAATGTAACCCCCATGCTCCGAATGGGTTGACCCAGAAAGGGGTGGAGACTCAAAGCAGCAGAAGGCTGCAGAGCTCATGTAGTTTGGAGGAGACAAGGCTACCAGACTCGGACCTTGATTTGTATAAGCCCTTAACACCTTGTTAAGGTAACTTCAATGTTGTTGGGAACTACTGGGAAGGTAGTTGTTTATTTTTGCTATGTTGTAAATGTTGGAGTTTATTGTTTCAGGGTTTCTTTTTGTGGTTGTAATGGGTGAGAGTTCTCCTGGAAACCTTCATCATGTTAAATCCTGTTCATCAAGCCCTTGGAGTCTTCAGGAGCCAACCCACTTGCAAAGAAGAATTGGACTTGGCAATATCAGTAGACTGTAAATATAAGGACTTGAAAAATGCAACTTAACAGGACTGTAATGTGTTAAATGTTAAAAGTGTTATTTGTTAAGAAAGTAAACCATTTTGTTTTTAAAAATTGTTGTTGCAAACTCATTCCAAGTTCTGCCCCACAGAACCCACAAGCTGAGGTTACACCAACACCACGTTGCAAACAAATCCATTTCTCCTGACAGCTTTCTTCATTGTCCAGCTTTCAGAGCCATACCAAATAATAGGGAATTCTGTGGAATGAATTGTCTTTGTCTTGGTTTCTAGCGACACATCATTACACTTAAGAATCTTTTCTAGCTCTTTCATGGCTGAAATCTCCGCCTGATTTCTTGGTCGCAGCCTCTTTTTTGGTTGATGATGTGGCCAAAGATTAGGAGTTCTTGAACCATTTAAATTTCTTTATTGTCAAGTTTAAAGTTGTGTAATTCCTCAGAAGTCTCTGCTTTTGCCTTCTTGATGCTCGGCTGCAATCCTGTTTGGCATTTCCATTTTTTAACCTTCATGTCAAGTCTTCGCTGTTTTCTACTGGTAAGGTGGTATCTTACTGTGCATCTCTCAAATTGTTAACGTTCCTTCCCACCAATGTTCACTTCATCATGTAAGTCTAATCCACTTTTATGTATGATATATCCTTTGTGGAAGGCTCCAAACCAGTGGTGGGATCCAAAAAATTTAGTAACAGGTTCCCATGGTGGTGGGATTCAAACTGTGGCGTAGTGCCCATGGGGTTGGGCGAGGCATGACGGGGGCGGGGGCAGGCATTCCGGGGGCGGGGCACTCCTGGCTGGGGCTGTGGCAAGGATGCAGCCGCTGCCCCGGTCCTTGGGCAGGAAACGAATGCACGCAGGTCCAGGCTGCCACGCACGCCGGTGCACCTCCTGCTAGACTGCTTCAAGTTCTGCGCGCTACTGCTGAGAGGAGGGGCGTAACTAAGGCAAAAATCACATGGCAAAATCACCAATTAGTAACCCCTTCTCGGCACACACAAATAATGAGTAACCTACTCTTGGGAACCTGTGAGAACCTGCTGGATCCCACCTCTGCTCCAAACACTTTGAAGGATATGGTTGAAATTTAAAATATATATTTTTTTCTGTTCTTTGTTTCCTGGAGGGCTGGGATGAAAATGTCAGCATCCGGGGGGAAAAGTCAAGAACTCCTGGGAGAAACAATGGTTGAGATCCTCATGTTATTGGTCACCCCTCTTCTGCCCACAGAAAAGGGAGAAGATATTTCTTCCCATCCTAACCCTAACCCAGTAACGCAGTTTCAAGGGGTAAAGGAAGTTGGCAGGCAAGGAAGTTTGTTTTTGTTGAACAAACTCTGTGCTAAACAGAATCTAACCCAATGCTTCATTTATTCTTATGTGTAATTTATAACCCACCTTCCTTATGGTTGAGAAAAATTGAGTATACATCCTCCTCCTCTTCTTTTCCTTCTTCTGCTACTGCAGAAGCAACTTTTAAAACATTTGCACAGCCAATCAGATCTCCAGTGGGCAACCAGACACTCTGCTGGGCAAAACCCCTACTTGGCCCTGCCCACTTTCTAAAAAGTACTCAACAGCTGCCAGGAAAGGTTTTGGTGGGTGCCATGACAACCACAGGCACCATTTTGGGGACCCTTTCTAGCATGGTGTGGTGGTTAAGAGCTGTGGACTCTAACCTGGGAGAGTGGGTTCGATTCCCCACTCTTCCACATGAACGGTGGACTCGAATCTGGTGAACTGGATTTGTTTCCCTGCTCCTACACATAAAACCTGCTGGGTGACCTTGGGCCAGTCACAGTTCTCTCAGAACTTTCTCAGCCCCACCTACCTCACAGTGTGTGTTGTGGGAAGGGGAAGGGAAGGTGATTATAAACCATGAGAAGAAGAAGAAGAAGAAGAAGAAGAAGAAGAAGAAGAAGAAGAAGAAGAAGAAGAAGAAGAAGAAGAAGAAGAAGAGGAGGAGGAGGAGGAGGAGGAGGAGGAAGAGGAGGAGGAGGAGTTTGGATTTATATTCCCCTTTCTCTTCTGTAGGAAACTCAAAGGGGCTTACAATCTCCTTGCCCTTCCCCCCTCACAACAAACACCCTGTGAGGTAGGTGGGGCTGAGAGAGCTCCGAGAAGCTGTGACTAGCCCAAGGTCACCCAGCTGGCATGCGTGGGAATGTACAGGCTAATCTGAATTCCCCAGATAAGCCTCCACAGCTCAGGCAGCAGAGCGGGGAATCAAACCCGGTTTCTCCAGATTAGATACACGAGCTCTTAACCTCCTACGCCACTGCTGCTCCTGTAAAACCCCCGTAAAGGTAGACAAAACTCAGGTATGCATCCAACTTTTATTCCTCTTCCTCCTTCTTCTAAGATTTACTCCATTTTTCTGTTTAAACCCCAAACTGTTGAGCTTCCAAGACTGCTGTATGGAAATATTATTTTGATGTGTATTAAAGCCCATTTCTTTGTCTTATTAAATTTCATTGGCAGCACAGGCCAAGAGGCTGTCACTGGTCGCTGTTAATTAGACCATGTTCAGCCGAAAACCGGCAGCTTCTACACGCCAGAGCAGAGCATGTTCTCTGTACCATGCCGTCTCATGTGATAAGCGGTGTGTTTCCTCAGTGGGCGTGCATTCCTTACATTTTTAGAGCCATTAAGCCAGGATAATTATGGAACAATCTAGGCAATGTTCAATAGCCCATGCAGATGCCTGACAGGGCATGTTTTCTCTTAATTAGGAATCTGAATGCCTAATGCTTGTATATTAATGGAAATAATTGGATAGATGTTTTACATTTTCTTCACTTTTGCTGACAACCAAGCAAGGGGATGCATGAATCAGTGCCTCTTTCTAAACGGGTTCGTTTTATTTGCTCATCTTGGGCAATCTAATCTGGTTAAGTGGGTCTTTTAGGGGAACGGATGCTCCTTCGTGACCCTCCCATTTGAAACTGGAAATTGTACAAATCCCTAAGAATTTCTTCAGATACGTCCCTAAGTTACAGTAGCCATCGTTATTTCCCATTATATCCTTCGCTGTAGGATATGCTACACGCTGATGAGGTAAGGAACCATGGGGCCTTTCCCCACTTACCTTAAGCCCCGCGCTACTCTCCGCAAGTAGTGCGGGGTCCCCCTGCACTCCCCACGACAGGGGCAGTGACAGCGAAGCCGCTCCGGGACAGCTGCCCCATGGTCAAAGCATCCCCTCAGCGTCGCAGGCATCCCCTGGCATGCTGGAGAAGCGTATGCATTTTGATGACCCTGCGTTCTCGCGTGGGGTCGGGGTAAGAATTTGCCTGGTTCAGGTAGCGCCAGGGATGCTAGCAGCGCTGAGAGCAGCGTCGCGGCAGCCAGGGATCGATGGAGTGGGGAAACGCCCATGGATAATCAACTGGAGATACTAACAGCAGGACCTAAGTGTCTTACTCTTTGACATTTTGGCCACTTGCTAGAGGAGGGAGCTACTACCTCACTCTCTTCTGCATTACGACAGCACCATTGCAGCTCCCCCTCCGAACACCTGCTTGAGGGAGCTCACAGTGTAAAAACGACACAACAAAAATCAGAAAAATAACAACTGTAACAACATTCACAGCAATAAAAGAAGCCAAGGGCAACATGCCAACAGCATAAAATCAGCGCCAGAAATATCATTAACCGGCCTAAGATGATATTCATGAAACAGCCACTAGGCAAGAAACAGACTGTAGAAGCAGCTGAAAAGGACAGAGCACTTTGGCTAGAATGGACAAAGGGAAATCTTTCTTTCTTTCTTAAAATATTTATCTCTTGCCATTCCTCTTGATTCACGGGCGCTTACGTAATAGTTAAACAGCCCCAAATAAAACCAAAGGTAAAATAGCAAGCTCCAAATTCCTCCTCCCACCTTGCTGCTTAAAAGATGTTTGCCATTCAAACCCCTCAAAAGTCCTGTCAACCAAGCCAGCCTTGCAGAGGCTCCTAAAAATCTCCATGGAGAGGGCCCCTCCCACCTCTCCAGGAAACCCATTCCACAGAGGCGAAGCCATGTTGGAAAAGGCCCAGGCTCTGGTTGATGGAAAGTGAGCCATCTCTCCACAGTGGAGAGATGGCCAACAAATGACTGCCTAAGGACCGTAGTTCGGAAAAACAACCACTTTGCACCTATCAGCTAGCAGTACCCTGGTACTGAATAACATAAAACCAGTTTATCCTCCACACTCAACATGTCGTTCAAAACCAGTTTAACCAATACTACATCAAACAATATTGTTGACGCTTCCCGAGTCTTGTAATTTGTCCTAGATGTTTATACGCGACTTCACAGGCTATTATGCAACTTCATATATGAAATAATGTCAGACCAATAATCCTTCAGACAAAATAATGTTAGACCAATAATCCTTCAGGCTAATAAAGAAGGAGGAGGAGGAGGAGGAGGAGGAGGTGGAGAAGAGTTGGATTTATATCCCCCCTTTCTTTCCTATAGGAGACTCAAAGGGCTTTACAAACTCCTTACCTCTCTCTCAGCCCCACCTACCTCACAGGGTGTTTGTTGTGAGGGGGGAAGGGCAAGGAGATTGTAAGCCCCTTTGAGTCTCCTACAGGAGAGAAAGGGGGGATATAAATCCAAACTCTTCTTCTTCTTCTTCAAAACATCCATTTTGTCCTGGGGAACTGAATTCTGTCGTCTAAAGCTGTAATTTTGGGGGATTTCCAGGTCCCACCTGGAGACTACAACCAAATACAATTGCAATTGTCAGGACTGTTTAAGTTAGAAAAGGTTAAATATGATTAATGCAAATCACTTGACAGAGAATGTGTGGGACTTCCCTCAGTTTCCAACACATCTTATATTCAGACAAGTGCCTGTAGACCAGTGGTTCTCGACCTTCCTAATGCCGCAATCCTTTAATACAGTTCCTCATGTTGTGGTGACCCCCAACCCTAACATTTATCCATTTTACAGATGGAGAACACTGATGCAGAGTCTTAGGCAACCCCTGTGAAAGGGGCGTTCGACCCCCAAAGGGATCACGACCCACAAGTTGAGAACCGCTACCGTAGACCAACAGCACAACTGTACAAATCTCTTTTAAGGTGCTGCAAGATTCTTAGGTTTAAAGTGAATAGTTCGAGTTAGCCAACTCTTGGGTTGATGCCTGACCTCACTGTAACTTCAAAGGCTCGAAATATTTTCATGTCTCACAAATTCATAGACATTGTCTCGGACCATGATCTATCACAGAGTCTCCTCACTGCCCCATAAATGTCCTTCATCAATGCCCAGGCCTCCCTACTAACTTACCCATCTGTGGATCCCAACTCAGACTCGGGTGCCGCCAACAACGTGGCCCTGATTCTCATTGCAATCCCAAATAATTTGATCAGAAGGCAAAGCTTGACACTGAAGCATTCATCATTTTTCCTTCCTTAGAAGGTAGCTCATGAACGCAAGCACTGTTCGGATTTAAGTTGGATTCCAAAATAGGTGTTTATTTCACAACTCTTTGGAATCAAAATGCCTTTAATAGGAACAAATTGCTCACAGTTAGTAGCAGGCATAATAACCTATTTCCGTGAATGTTTTAAGGGAGGAAAATCTGAATGCATAAAGCCCTGCAGACACTTTATGGAAATCAGATGGCGTTGCGCTGAAGTGCTCCACTGTCTGATTTTGTTTTTGTCGCCTGGCATTTTGTTTTGAGTGCTAAATTGTTTCTTTTCTGGTGTATCGGGTGAAAAGAAGCTGGCTAGAAGTAAAAGAAATGGAGATTAATCTTAATATTGTGTGGCATATACTGTTGTTCAATGATATGATTATAACAAGAGGTGTGTTTTAGGTCGTTGTTGGGGGGTTTTTTTGAAGTTAAGATTTTCAAGGAAGGAAGGGAGGGAGGGAGGGATGAGTAGCCAAAGGAAAGATTCTAGCAAGCAGAACCATCCAGAAAGCAGTAAGATATTAGTTGTTGGACTTACCTAATTATTTAAAAGGTGTCATTTTATTTTCAACATTAATAGCAGGTTTAGCATTTTCTCTAATTGGAGAAGTTTGCATTCTTTCCAGGTAGGGTTGCCAGGTGCCTGTTGGGGATAGTAGACCTTTATTTACAGCAATTCTATGGCAAACTCTATGCTGGGGATAATTAGGAAAGGAATTGATAATAAAACTGCAAAGATTGTCATGCCCTTATATAAAGCAGTGGTGCGACCGCACTTGGAGTACTGTGTTCAGTTCTGGTCTCCACATCTCAAAAAAGATATCGAAGAGATAGAAAAAGTGCAGAGAAGGGCAACGAGGATGATTGAGGGACTGGAGCACCTTCCTTATGAGGAGAGGCTGCAGCGTTTGGGACTCTTTAGTTTGGAGAGGAGGCTTCTGAGGGGGGATATGATTGAAGTCTATAAAATTATGCATGGGGTAGAAAATGTTGACAGAGAGAAATTTTTCTCTCTTTCTCACAATACTAGAACCAGAGGGCATACATTGAAAATGCTGGGGGGAAGAATTAGGACTAATAAAAGGAAACACTTCTTCACGCAACGTGTGATTGGTGTTTGGAATATGCTGCCACAGGAGGTGGTGATGGCCACTAACAGATTTATGGAGGAGAAGTCAATCTATGGCTACCAATCTTGATCCTCCTTGATCTGAGATTGCAAATGCCTTAGCAGTCCAGGTGCTGGGGAGCAACAGCCGCAGAAGGCCATTGCTTTCACCTCCTGCATGTGAGCTCCCAAAGGCACCTGGTGGGCCACTACGAGTAGCAGAGAGCTGGACTAGATGGACTCTGGTCTGATCCAGCTGGCTTGTTCTTATGTTCTTATGTTCTTAATTCCTAGAGGGGCATAATGTCACCTCCAGGTTTTCTCAGAAGTGACTTCACACCACTGATGCCCCTCTCACATACTGGCATCCCTGGTCTCCTATGAAGAAACTACCCATGAGAGTCCTTGTGTGGGTGATGTGCTGTCAAGTTGCTTCCAACTTATGGAGACCTTATGAATTAGTTTGGTGAAGAGATGGTTAAGAGGTGACATGATAGCCATGTTCAGCTATTTGAAGGGATGTCATGTTGGTGAGGGAGCAAGCTTGTTTTCTGCGGCTCCAGAGACTAGGACCAACAGTAAAAGCTTCAAGGTGAAGGGAAAGAGATTCCACCTAACATCAGGAAAAATTTCCTGACAGTAAGGGTTGTTCGACAGTGGAATGCACTACCTCGGAGTGTGGTGGACTCTCCTTCTTCGGCGGTTTTTAAAGAGAGTCTAGATGGCCATCTGTCAGGAGTGCTCTGATTATGTGTCCTTGCATTGCAGAGGGTTGGACTTGATGGCCCTTGGGGTCTCTTCCAACTCTATGATTCTATGAATTAATGACCTCAAAAATGTCCAATCATTAACAACCTTGTATTGTTGAAGGCTTTCACGGCTGGAATCGCTGGGGTGCTGTGTGGTTTCTGGGCTGTATGGCCGTGTTCTAGCAGCATTCCCTCCTGACATTTTGCCTGCATCTGTGGCTGACATCTTCAGAGGATCTGATAATAGGAAAGGAAAGCAAGTGGAGTATATATACCTGTGAGTAACAATGAAGATAGCAAGGTCAATAGGTGAGGGCATCAATAGAAGTAGCCTGGCATGTGAGTAACAATGAAGTATGTAGCATGTGAGTATGTATCATTGTTACTCATATGCTACATACTTCACTGTTACATGCCAGGCTACTTCTATGGTGGGGCACCATTGTGTCATATGGGGGGTTGAACATCACCCCCCCCCACTTCATGCCCACAGCCCAACAGGCTGGCAGACGGGCCAATGCCTACCCGGGCAGAGTGCACACATCATGCCCAAGCCCAGTGCAGTGTGGCTGGGGCCTCTGCTGGACCTGACGGGGTGAGGGAGGAAGGAGACCGGGTGTCCTCCTTCTCCCTCACCCTGCCAGGCCCGACGGAGGCCACTGCGTTCACCTCTTCCCAGCACCTGAAGGCTCTGCCACCAGCTAAGATGAGTGGAACATGGGAGTGGGGTGGGAGGCGGGGCGTGTGGGCATGGAACGTGGAGCCCATGGGGAAGTGGAAAATTTGGAGTCTGCCCCGGGCTCCGAATTCCCTAGCTATGCCTCTGCGTTTGAGAAGGTGAGAGACTTCAATGGGGATAATGCCATTGACTCCACCTTCCAAAGTTCTATGTTCTCCAGGTGAACTGATCACTGACACCTGAAGATCAGTTGTAGCCCAGATCTCCCTCTTTGCAAGAGACCAACCAGAAAGATGTGCTTCACGTTAGGCCAAGCTCGTTTTCTGTGGCTTTTTAAACTAAAATACTTCTTTCTTTATCTCATTTTCTGTATGTGAGAAGGAACATCTTTCCCCACATAACAACAATAAAGGGAGATAATCATCAGACCCAACAGGTTTTTTTTTAATCTACACCCAAACAGCAAACCTCACCTAAGTGGAAATTTACGCAAAGAATTATTTATAGGAATCAATCACAATTACATTTAATGCAGGCTGCAGCTGTTTATAATTGTGGTTTTCCCCAAGATTATTCCCCTCCCACCTTCCACCTCCACACACATGAAATGTGCTTCCGTGGAAATGGCTTGAAAGGATTATAATTCTCTTGCAATTTATCACAATGGCGGCTCGGCGGCTGACTGCTGTTTAAGGCAGATGAGATCTTGATTAAAGGATGCCATTAAAAAAAATAATAAAGAGCTGCAAGCTAATTATTTTGGCCTAGTAAAACAATGGTGTGTAAAAGTGGAATTAGCATGACTTCCAGATAATGAGGTAAGCCGCCTCTTTTGAGGCAACTTTCAGGAGCTGAGGCACTGACAATATGTCCTGGGATTGTGAAATTCCCTTTTAGGGTACATTTCTCACACGCCAGTTATCTGCAAATGAAAACTTACCTCAAAGTTGCCATGAAGGCAATTCTGATGTAGGCACAATCTAGTTGTGCTCCAAGAAATGGACTCCATGCCAATTGTCTGTGTGTGTGTGAGTGAGTGCAGTACCATCAAATTGCTTCTGAATTATGGCAACCCTATGAATTAATTATCTGCAAAATGTACCAGGGTTGCTATGCAGAGGCAAGCAATGGCAAACCACCTCTGAAAGTCTCTTGCCTTGAAAACCCTATGGGATCATATGGTGATTTCCTCACAGGAGAACTGAAATGTCTTGAGGACATTTTAAAAACCATTTTGGGGAAGAAGTTTGTATGGCTCCCTCCCTTCAAAACGTTTTATTTCTCTCAACCCGGGTTTTCAAAAATCTCTAGTTTTTCAAGACAGGTAGTGAAGGCCAGGTCTACCCACAGTTTCTCAAGGGAGGTAGATTCATCCTTGGAGCAGCAGCTGGGATTCTTATCCATGTCATCATAGCAACAAATAAAGTTCCCTCTAAACACACAAACAAAAAAAAGGAAAAAACAATACGTGCATGGGATCGTCAGGGAAAACACTTTATTCATGAATGTTTTCACAGAAATAGCAATCAGATGATCTGCAACCAGAGGAAACCTCCGTGGGAAACAAATGCAGGAAGTGGCGGCAGTGGGGAATCTCAAGCTGCAGAAAATGGTGGGCGCAAACAGCTGTGAAAATGACAGTAAATGCTCTAGCAGGGGAAGGGGGTGGAAGGGGGGGACCTAAGATGTTAAAGATAACTATGTTAAAGATAACTATGCAAAGATGTGGTCCCACCCAAACACCTACTGATTGATTCCTTACCCTGGGACATGGACAATATACCCCACTAAACTTTCCCTTCTCACTAGACACAGTGTGTAGCAGACTTTTCTCTGTGATACACCTCTGAAGATGTCGGCCACAGATGCAAGCGGAACGTTAGGAACAAGATCTACCAGACCACGGCCACACAGCCCAGAAACCCCACCACAACCAGTTGAATTCGGCCGTGAAAGCCTTCGCCAATACATGTGTAATATTCTTCCTGTGAATATGCTAACTGGGTAGACATTAAAAACAGGGCAGATTGCCTTCTGTCTCTACAAAAAAAGGGGTCCAGATTTATGAGAACCACACTTAAAAAATATGTTGTAAATGGGGCATCCAGTCTGATAATGTATTCATCAGAAAGACTTGTTTTAGAATAGTAAAAAAAGAAACCCCATGGCGCAGAGCAATAAGCTGCAGACAAAACTGTGTTCATGACCTGAGTTCGATCCAGAAGGAAGTCATTTTCAGGTAGCTAGATCAAAGTTGACTCAGCCTTTCATCCTTCTGAGGGGAATAAAATTAATACTCTGCTTGCTGGGGGTAACTTTTAAATGACAGGGGAAGGCAGTGGCAAACCACCCTGTAAACAAAGTCCGCCTAGTAAATGTCATGGTGTGATGTCACCCCATGTGTGACATCACAAGGGACTACCTTTAGTTTTAAGAAAGAAGAGATGGGTGAGTATTTATGCAACCCAGAACTTTGGCCTTTATTGTATTGGAAGCCCTTCACCATAAACCTCCACTGACTGTGGAAAGCAGTTGTCTAATTGCTCCATCACATGGCCGGAGATATTGTCAGCCTGTGAAGACGTGTGGGAACAATCAAATAATCCCATGGTTAAATTGACCAGGCAGCACACAAAGCGATCCAATTGTTGCTTGATTCCCTATTATGTGACCCAACAATGCTGATTTTTTGATAGTATGAACTGGGCCTGACACAGACGCAACACCGGGTTACTCTCTTTTCAAACATGGCTGTTTGAAAAACAAACCAATCACACGCTTCTCTTAATGTAAAAGGAACCTTTTTAAGGGAGTGAGTGAGAGCTCGGAGAAGGCCAGAGACAAATAAAAGGGCCCTTGGTCTTGCCGGGCCAGAGATTACAGTCCAGGAGAAGGTAGCTGCAGGTGCTTAGGGCTTTAGAAACCGCGGAAGGGACGAAAGACCATGGCATTGGCTCCAGGTTAGCTCTTATGATCAACTATTCTTTTTATCTTCCCAGAAAGACCACCTCTCTCTTTTGTTGGCAGGGGAGAAGGAGGGGGAGTGGCTGGGCGCAGGGGCGCTGAAAAGGAATCGGGATGTTTGATTTCTAATAGGAGTTGGAATCCCTCTGAAGAGGAGCCTGTAGCAATCAGGGAAAGCAGATTAAGTTAAACAGACTTGGGGAGCAAGGAGTGGTGCATTTTTATGTCAGGTTATTCAAAGCATGAATGGCTTTTTTATTTTAAAAAAAATGGCGAGGGGAGGGGGGGACGTGATCTATTTTGTTTTTAGACCCGTTCAATCTCCCCACCCTCTTTTTTCATACTTTTTTTTGTTCTTGCCTTTTCTTTGTTTATCTCCTGAGAGATAACCACATGTGTACAATACAAAGAAATCCAGTCATAAAAGGCTTGGCCTGTCGGCTTCCCCGAAGACCAATTAATGGTGTTCCAAATCTTGTGGGCAAGCAGATAAAAAGGAGTGTGGGAGAGAGAGAGAGAGAGAGAGAGAGAGAGAAGGGGGGGAGCAGATGAATACACCACCAGAACAAGGTTGTGTTTTTCAGATGCTGGTAGGAACTTCTTTAGGTATTGTTATCCAACTTATTTGAAATTTGGCTCGCTCTTTCGGGCGTCCGTTTGTGCTCTCTCCCCCTCCCCCAGTCGAAATGTGAGCTGAGGGAGAAGTAACACTTTAAATTATCAATTAGGCATAGATAGATAGACAGACAGACAGACAGATAGACAGCCCCCCCCACAAGCCAATGTCAGAAGAATTCTGAATCTGAGGTGAATGGAGGATGGCAACTACAAAATCTCTTCTTGTCCTTCCTTCCATAGATTGGGAGTTTTATTAATAACAGCTCGAATTTTCGTTCCCATTTATAATCCCCACACTGGATGTGATTCTCAACAAGCAGAGCTTTGTAGTGCAGCCTCCTTTCCGCACACACAAGCTCCCCGGTTCACCCCCTACGAGCCGACCGGCCTTTGAATCGCAACCGGGTGGCACTTTGAAATCAGGAGTTGAAAGTGTTCGACACGGAGAAGGGGAGCATGAAAGTCCTGCTCTTTGAACTTTCAATTTTTTTTTCAAAGTCCCACCGAAAGTGCAGTCAGGACAATCATGGACCGAGCGAGGGGCCCTTTATGTGAAAAGGGATTCTGCAGTAATGGGGTTTTTAATGTTTCAACAGTGGTTTCAGCCTGCACTTTTCCTTCTCACCCACAATGCACTGCTGGAGAGTTAATTCTGCCCAGAGATGTGACTAACGCTGGTAGCTGGCACTTTATAATTTTCTTTCCCCTTTCCTTCCAATTTAATTAATTAGTAGTTAATGTTATAGAAAGGAAATATGTTGGGCGAGGTTAAGAGAAGGGAGAACAGTCAATATTATCCTTTGGTTTTCCTCTGATTGAAAAGAAATACTCTCCCCCCCCCCCCAACCGTCGTATTTTGTTTTCCAATTAAATGAAGCCAGATGCACAGCAAACGTGAGTTGTGCATGAAATGCGCCCAGCTGTTGCGTCAAAAGATTTGAGGGAGACCTCTCTAGGCTGGCTGTCTCTCACCTGTTTAGGGTCAGGAGGGCAAATTAGCAAATGTACCAGCTGCCAAGATGCGCTTCAATGGTTTCTACCTGCATATATAACTGGTATGAGAGAGCAAAAGGAGGAAAAGTTGCCATGACAGATTATTTACCTTACAGAAATATGTTTTGTATCCAAGTTTTAAAAGTAAGCCCTTTTATTTAGAGGTAACTTAGCCCATGTAGATGTGGAACAACTTGATCTTGTCAGAACTTGGAAGATAAGCAAAGTGTAGTGGTTAGGAGCAGGTGGATTCTAATCTGGAGAACTGGGTTTGATTCCCCACTCCTCCACCTGAGTGGCAGAGGCTTATCTGCTGAACCAGATGTGTTTCTGCACTCTTACATTCCTGCTGGGTGACCTTGGGCTAGTCACAGTTCTTGGGAATTCTCTCAGCCCCACTTACTCCACACAGCGTGTCTGTTGTGGAAAGAGGAAGGGAAAGGAGCTTGAAAGCCACCTTGAGTCTCCTTACAGGGGAGAAAAGTGGGGTATAAATCCAAACTCCTCCTCTTACTCCTCCTCCTCCTCCTTCTCCTCCTCCTTGTTCACTGCAGGGTCAATACTTGATACCTTCTAGGAAGTCTTTCAGAAGAAGACAATGGCACATAATCTCTGCTAACTCACTTGCCTTGGTATTCCTATGGGCCACCATAAGTCAGCTGCAACTGGACGGCACATCACATACACACAATTTAGTTCACAATTTAAAGAAACACAGATGTGTGTTTTTTCAATAGTGTGGAAGTAGAGAGGTAAAGATGGGAGGACATAAGTTCCTGGACTCTGGACTGGAGAAAACTGCCCTCTCCCATTTACTATGCTTCACATCCATTTTTGTTGCTGCTGACTTCCAGCTATAGGAATATGATCTTATTCTGCTACTAGAATACTAGTGCCCTTTTAAGTAGAGATACAAATTTCTAAGCCGGGTCCATTAAGTTTATCACGTGCATGCCTGAAACTTCCCGGAGACATTGGGAGGGGGAGGGAAAGATGTCATCAACCTCACTTCCACCTGAAACCAAGAAATGGCATTCACGGATGCTCTAGGATTTTGCTGATGTCTATGGTAAAACCATGGTGATCGAGCAAATCCTAGAGCAGTGGTTTTCAACCTGGGGTATATGCCAGAGTGTTTGGGGGTATGTGAAAAAAGAATACAATGGGTTTGCTAATGTGGGGGGTACAATTTTAGAGAAATGAGTTGCTAAGGGGTGCAGGAGTAAAAACAGTTGGGAACCACGGTCCTAGAACATTAGTGACATCACTTCTGGTCCAAAAGTGACATTGATGTGTTAATGACATCGTCCCCACTAGGCTTGGAGATTTCGGTGCAACAAATACCAGATTCGGCCTGAATCTGGGCGACTTCAGAATATTCAGGCAAAAATCAACCGAATATGCCCTGCCCGAATATAAATGAATCCGAACACAAGGTATTTGGGCTTTTTTTGGGGGGGGGGTTGTGGTTTTTTTTTGGGGGGGTTGTGGTTTTTTGCATTTTGGTCTACATCCCTCATTTTTAAAGCTAGAGGCACCAAAATTTCAGGGTATCATCCGGACACTATCCAGATGATACCACTTGAGTTTGGTGAAGTTTGGTTGGGGGGGCAAAGTTATAGACCCCCAAATGGGATGACCCATCCCTCATTGTTTCCAATGGGAGCTAACAAGAGATGGGGGGGCTACTCCTCTGAGGGACCATGACTTTGCCCCCCCTGAGCCAAACTTCTCCAAACTTGGGTGGTATCATCAGGACAGTCTCTGGATGACACCCTGACATTTTGGTGCCACTAGCTTTAAAACTACTCCCTCTACAGGCCAAAACGTGAAAAACACACCAAAATACAAAAAAAAATCGGACCCTAATTTTTCTGGTATATCCGAATATGTTCTTTGTCTTATTCGGGCATACAGATAATTTTATGCCCAAATAAATCCGAATCCGAACTGTACTGAATTTCTAGGGTATTGACCAAGCCTAGCCCCCACCCTATTGTCCCTGCCACTCGTCAGAGCAGCAGGGAGTTTGTAGCAGGAGATGCCCGTCATCATGGGTGACTTCGCAAACTACTGAAACCTGTTGCACATAGAAGCTGTAACTTTGTTTAGGAGGGCACTGTAGATTCTGCTGCACCTTTAACGATTGCATAAGTGGGGGGATTTGGGTAGGTTCAGCTTGTCGTAGCCTTGCACAGCTCTCAAATGACAAGCTGTGCTTACCGAAATTAGGAACGAGCTGATGCAGCCATTTTTGATACCGCATCGATTTCAGTTTGCCTTATTTTTGCTGTTGTCATCAACAGTGCTTCAGTTTCTTTTATATTATACTTATGCCATTTAGTAACATTTATGCACTGTGCAAAATTTAGAAACAGGGAATGCAATATATATATATATATATATATATCTCTTTAAAATGTTGGTTGTAATGGAGGAAAATCAGCATTAGGGAAGAGAAATTGTTGCCCAAATGAAGACTAGTGGGTTCTTTCCTCACAAGGGAGAATGCAGTTGGAATAAGGGCATTTTAGTTGATCTAAGCAGTTTTTGAAATTCAGTATCATCCCTAATAATGAATATTTTCCTTCTTTTCCTTCCAAGCGCAGTAGACAAGTATGACCTCATGGTCACAAAAGGAAGTGATTCGTCCAATCTTTCGGAAGTGATTATGGAGGTATACACCAAAAGTACCAGAGTTTGCCTGTTAATTTTGCAACATATGAAAGTATAGAATTAGGGATCATTTCACAATTGTGCTCCCTATTGTTTCAACGCCCAAATTCTCACCTGAATTTTGCTTCTCTCCCATATATCAATTGAATCCATAATGCTTTGCTTTTGTGCCAATTTTCATTTCCATACACTGAAGTCCCCCCCCCCCCATAAAATGTAATTGCTCAAAGTTATGGGTTTATCCGTAAGTGAGTTTCCATATGTATACATCATGTAAAATTGGCATACATTGTATAAACGTTGTATTTGCTGTGAGGTAACCTTAAGCCAATTATCCATTCTTGGCCTAGTCTACTTCATGGGGTTGTTTTGAAGATGAAACAAAGGACAGGGCACTGATGTAAACCACTTTGGGACCCTGCTGGGAAAAAAGGCAGGGCATAATTGAAATAAATAAACAATAAAAAAACTAATATTCCAAAAACAGCAAGTAAAATGTGGAGAATAAGGAAGTGTTAACAAATATGAAAGTGGAAGACAAATTTATTCAGCCCTGTATAGAATTCTTTGCATTAAATAGTTTCCTGTGGATTGGGACTCTGTTTGCAGATGTCCTTTACTCCTCTGAGTAACTTCACACATACAAAACAATACTTGCCGGGTCTCTTGCTACAGCTGTAGTGGGACTTGGCAGAGTTTTCTGTGCTCCAAGCGGCAGCAGAAGAAAAATAAAGAAAATCACTACCAGCCTATGCACCATTACATCACTTCCAGGTACAACCCAGAAGTGACAGTGGGTAGCTCTAGGAATCACAGGCAATTCCAAGAGCAATACACTGGTGCCTCTGAGTTTTGTAGTGATGTAGAGAGATCACTGATGTCACTTTTGAGCCAGCCTGTTCAGCCCTGCCTGGGACAGATCCTCCCTGTTGGTTTGCCTGCCTGCCAGCCAAGCAGAAGTCCACCTGGTGAGCTGCCGCCTGCTGCCCATGGGAAGGAGTGAGAGTCCTTCCCCACCCACCCCATGGGAAACACCTGCAGGTGGTGGGGTCCGGCAGCTACAACAGGAGTTCCACCAGCAGCCCAAGGCAGCTGACTTGGACAGTGGCTGAAGGACATCATCCGTTCAGGGACTGTTTGGGGAGGGTTGATGGAGCAGATTCTATGTATTTTAGTTTTTGTAGTTGTGGGAACTGTGATTTGGGGGTTAGCTGATAAAATTGGTTATTTCTTATAGTATATTATTGTGATCTATTATTATGCTGTTGATATTGTTGTATTATGATTTATTGTTGTTGCTGTTTATGCTATGCTTTATTGTTGTTCACTACAATTGTTTGCTGCCCTGAGCCCTCCGGGGGAGGGCGGGATATAAATTAAATGTGAAATGAAATGAAAATGAAATGAAATGAAATAGGCCCTCTGTGTTCCCATCCCCCAATCCTACCATTGATTGCCATCTCGAGTCAGACTGAGCTATGCTCAGCCCGGCAACCTTATTTGGAAGATCTCCTGGCAACAGCAGCGGAGCTACAAGGGGACAGGAGGTGCGCTGTGTACCAGGCGCACGCCTGGAAGGTGCAGAAAATCGCCCCCAGGCCCCTCCCCCTTTCCCCTGTGGCACCCCATCCCCTTCCCCCCTTACCTTAGTTCCTTTCCTTTTTCTTGAACTTATTCCGGCTGCAAAAGGCCTGTTCGTAGTAAAAACAGCCTAAGGAACTACAGTTCCCAGGAGACCTGGGGGCTCACAAGGTCTCCTGGGAAGTATAGTTCCCATCAGGCCGTTTTTACTGTGAACAGGCCTTTTGCAGCCTGAAAAAGTTCTAGAAAAAGGAAAGGAACTAAGGTAAGGAGGGGAAGGGGCACCGCGGGGGGGGGCATTGAGAGACGGAAAATATAGAATGCGCACCGGGCACAGTTTGGCCCAGGTAGGCCTCTGCCTAGCAACCTGGTATCCTACCTGCCAGTGCCAGAAGAACTGGCAGGCGGAAATCAGGGAGACATCAAGGGATGTGGCAGCATTGCACCACTGTGGTGACATCACTTCTGGTTTTCGGATGCTACAGGAAGCTCTAGGATTTGCAAAAGCTCAACGGTAGGCCAGTTTCCCCACCCCTTTAAATCTCCCAAGGATTGCCAGATGTGGCCTAGCAACCCTAATAGAAACACACACACTGAAAACACCTTGGTTTTAAGGAGGAAAGTATCACCTTCCAGCAACGCACACGCTCCTTTGGCACCTTCTCAATTTCTGCTCTTTTTAACCGGGAAGACAGATTTCTCCCCTGAACTATGTGGCAATCATCTTACACTCTGAAGCATGAAATTCCATCATCATTATGCTGGCATGAATGATTGTACAGATGTTCTCCGGCCATAAAGTTTATCCGGCCCTTTAAAAAATACAGCCGCCAGCATATGACTTGACGACCTCTTGCAACAGTTTGTTCCATGAGTTGCTTATCCTTGGTGACAATATTTTCTATTCCACCGCTTATAAACACAGCTCTTGAAGATCGCGGCCTACGTGAGCTTTTCATGCATGAGCCCTTAAGTACATTTGAATCTTGGAGGGGCCAAGAAGGAACAGAAGGACATATGCTCGGATGCTTTGTCTTAAGCTTATGGGGCTTTGCTCAGAACGTGAGCGGGGCTGTTTCAGATCTTGGCAGGTGGGGAGCAGCAAAGTTTATTGGCAAGGTTTTGCAACAGCCCGTGAAATATTGAAGGTTAAAGCAATGCTTAAATGTTTAAATGTTTAAAAATCATTTGAAGAAGAAGAAGAAGAAGAGTTGGGTTTATATCCCCCCTTTCTCTCCAGTAAGGAGACTCAAAGGGGCTTACAAACTCCTTTCCCTTCCCCCCTCACAACAAACACCCTGTCAGGTAGGTAGGGCTGAGAGAGCTCTGAAGGACTGTGACTAGCCCAAGGTCACCCAGTTTGTGTGTGTGGGAGTGCACAGGCTAATCTGAATTCCCCAGATAAGCCTCCACAGCTCAAGTGGCAGAGCGGGGAATCAAACCCGGTTCCTCTAGATCAGTGTACACCTGCTCTTAACCACTACGCCACTGCTGCTCTTGTTGGGCTTACTCCGTATGTATTTTATAAACACTGCCCAAAGCGATCGAGAGTCACCTCTTTAGTCAACTCAAAACAGGTGTGTCTTTGTGATTTATTTTATCTTTGCCCCCCCCCCCTTCTTCAAAGGCACTCAAGATAGTGTGCATCATTAAGCCCTACCATTGTTTAAACTCACAATAATCCTGTGAGGTAGATGAGGCTGGGAGAGAATGACTGGACCAAAGTCTGTCAGAAAACTTCATGGAAGAGTAGTGATTTGAACCTGGGTCTTCCAGATTGCAGACTAACACCTTAAATGCTGCCCCACACTGGTTGTTGTGATGTCTGACGCATGCATGCGGGGCCAGATTAAGGTTTATACACCCCCAACCAAACCTGGAGGCGGTGGAATGCAACACTGCTGCGCCATTGCCCCGCCAGCTCCAATAGGGCTTTCTGGTGGTACAGGGAGTTTTGGAAATCCCCCATACTGTCACCAGGAAGCCCTATAAGATTTAAAGGGCATATGTGCCAAAAGGGCGGCATATGTCTGAGGGCCAGCATGCTACGCAACCAGTCCTAACCCTGGGATGGAGGCAACTCACATCAACTCTGACCCAGGAATGCTGTCAGGATGCCATTGCTGGGAGGGGGGAATTGCTGGGGAGAGCATTAGCATTTGCAGGTGCTGCTTTATCTGTTTCCCTGGCCTTGGAGCTCAGCGGCTGGGATGGGCCTTCAGGCTGGACTTTTCCTAAGTGTCTTGGTTCACATGTCGGGGTGGGGACTGCCGCAGTATAATTTTCAACTGCTTTGGCGCCTTTTCGCCAGAACTGTCTTCTCCTGCCTTTCTCACGTCTTCAATAAAATCCTTGAACCCATCAAAGTGAGTTACTGTCTGATCGGGGAAATTGACAAATGCTCTGGCCCACCCCCATGCTGGCATCCAAGAAGGACACCAGCGCCACGGCCCAAACGTCCGGGTTTTGCAGCAGCAGGGTTGCAGGCAGTGGTGGGATCCAAAAATTTTAATAACAGGTTCCGATGGTGGTGGGATTCAAACAGTGACGCCGCCGCACACACGCACCTCCAGTCCCTATTGGGCAGGGAGGTTGCTTTAGTAACCCCTTCTCAGCACTCAGAAAAAATTAGTAACCACTTCTAGAGAAGTGGTGAGAACTGGTTGGATCCCACCTCTGGTTGCAGGACATATGGCCGCTGGCGTGTCTGCCCCCTCCCCTGGTATAAGTGCCCTGGAGAGGGTGAATGGGCCTACGCAAGGCTGCGCTGCTTCCTCAACCCCTTTCAGTCTCCTTGAATGGAGCTGTTAGAGGTCCTAAGCACTGAAAAGATTATGGCACCCCCATACACTGTACATGTAGTTCAAACTAAAAACAAAAGTAAAGCTCAAAATGTATAGATTCTAATGAATCAATATCATTATCTGTGTGAAACAAAACACTTATTATTCCGTTGCCTTTCCTGCCTCGAGGATATGCAGCGTTTTTAACCTACACGAATCAAAGATGTGAAATATTGTTTACTGCTGCTTACTTAGAACTCTATTTTTCCCCCCCAAAAAAGTTTTCCCCGGCATTTGTTAATTGCAAAGTCTTTGATCATATCCTCGAAATTAATCTGACATAACAAATCTGCTTCAATACTTAGCAGAGATAAGAGATGGGGGACTCTGTGGGGGCCTCTTCATTTGAGGCCCTAAGCGTGTGCTTATTTTGCTTAATGGTTAAACAGGGCAGCGTGCATGGCCCACGTATTTGCTTCTAAAAGCATTTGATTAGGGCTTGACCTAGCTGACAGATTCCTAGCGTGTATGTTTTTTTTCCTAATTAACCTCCGGTTGTCAACTGCTGGGTGAAACTGACTGGCAGGCTGCACATATTACGTCTCTAGCGTGGCGTAGTGGTGAAGAGCTGGTGCACTCTAATCTGGAGAATGGGTTTGAATCCCCGCTCTGCCACTTGAGCTGTGGAGGCTTATCTGGCAAACCAGATTAGCTTGTGCACTCCAACGCATGCCAGCTGGGTGACCTTAGGCTAGTCACAGTTCTTCCGAGCTTCTCTTAGCCCCACCTAACTCACAGGGTGTTGTAAGGGGGGAAGGAGAATGTAAGCCCCATTGAGTCTCCTTACAGGAGAGAAGGGGAGGGGGGATATAAATCCAAACTCTTCTTCTTCTTCCAGGAAAAAAAAGGTAGTTTGTTTGTTTGTTTGTTTGTTTGTTTGTTTGTTTGTTTGTTTGTTTGTTTGTTATATTTCTATACCGCCCTGCCCCGAAGGGCTCAGGGCGGTGAACAACAAAACAAAAATAGAGCACATAGATCAAAGGCTAAAAACTATTAAATATTAGTTAATTTTTGGCTCTATATAAAATAACCCATCCCATTAAAACGCAGCATACTAAAATCAACATAATAGATGGCACCTACTATCAAGTCCCCTAAAACAAAAGGGAGGGGGACGGCAGGATCCACTGATGTTCTAAGGGGCGGGGGCATCAGCAGCCAGCCTCCCCAAAGGCTGGAAGGTTCTGGAAGGTAGACATCACATTCCGGTTGAGTCCCCTATTCTCACCAAACTTTGTCATCCCCAAGATCTACCCCCAAATCTCCAGGAATTTCCCAGCCTGTAGCAGCTACTTTGAAACACGTTTTCTCCATGGAGTTCCACTGCTCCCAATTCTTCTCCTCTGAGTTCAGCTCTGCTTCCCTGACTGTCCTCATACTTCTTGCCTACTCTCTTCAGTTGGGTGCCATTTGGGGTTGGTTTAGTAGTCCCAAATGCTGCCCCTACTCTGCGATATATAGGTGCGTGTGTGTGAATGAATGTCTATGAATGCATGTTCATGTTTTGCATGCCCTTCAATAAAAAATATCTTTTTTTCCCCCTGGCTCATTCCGCACATGCAGAATAATGCACTTTCAAACTGCTTTCGGTGCTCTTTGAAGCTGTGCGGAATGGCAAAATCCACTTGCAAACAGTTGTGAAAGTGGTTTGAAAACACATTATTTTGCGTGTGCGGAAGGGGCCCCTGAAAACCTGGAGATTCTTCCAAATCCACAGAACCTCAAACTGCACTGGCTGATTTTATTATGGGGAATTTTTTTATTTGCATGAGGACAAGTATTGGATCCTTAGATATGGTACCAAACTGAAAACCCCACTGGTTCTTCATTTCAGTGTGCGAATAGGGAAAACAAAACGTGAAGGGAAAAGAGTAAACCTTTTTAAGGTATGGGCGAGTTGTTTTGATTCCACAACAGAATCTCCATATTTATGTATTGTTTACCTCATTTATTACCTGCCTTTCTTGTGGAGACTTGTTGAATCACAGAATTATAAAAGAAATGCAAGAAATGCCATTATAATATTCAGGGAACGGTGCAATAAAACTGGATTGCAAGGCTGGTGTTGCGGACAAGCACCAAAGCTGCAGAAAAGTGTTCAGGTTTAATGTATTGTCGAAGGCTTTCACGGCCGGAATCACTGGGGTGCTGTGTGGTTTACAGGCTGTATGGCCGTGTTCTAGCAGCATTCTCTCCTAACACTGGCAGCCAAATTCTGTTCATTTTCATGGTTTCTTCCTTCCTGTTGAAATTGTCCATGTGCTTGTGAATTTCAATGGCTTCTCTGTGTAGTCTGACGTAGTGGTTGTCAGAGTGGTCCAGAATTTCTGTGTTTTCAAATAATATTCTGTGTCCAGGTTGGTTTATCAAGTGTTCTGCTATTGCTGATTTTTCTGGCTGAAATAGTCTGCAGTGCCTTTCGTGTTCTTTAATTCGTGTCTGAGCGCTGCGTTTGGGGGTTCCTATGTAAACTTGTCCACAGTTACATGTGTTCAGGTTAATATATATATATATATATATATGTTAATTTGGTACTTATAGATGAAATTTGGTTGGATCGAGGTTTGCCAGTCTTCAGGCGGTGGTAGGCATTCTCCTGTTTTTAGTAAAACCTTACCACTGCTTTTCTACAGGCCTGGAGAGGACAATGGGTGGGACCAATGTCATGTACAGCATGACATCATTTCTGTTGAAAAAGCCAAAGTGCAGTCACCCATGATGCTCTAGGTAACCCTCAAACCTTGATGATCTTTTCCATAGAGATTTTGGAAATTCCTAGAATGTTCCATGCGGCTGTAATGTTGCTTCCAGGTTTTCTCTGGAAGTGAAGTCATAATGTAACCTCTATCTGTGGGTTCTGTGGGGCAGAACTTGAAAATGAGTTTGCAACAACAAATTAAAAAAAAAACAAAATGGTTTACTTTCTTAACATATAACATCAAACATCAACATTTAACATCACATTTCAAGGTCCTGTTCAGGTTTCATTTACAAGTCCTTAAATTTACAGTCTACTGATACTGCCAAGTCAAATTCTTCTTTGCAAGTGGGTTGGCTCCTGAAGACTCCAAGGGCTTGGTGAACAGGCTTCAACATGATGAAGGTTTCCAGGAGAACTCTCACCCATTACAACCACAAAAAGAAACCCTGAAACAATAAACTCCAACATTTACAACATTGAAAAAATAAACAACTACCTTCCCAGTAGTTCCCAACAACATTGCAGTTACCTTAACAAGGTGTTAAGGGCTTATACAATCAAGGTCCGAGTCTGGTAGCCTCGTCTCCTCCAAACTACATGAGCTCTGCAGCTTTGAGTCTCCACCCCTTACTGGGTCAACCCATTCTGAGCATGGGGGTTACAATAACACATGTGATACTGGTTTTTCC